>NC_056732.1:1262168995-1262228995 GCF_019279795.1 Protopterus annectens | reverse complement strand
AGCTTCCTCGGGTATTAGAAATGCTGGAAGAAATGCACAAAGTACACTGTGTTACTAACCACTAGAAGAGGCACTGGTCATGACTGCATATGTGTAAAATAATCTGGTGAAAAACAGAAGAGTTTAAATGAGAGCAAACAGGTTCACTCTTGGTTGACTCACATTTTGTATTATGAGGAAGGAATTTTTCCAAATTTCTTATCAAGACAAATTGAACTTTTTCTCTCTAGTTTGTCTGCCGGAGTGTTTGGCTGAATCAGAATAGCCCAGAGGATCAAGGCTATGAGTTGTTAACAACCTGCTTCCTAGGTCAGGCTTTTATTCCCTCAGCCTCTACTTGCCTACTGTGTGTCTCAAAGCAAATCAATTATCCACCCAAGTCATCACTAAAATGGAGCAATTGTGTCCAGTGGTCCTACCCAGTAAACAAGAAACTAAAACTAAAAAAAAAATTAAATGTTAAATTAAAAAAATAATAATAATAAAAATAAAAAATAAAAATGGTCTGAAAAGTTACATTAATGTGACTTGCTTACTTACAAATTATCAAAACAATTAGTCAGATGACAAGATAAAAATGGCTGCCACCCTGTTTTTTTATATACCACATAAATGTGGTATGTAGTCTGTAATAATTTGCAAAGTGCCTGTATTCAAAATTGCATGAAAGCTATCAGTGTTAAATAAATGGCCAGAATTTCCTCGGATTTGATACAATGCTTCCTCTGAGCTGGGAACCACAAGCTTCCAACGTTGAGTTTCTGGAGATATGTGCCTTCAATATAATTTGAATTGTGTGATGAGTTTCTGATTTAAGATTGGGGGTTGAAAAGAAGACTTGCCAATTGACAGACATGTGTTGGTGCCACCATGGAAATCCCTTCACCAAAAATCAACAGAAGACCCTTAAGGTTAGATACTCAGATTCCACTTATTCTTTAGCTACCACTAGAACTTCCAAGTATGGGATTTCTTATTGGGAAACATTAGGATAGAAATGAACATCGGAACTATATCCTTAAGGAAAATCCTTGTATTTGATTATTTCTTCTCTGAAATGTATAGTGTAAAGTTCATCATCTCTGTCCTAGGTTGGGATACAGAAATTATGGAATATATGATACCCAGAATAAGAATCCAAAGATCTGATTTTTAACAACTGAGAAAGGTACCCAGGCTCTGGAAACATGGCAGAGTCTCCTGAAATGAAAGATATAGACTCTGGGGGAAGTTTGGTTTAATAAGCCTGTTGAAAATATAAGGGTAAATAGCTGATTCTTATCAGATTTATATAGACAAATAGAAGGAACACTGAGAATACCCTGAACATAGTAGAAAGGCCAAAGACCAAGTTGCTGACCTGTAATGGGAATCCCTCAGAGGAAACTTGAAAAATTGTCTGTGAGCCTTGCAAGGTGAATAAACATGCATACATCCTGCCTGAAAAAGTCATAAAGACATACTTGCAGCAAAAGAGAAAACAGTGTCTTCAGTGTCACTGTTCCAAACTTTTTTCTATTGATAAAGTTATACAGCCTTGTGACATTTATTATAGCCTTTCACTGATCTTTGTTTTCTGGAATTAAGAAGAATCTTAGAATGCTTTTTCATGTTCTGCATGGTTGAATAACCAGATTATTCTGTGACTGTTGAAAGCCAGCCATGGTTAAGTGCACTTATTTCCTTGGGGTAGAAGAAACAGGCCATGGAAATGATGTTGCAGAAAATTGTATGGTAAAATATATTTGAATGTAGTATGACCCATTTTTCTATTATTACACAAAATTGAAATGTTTGTAAACGTTCCTCATAGCTCTGAGGGAGAAGTGACAGAGTCCAAGTAATGGAGAGGATTGTCACTCATCACTGCTAATGCACTACTATACTTAGCTGAGAGGATAATTGTTGGAATTTGTCTCTCAGTGTTTCCTGTTTCTTTTATATTGCCTTTTGGGTTATATTGCTGCTTTTCTGTTTTCTGTAAGAAGACTAGGAGTTTAAAATTAGCTTGATAATGGAGTGATTTGGAATGAATGAATGAAATACCTGATTCACCTTTTCTGTGGTTTTGTCCTTCTCCTTTTGTTGTTTTGGAATATTCTGGGAGAGAAAACAACTTAAAATTCTTTATACAGAGGATCATCTGAAATCTGGACTTTGTCATCCACTGGAAAATGTTCTGTCCTCAGGCATATAGGCTTTATGATGACTTTACTGAAATGGTGCTCTAAACATGGCATCTGTCGTATCATGTGTACACTGAATAAGATAGGTATCTGTCTTTTCAACTGCCTTTAACAGTTTTACATTTTTATTTGCATTTGATGTCTGAGATACACCATTGATCTTCATGGACCTTTTCAGACTCAGCCTGGGAGCAGCGTCTGGTTAAATGACTTGCTCAGAGTCACACAGTTAGGCAATGGAAGCTGAGGGAATCAAACCTTGCACCACTAGAACCACAGGAAGCAGCTTGTTAACAGGTCCTTAATCCTCTAAGCCAACTGCCAGACTTCTTACCCTCCATGAATTGTTGGAGATATTTTGAGCTAGGTTATCTAATTTTTAAATGCCTTTCTAGCATTTCAGTAATGGGTGTTGTAATTAAACAACCCTAATACCCAGAGCAGCAGAAGTGCACACTTGTTTGCCTTATCTATTTAAGATCCTGTACTCTTTGTCATTAAGGGCAGAGTTTTCTGACACCCTTTCTAAGTAGATAGAACTATACCTTCAATGTTAACCACAGGATATGTGCAGAAGACATTAAAGTACCCTCACACTGCAAAATAATCAGTTATATTTGAAGCAGATGGTTGAAAGTAAGACTCATAGGACAGGTCGGTGTTTACATCCCAAAATGATAAGATGGTAAGATGATAGGAGGGATGGCTAGCAGCTTGAATTAATCATTTCTCAGGAGCTCTGTACCATTTCTTAAAGAAATAAAATTCTGTAGTACTGTTCATAAAATGTTCTTTCATTTAAAATAGTGTGATGATAAGAAATTCAGAGTTGTTATGTGCCTCTGCATACCAGAAATGTGTAAAATAACAACCACACTTTAAAATGAATGTACACCACTGCTACTTCAAGAAGTATTGCATTTCATAATGCACTGTGTCTGCTGTGTCAGTTGTTTGTGTTTACATGATGAGTGAGTTATTATCACTATTCATACTGTACTACCATTTTGGACTGCATTAAAATTATTATTTTATTATAAATGCTTGTGTATCCTGTTGTTATTTGCACAGCCATCCAACATGAATAGGTAATCAGAGGTGCGCATTGTGAAAGGTGTTAATGCCAAATGCAGGATCTTCTTCAAAGAATAACATTGAAAAGCCATTTCTATCAGAGAAACCACGCCATTGTTGGACTGTGTCTTCCAAACTCCACATAAGCCATTTTGCTCAAAACAAATAGCTGTACCTAACAAAATAATCATTACACCGATTTCAAGCCACTTATCCCAAGAAAAAATAAATCAACATTAAATATAATTAAGATTTACCCACCAGAGCCATTTGGCTTTATGAAACCATTTGCCTAGTAAGCAAGGTGGTAGAGGTTTGCATGTTTTAGAATTTCAGCCAAGAAAGATAAAAAAAGGAAGGCAATTCAGATACAATTATCAATCTGTTATATGTCATGGGCAAAGAGATGAGGCAATATACAGTTCATAGTCAGGACAAGAGTGTTTCATATGAGTCCGTAATTATTAAGCTGAATGAATATTTTGTGCCAAAAAGAAAAAAATATATACACAAAAAAACATACTTTCTCAGATGTCTATAAACTAAAGGAGAATGTGTTAAAGCTCCTGTAATGCACATACATTAATTGAATGTAAATTGTGGGTTTAATTAAACAAAAGTTAAAGCAGAGATAAGATTGTAATTGGGCTGTTTGGTCTCAAATATTACTTTTGAAGTGAGCATAACTTTGGGAAAAGCAATGCAAATCATGAGAAAAGCTGAGTTAATAAAGAAACAAAATATTAATTTACATAAGGCAAATGACAAGTGTGAGGTATAATGCAGAGAAAATGGCAAGTTTAGAAAGAAATATGATACTGGCTAATACCAAAAGCTGTATCACTGTCAAAGTAAGCATGAGCATAAGAAGCAGAGTGAATGTGGCTTGGCAAATGTACAATGTTATCGTGCTGCGACAGAACAGTGTGTAGCACAAGACAAAAGATGGAAGAGATATAAAAGGCTGATGAAAAACTCAGTCCAAGCCAGAATCTTCACCTTAAAGCTCCTTCAGTGTAAACCCATGGGATATATGCAAATGACTACTTAAGAACATACCAGTGTTTCAGCTACATAGCTTCTGAATGCCAATGACATTTTACTTTTTTAGTTTTTAAGTCTTTATGAGTGCATTCAGGTCAATAAAGCCAAACTGAATGGTTTGGCTATGTGATCTTTCTACCCTTTAGTTTAGATGCCATTGGTTTAGTTTAGACACAATCTGTTGTTATTTGAAAGACAAAGTTAATTTAAAAAGTTGCTTCTGTAAAAAAAAACTGAAAATAAAGGTCAGAAAGTATCTTCCCTTGGGTAAGTGACTACTACATTTAATACTGAATTGTCAAATAAACATCCTTATTCATGGAATTCAAGTGAGTTTCACAACTGATATGAGGGCTAATGGTACTGTGATATCACATGCTACCTACAGAAGAATCTCAAAGCATCTACAGTTACATGAAGCAGAGACCAAAATAAGTAGCCATGAAGGCAATATCAAGTGTGTTGGCAGATTCCTAGCTATGTTTGCCTGGAAAGGGAGCAGCTTTGAGTTATGGTGTTATGTGCTGGACGGCCTCTGCATAAATAATCTACTCAGCAGATCTGTGGCATGAAAATTGGGCTGATTGCCAGGATAAATTAAGTTGGCATGCACGCATTCTGTGAAACTGATCTGCTTAACTGTGAATAAGTAAAGATAAAATTAAAGACAAATGTTGTTCCCTATTCCTTGACCACATCCAGAAGAGTATCATTCATAGCATTGTTAAAAGTAAAGGTAGAGTTCAAAAGAATGCAAAACCTTAGTATGATAATGTTAACTGAACCAATAGAATGCTGTGCACTGGTGGTGCCAATTATAAAGACAAATGCCAGGGTCTGAATATGTGCCCTTTTGAAACAAGGCAGTGTTGCAGGCATGTGGGAAAGATGTATTTTACTTCTGACAGGAGATACAGAATCTGCACTCGTCAGTGCTAAAGTGTTTTTCACAGCTGATGCTTCCAGTGGGTTTTGGCAACTATACCTAGACAAAGATAGAAAGAAAGCCAGAACTTGACAAACTTCATTATTCCAACAGGAAGATTCTGTTTCAAGAGGCTACATTTGTTATAACATCAGCACCTGAAGTCTTTCAGTGTAAAATGACTGATTTGTTAAGAGGCCATAAAGATGTAGTTTAGCCATGGATGACATACTGGTGTTTAGCCCTTATAAAGAGACCCATGATTCCAGGTTAGAATCAATGCTTCAGACTGTAAACATTTTCAGTTTTAAAGCAGAGAATTAACAACCAATTTTGCACCCTGTGCTGTTCCCTGATCTGACACCCCTCAACATTTCAAGTGAGGACAAAAGATCCTCAGGCTCAAATTCCCTATTACAGGGAAAAAACATTCTTCTTTTCTTTTTAAACTGTAGCAAACCACTTGCTACAGTTTAAACCACAGAGAAAGAGAGCTAACGATCTTCACACTGAACCACAAACGCAGTATTGGTATTCATTTCTGAATGCCAGTAATGCACTAATGACAGATCGGTAGCTTTTGTTCTTGCCCACTAACACTTTGTGCCCAGAGTGGTTACTCACTTTATCCCATCCTAGCTACACTATTAGTTTAAATTTGAATCAAGGGTCTGGACAGAGTACCAACTAGATATCAAAGTCTATGCGAAACTGAGGCAGTTCACTGCCAGAGCAATCTATGTGCCTGAAAAACATTTAATTATGGCTATGTTATCCAGCTATCCTATATGCAACCAGCTGCTGTCAGAAGCCTAATAAGATGTTGCCAGTTATGGACAGAGCATAGTAACAACAAGAGCAGTGACTACCAAGAAGCTAGAAAACTTAAAACAAGCTGCCAAAAAGACCATGAGTTACAGACTGTTATCATATATGTTCAGCAGAGGTAGCCTAACTGTTGTACACAGACAAAATATGTCATACGTAATACTACACAGTCAAACCACAACTATCAGGACATGATAGCTTGCTACTGTATCAAGACAGAATAGCAGTTCCCTCATGGCATTATGCCAAAGTATTAAGTTAATACACAAAGGACACCAAGATCTCATAAAATGTCTTGAAACAGCGAAAATGTCAATGTGATGGCCATACATGTATCTACTCATTGCAAAGTTCATGGCAAAGTGTCAATTCTGTATTGTCTGTAAATAATTTCAAAGAACATAACTATTAATATTGACACTATACCTCTCAATCTCTAAGTGCAAGAAATCTGAACAAAATTAAAAACACTGGGGGGGGGGATAAAGGCCCAAAATCTGAACAAATTGTAATACTGCTCTTACAAATGTAGAAAGTTGTTAGAGTAACAGATTTTTCATTAGCATACATTTTCTGAAAGATATGAAGTCTTAAACTTAAATACATGTTATTTAGTGACTTCAGTCCTCAGCGATTTGCCATAAATCCACACAACTGGTTACCCTAGATCATGTCATCTGAATTTTCAGGTTTGCTGACAGCAATGGTTTTATTCAAATTACAATGTATTTACTATTTTCAACCAAATGAACCCACTGAGAGAGCAGTCTAAGCAGCTAAAAAGATCTTGAGACAACCTGTGTTTTCACATCATTTATTTATTTATTATTTACTTGCTTTTGTTGATTGGGAACGTCCACTGGGCTGAAATGAGCTCCTTTTCAGTGGAGGTCATATTGAGCTACTCCACAGAGTGTCAAGCCCATTCTAGCTAATACCTGATAGAAAAATAAGGACTAATAAGCCAGTGCCAGATTCCAGACTTGAGCAAACAATTAGGTCAATATGAGCCAATAAAACAAAATTACCAAAAAGCTGAAAATTACTACAAAATTTTCTATCTATGACATTTGCTATTCCACACAACCACTACATGTCCTTAAATCATGCTAACCAGTGCTCCTAAGGTTACAGGAGGAGGAGGAGAGAAACTAGGAAACAATAGCCATTGTAGAGTGAAAAATTAATGGATCAGGGTTATGCATAGTGCAATGAGAAGATTATTCAATCAGAGGGTTTTTTAAGTTGTTCCTGAGACTCATTCTGAATGCCATGATTCTGAGAGAAATCTGAAGTGTTTCAGATAAGAATAACCAAGCCCTCAGAATTGTTGCCATAACCCAGTATACAAACCTAAGGTGGAAGTTCAAAATCCACATTGTGTGATAACAGACCACATGCTTTCCATCTCAGTGACACTGGTTTTGATTCTGTTGACAGTGTTTTGTAGAATTACTCTAAACAAAATACTGTTGTTTGTCTAACCACTTTCCATCCACGAGTTCCTGTTCCAGAACCATTTGAGTAACGTAACAGAAAAAAAGTGAAGATGCCAACAGGTTATAGACACTGCAGTTAAATAATATGAACAGATAAGTGATTGTTTTAGGTTTTTCCTCATTGAGGAATATTTCTGCTTAACATCAACCTCAGTTATCATACATAAATAATGGTCAAAATAGCATGTAAAGGAGCCTACTAGAATGTCAAATATGTGCATCAGTTGTGCCAATCTCTCTCTCCTTGGGGGTGTTGGGGGGATGTGGTGATAAGAATTGCTTGTATATACTCAGAATATGTATAATAGCATTGCCACTTTAAAATGAATGCATAACATTGCCATTTTATGAAGTGCTGTATCCTACATTGCACTGAGTCTAGTACCACTGGCCAGTGCATACATGACGAGTGAGCTGTTACCATCATTCTTGCTATGCTACCATTTTGTACAACCTGAAAATGTATTATTTTGTTATAAATGTTGCTCTGTCCTGACATTATTGATACATCCATTGAACATGACTGGATAGAAAGAGGTGCATATCATGACATGTTGTTTTTCTCTAAATAAGACGTCCTTTGGAGGAGAACCAGAGAAAGGGGAATACTTACTCCCAGTGTCCCAGAGTTAAATGATAAGTCACATTGTCATAAGAAGTCTCATCACTATATGTTAAATATTCCCCTTCTTCATCAGAACTTGAGGGAAGGGTAGGAACTGGTTGTGTTTTCTATTTTTTTTTTAAGACGAATAGTCTTAGAATTTTGAAAGCTAAGCAGCAGTTACTAAATGTTAAGCTTGTTACACTAAGGAAAAACATTCCTCAGAATACTTCTTATAATTAAACAAGACCACAGCAGACACCTCAGACATCTAGGGAAGCAAATAATTGAGAAATGTTAATGTGCACAGAGATTGTGAATCTGTTTTTTATCCTGTTTTACCTGGGTAGTTTTGCTCAACTGCTACATGAATTACACATGTCCTCCCCGCGGTTGGGTGGGTGTTTAAAAGACATGCGTAAAAGGGCGTGCCTTCGTTGAAGGTTGGACGTCGAGCTGGCACCTCGGTGTTCGTGAAAATATACTGCCAATCATTAGCCATCCAGAGTTCCACTGTGGCGACCCCTAACTGGGAAAAGCCAAAAGACTACAACAACATTGTACTGCATTGCTTGTTGTTTTCTAATACAAAAATATGCATTCATCCACTTTCGTTACAAGTCAAACAAAAAGTCATCCACTTTCATTCTAGAACAAACAAGTGTTTTGTATTCTTGTCTATCCTGTTTGTTTTTATGAATTTTATTGTTTATACTGTTCTGTATGTTTTGCTTGTGGTATACTTTTGCAGTTCATTGTAATCACAGGCTCTGAATGAAATAGGTTTATAGGGAATCAGTCCAACACCACAGTCAACAAATTGCATCAGACAATAAATCAATCAAACAATAAATTAATAAACATTATCTTTCTTACCTAGAAAATACCATTTAAAAATGATGATCCAGTAGAGGAAGATATGTGTCTCTCTGAGGATTAACATCCTAATGTGTTTGGTGAAGGTGAAATAACTAAGCCTAAAAGATATCAAAGCAGTGCCAAATGTTTGCCCTTATTTAAAAGTACAAAGAACTCATCTAAACCCACATCCTTTGAATGAGCTGGTGTTCACTGACTTACATCCTTGTTCAACATCTGGCCAGCCATTTCCCAACTATATGCAAATGATTTAAGAGTCGAATCACCCAGAGTCAGAATCCTAATGAATTCTATTGTATATCCTTTGAAACTCAGTTACAGAAGTCATTTGTATGCCTGTAACGTGCTGCATGTTGGAGAGAAAATAGTAAAAATATCTGTCACTATGCAAGGATGTGTTGTGTATGAGGAGTTAGAGAACACTTAGAATTCCTCACTTCTTTGAACATAATTTTTGAAATGTCCAGGAAGATGTCTCATTCGCTCTCACTCTCTCTCTTTTTTTCTGGAAATAATGAAGCTATTTTTCACGCCGAACTAATTGAAAAATCATAGAAATTGTAGATATGGAAAGCATCCAAGAGTCTACAGATCTGAGTTTATTGTTTTTGTGTAGGTTTACTAGTAAATCATATGCTGATTTAAATTTAACTTCCCTTGACATTGGCACATATGGAATGGTATTTCTAATTTTGTTTCTAAAATAAGCTGCCTCCTGATTCTTATTGGTGTGAGGACATTTCTGACAGAAGTATCCAGTAAATTATAAGTGAAGAATCATTTTTCTTTTATCTAGTAAAATCACTCTCCCCAAATTATCCTTAACTAGAGAGCTCTGGCAGGAGTTGCTACGAATGTGAGATCTGATCTAAATAGATACCTGATAAGATCACTTGTGAGTTGAGCAACTAACAATGGTGACTGACAAGTTAGCTGCTGGGTAAACTGTCTTCCAGAAGCTGTTTATAGCTTTAGTTAAGTAGGAAAACAAATTAGCACCACTGTTTTTTTTTAAACTGTTTATAATTATAGTGGATATCTCTATTTCTAGGTTAAAGTATAGGTCACACCTTTTCAAATGCATTCTACACATTTTATGATCTTTAGAAAAAATAGTCCTTCAGAATCAGAACTAGGTCAAGTTAAGAATTTTCCTGAAAAGTTAGAACTAAAGGCAGCATCATGCTTTGTTGCTAGTCCATCCTTAGTAGCTGAAATATTTTGTTGGTAGTGAAGGAGACAGCACCCATTCTCTTCTCAACAAGTTAGCATCACAATATCAAAGTCCAAAAAAGTAATTTGGTAGTAGCTGTCCATACACCAAGAGTCCACACCTTTCTAATCAGAACTCAAAGTACTGCAGTCAGTTTATTTTAGATAAAAATATTTTCATTATCTGATGAACACAGAGGAAATGGAGACTTTTCATCTTCCTTTTTTTAGAAGACTTGGGAAATTAACACTGAGGGCCTTTTCTTGCTCTGTAATGTATTAAAACAAATGGAGGACTGATTTTGATCAGAGACTTTTGTGTAATAAAACAGCATGGCTCTGCTGAGCTACTTCAGATGCTCCCTAGTAAATACAGATTTTAAGTAAAATCAAAGGCATCAGTTCCTACACCCCTAAAGTACCCATCTTAGCTTCATCATGAATGTTAATTCAGGGTGCAGAAAAAGCTGAAGCTACATAAGCAGGAGGACCTGCACAGTTTCCCTTTCTTTCTTAAGAATAAGCCAGTGTTAATGTCGCCAGTACTAGCTCTGAAAAGCTATGGTCCTTGGACTCAATAATAAATCCTTGAGGAGGAAAAGCTTTTATTTTGTACAGATTTTATTAGCTAGAGTTGTTAATTTAGGCCTTTGGGACCTTGGCTATGAGCCAGAAGACATCTACTCAGCTCTGATTAACTCCACTCCTGTTACTGAAGTCACTGATGTCTTCTTCTCTTCTGACTTTGTTGATTATCACTTTTAGAGCGAGGTTTCTTTGAAAAGCCACAGTTAGCCAAAATGTATTATTTCGTCCTTTAAATTTACTAGGAAGTGTGTCCTGTTTACATAGTTTATGTTCCTTTAAGTTTACATTGATGAAAGCTTCACAGATATGTTGACAATTATTCTCCAGTTTCACAACATTTTTCTAAAATAAAAGCCTCTGATGCCTTTAATCTTCTAACTGTAATACTTATTACATTTTTTACAGTATACATAGCTTTCAATTATGTGGGGAGCTCATAAACTGAGTACTTATTACGAAACTCTATAGGAGTTACTTGACTACAAGAATGGAGCTTGTTAACTGACTTTTATGGCAAATTCATTAGTCAAAGATTCCGGTCAAGACGCATATTTGGTAAGCTTGTTGAAAATACTGTAAGATGGAAAAGAGAGCAATACTTCTCACTAAGGAAAAGTCAAGATGTGTGTGACATTTAGACATTAATGCAACTGCTGACCACATGTTTTTGAGAAGCAAAAAGAATGACTATCAGTACCGGCCAAAGCTAGTTAAATAGCAGAGTTTTACTGATACATTTACATATGACACACCAGTGTTGGCTCATATAGGAAGTCCTCTTTGTGACATTCTTGCAGTCCATAAGTACAACTGCTCATCGTATACCAATAACAGATAGTTGGCTCAGCTTAAGCACTAAATGCCAACATATGTTTACTAGTTAGATATGCAAATCTCACCACTGCCAGTTAAATGCAATCCAGTAAACCATGAATTTCATCACCCTTGCCCTACGTCTAATATGTAAGATTATATTCCAGTGTACCTTCACATGACTATTTATTTACTTAGTTGCTTCTTTGTTCATTTTAATTTGTTGACTGGGAACATCCATCTTGGAATAGTCTGTTGGCAATGGAGTCTTGGGTTGAAAAGTGCTAATCCTATATGAAACATGTTAAACATAAATAGACATATAAGTATGTGATTCTACTACAGCCAAGCTAATCTAAGTCTACCTACTAGTAAACAAATAATTGACAGTATATCCATAGACGTAATGGAAATATGGCTTAGCTGGTATGTTTCAGATCTATATACTAATATACATTGGGATTTGTAGTCAACTAAAAATATAATTAGATAAAGCAGATGTAAAAACAACAATGTACAATCTTTATGGTATAATACACCTGCATTTCCATTGTCTTGCGAAATGTATTTATATTTATTTATTTATGTTTCATTACTGGGAAAATCTGACTGAAGTATGTAAGACCCCCTCGATGAAGGCCAAGGGAGAAAAGCTCCACAAAATTACACATTCTAACAATAAAAAGAAAAAAATGCAGGCAATACAGAGAATATAATACACAACAACATGACAAAATTTATGACTTAGCACAATTATTGTTTTCAGCAGAAGAGAGAAAGAATAGTTACAAAGCAGTGTAAGATACTTAGTGTCTGAAGAGAAGGAAAAATAGATGGAGGTATTAAAGAGAGCGAAAAAAGAATATAATTAGGAAGAGACTGGAGAGCAAGAAGACATTATTAAATGAAAGATTATGAAGCAGTTTGCAGAGAAGGAATTAGTGTAGATGAGAGAGAAACAGTAAACCTTGGTTCTACATGATTGTCACTGTTGAAGTGATACCCCAATCCCATGTGCAAAACTGGGAAAAAGGGAGTGTGCATAGATGGATGGATGGAAAGGTAACAGTTTAGAGTTGGAAAAGAGAATAAGATTAGAGGTTTATAGAATGATAAAGGGCAGATAGCATGATTAGAGGGAAAGAGTGGACTAAGATGAAACAAAATTTGGATGAAATATATGAATAGTTATAGAGGAAAAGAAAGGGACTTTATGGTGATTTTAGCAGGTGAGCTAGAAAAAGAGCAGTGCCAGGTATTAAATAGGTAGTCATTTAGTTTGTTTTTGAATCAGATGGGAGGGTATCAGCCTAAATGTAGTAAGGAGGGAGTTCAACAGTTTAGATAGATAGGTGGAATATAGGGAGTCACCAAAGTTATTGTACGATTTTTGTTTACCTGAAGTACATTTATGGGCAATGATTGAATGGGCTATGTGGGAGTGTACCATTGTAGGTGTGGAGTGTGAGAGAGAAATTTGTTAGAGAAGAAAATTATTCTATGTGCCACTTTTATAGTTGATGTTTTTGATAATTTGGGACAGTTTAGTTTTTTGAGTGCTAGACAGTGATGAGTAAGTTGGCCAATTTGGCAGTAAATTTGACAGTTTTTTAAAGCACTGTTCTAGTTTTGGATTGATGTTAAGTTAATGTCTGTAAGGATAGGTGAGGCATAGACTAAGCATGAAAGGAGACAGGACCCAACAGTTATTCTGTTGACTGTGCAGTATGAAAATTAGAAGCTCAATACATGAGGCCTAATTTATAAAGTGTATTTCTCACTAAGTATTGGAAATTTTGTAAAATTTAAGTTGATCATCTAGCATAACCCATAGTAGTTTGGCTTGTGAGACTATATCTAGTTGTACATTTTGAAAAGAGAGGATGGTAAATTTGGAGTTTTTGTCTATGTAGGATCTAGGAGTAAAGAACATTACTTTAGTTTTACTGGACTATAAGAGTAGTTACCAGTGAGACAGGTGGGTTTCTATTCAGGTGAATGATTCTTGAGTGACAGTTTGTTATGAGGGTAGGCAGGATGATGAACAGATTAGAGTAGCACCACCTACATTTGAAATAAGGTTGCATGAGTTGAGGCAAAAACAAGATTATTAGGTTAAATAATAAAGGTCCAAGAATGGTACCTTGTTGTATACCAGTAGTTACCGGTAAGTAAGTAGAAAAGGCCAAGTGTTATTTGACAGCTTTTCAGCAGCTCTTGATATAGCTGGTAAAACAGATGAGTGAAATAGTAGACAAAACTAGCGAGTGAAGAGTATATAGTAATTTTTGATGGGATACAGTATCAAAAGCCTTGAAAAGATTAAGGAAGATTGTATATACGAGATTGTTTGATTTACCTGTGGGTGAAGAGTCTTAAGGTAGGACAGTCAGGATACGATGGTGCTGTGATTGGGGTGCAAACCATGCTGTGTGAGTGAAAAAGATCATTGGACTGAAAGTATTGAAAAACCTGATTACTGACACACCATTCAAGCATTTTTGACAGAGGTAATGGAATATCAATGGGACAGAAATTCAATGTTTCTATGAAAGTGCAGTGACTATAGATTTAGAATGATCTATGAGTATGGAAATGGGATAAGAAAGAGGACAGGCAGCTACATTAATGCATATTTAGAAGATGAGATGGACCTTAGACTAAAAGGAAGAATCCTCCAATGCCTGTACACATAACATAAGTTAGAAGCATCTCATTACCTATCTGTGTTTTTGGGATACATACCAGAAAATGATAAGATGATTGGAACGGTCCCTGAGGGTTATGCCACAGTTTGTTTATTTATTTACTTACTTACTATCTAATGACTGGAAGGTCGGGCTGGTACAAACACTCTTTTCAGGGACAGCCTAGAACTGGAGACATACTAGAAAAGTATAGTCAGTATCACTTTAGCAACCTTTTTAAAAGCAAAAACAAAAATATACATACATCATATAAAGGCAGTAAACCATTCATGTATATTAGCACAATATAACATATAAAATGAAGACCGGAGTGAAAGTTTTGAGTTAGAGGAAAATTAGTATTATACTCAAGGAGAATCTTATAATGCCAGCAGATACAAGAGGCATATCATACTAAAGTGCATCTGACATATATACTAGGAACTATGTACACATTCACCATGAGTACCTTATGAGCACCGGATACAATAACTACGTACACATTCACCATGAGTACCTTATGAGCACTGGATACAAAAATGATGTACACATTCACCATGAGTACCTTATGAGCACTGTATACAATAACTATGTATATATTCACCATGAGTACCTTATGAGCACTGTATACAATAACTATGTATATATTCACCATGAGTACCTTATGAGCACTGGATACAATAACTATGTACACATTCACTATGAATACCTTATGAGAACTGTGTACAATAACTATGTATATATTCACCATGAGTACTTTATGACCACTGGATACAATAACTATGTATATATTCACCATGAGTACCTTATGAGCACTGGATACAATAACTATGCACACATTCACCATGAGTACCTTATGAGCACTGGATACAATAACTGTGTACACATTCACCATGAGTACCTTATGAGCACTGTATACAATAACTATGTATATATTCACCATGAGTACCTTATGTGCACCAGATACAATAACTATGTATATATTCTCCATGAGTACCTTATGAGCACTGTATACAATAACTATGTACACATTCACCATGAGTACCTTCTGAGTACTAGATACAATAACTATTTACACATTCACCATGAGTACCTTATGAGCACTGTATACAATAACTATGTATATATTCACCACGGGTACCTTATGAGCACTGGATACAATAACTATGTACACATTCACCATGAGTACCTTATAAGCACTGTATACAATAACTATGTACACATTCACCATGAGTACCTTATGTGTACTGAATACAATAACTATGTACACATTCACCATGCATACCTTCTGAGCACTGGATACAATAACTATGTACACATTCACCATGAGTACCTTATGAGCACTGTATACAATAACTATGTATATATTCACCATGAGTACCTTATGACCACTGTATACAATAACTATGTATATATTCACCATAAGTACCTTATGCGCACCGGATACAATAACTATGTACACATTTACCATGAGTACCTTATGAGCATTGAATACAATAACTATGTATATATTCACCACGGGTACCTTATGAGCACTGTATACAATAACTATGTATATATTCACCATGAGTACCTTATGAGCACTGCATACAATAACTATGTATGTATTCACCATGAGTACGTTATGAGCACTGGATACAGTAACTATGTACACATTCACCATGAGTACCTTATGAGCATTGGATACAATAACTATGTATATATTCACCATTAGTACCTTATGCGCACCGGATACAATAACTATGTAGACATTCACCATGAGTACCTTATGAGCACTGGATACAATAACTATGTATATATTCACCATGAGTACCTTATGAGCACTGGATACAATAACTATGTACACATTCACCATGAGTTCCTTATGAGCACTGTTTACAATAACTATGCATATATTCACCATGAGTACCTTATGACCACTGGATACAATAACTATGTACACATTCACCGTGAGTACCTTATGAGCACTAGATACAATAACTATGTATATATTCACCATGAGTACCTTATGAGCACCAGATACAATAACTATTTCTATATTCACCATGAGTACCTTATGAGCACTGGATACAATAATTATGTACACATTCACCATGAGTACCTTATGAGCACCGGATACAATAACTATTTCTGTATTCATCATGAGTACCTTATGGGCATTGGATACAATAACTATGTACACATTCACCATGAGTACCTTATGAGCACTGGATACTATAACTATGTACACATGAGTACCTTATGAGCACTGGATACAGTAACTATGTATATATTCACCATGAGTACCTTATGAGCACTGGATACTATAACTATGTACACATTCACTATGAGCACCTTATGAGCACTGAATACAATAACTACATACACATTCACCATGAGTAACTTATGAGCACTGGATACAATAACTATGTACACATTCACCATGAATACCTTATGAGCACTGGATACAACAGTGTGGTTGACAGGAAGAGTAATTCTGCAGGGAAATGACATATGGAGGGGAGTATCACTTACCCATTGACCCTAACACACTTGCATTCAGCCTCATTGTGAAGGTGCTCAGTTGCACTTGCCTGAATCCTTTGAGAGTAGTCTTGCATTTCACTTCAGAAGAAAGATGTACTTACTTCCTCCAGTTCACCAATAACAATTTTAAAGGGGGAGGCACAGCTTAGGGTAAGAATGTTTTCCTGTATATGTCTTTGGGATCATGATTGTTCTCTTATTGGCAGTTTTTTCCTCACTGGTGGGCAAGAACCTTGATTTATAATTTTGAAGAGCACAGTGCATAATAAGAATGTAGCTCTTGTTGTGACCGGTAGCCAATTGAATTTCTTTGGTATTTTGCAGTGGTGTGAATGGGAGTTTGCCAGCAGAACAAATATGTAGAGTTTGGTTTTCTGCTTTTTGAAATATTTTGGTATTTGTACATTGATCTAAAGGCAAGAAATGGAAGACTGCATTCCAGTTTGGGAAAGGAAAGCTTTCTGGCCTGGACAATCCAAGCTATTGGGGAAAGCAGATGATAACAAAGTTTTTGTTGAGAAAGGACTTTGGTTCTACTAGTATCATTATGTGATGAAAAAGAATATTGGATCCAGAGTGAGGCCAGGATATTGATATTCAGAGACTTGTGGGATAACATTTGTGTGCGAGTCTTGATTAATAATATTAGGCATGGAAAAACATAACATTTTTTTTGAGTAGGCGGTTGATAAGGAGTTTGTTAATTTCTGACCATTGACCCAGCTCATAGAAGCCTTTCCGGAACTGTGTCTGGCATTTACTAGCTTGTAGGAGGAGAATGTTATCCACATACTGGATGATATTTGATGTTGGAAATTTATTTGTAATATCATTAATAAACACAGAAAACATTAGGAGGTGCAATACAGAGCCTTTAAGGACTCCGGTATAGACTCAGCCTACAGAAGAAAGTTGTTTATTGGTATGGACTTGAAAAGTTCTGTTTTAAAATAAAATAAGTTAGTATGGTATGTATTAAATGTTGGTACTGCTTATGACTGCAACCTGCTTGAAACTAGCTTGTAGCATTTACTAAATGATTCAATATGTATCATTATCTGGGAGCTTTTATCCCCAGGCCTCCACTGAAAATGGACATATTTCCAGTCGGACTATCCCGGTCAACAAATGTAAAATAAATAATAAATAAAGGTAGCTTTGGGAATACTTTATGGTATTGTTGCCAAAATTGAATTTACCCTTTTTATAGAAGAAGGACATGGTTTACCATTTGTGAAAGCCCATGGTTAATGTGTTAGGCTGGTGCTGGGCACCTGAGTGTGTAAATTTGTCTCTATGGGCAAAATGATGTTGCACAGAGGAAATGTGATGCTTAAATTCAAGCCATTTTAGTCTATGTTGTGAAAAGTAGCAGTGCATATTTCCATAATCACCTGCAGCAAAACTGGAAAGTCTGTTATATATTAATTCAGGCTTGTGTATTATTGGTGATTATAGGTTAGTGAGCATATGTGGTAAAAAGAAACTGGAGAAAGTAAGTACATTACTGCAGTGGTTTGTTTTGTACTGTGTGAAAGGAAAGGTTTTCACCTTGTAAAGGCATCTTTTGTTAGCTTTGGTCAGGACAGAAATAACATGGAGGTCAAACTTAATCTAGTTATGAACTCCCTGCAAGTTAGTCCAGTCTACTCACTGAATTCTTGAGCCACTGAATCAGGTGCTGTCAATAATGCTAACTGAAGTGGAGTTGGGTAATGGATTATCTATAAATACACTGTGATGGCTTGGAGGTCTGGGTTTTAAACCTACACAACTGCCGCCACTACTCTACCAGGAACAGGGAGCTACAGTCATTAGATCTGCATCACTTTTCAAATATCTATAAAGAACACAAAGAAAAACAGGGAAATAAATATAAATAAGTAAGTAACTAATGGAAGTTTGGACTTAAGAGCATCTAGCAAAATAAACAGTGTTGCCTTGGGATATTGCTAACACCAGCCATATCCACATAAGATTCACACTAAAAACTGCAAAACGGGATTATGAACACTGGCTTTGAAGGCCCTGTCCAACCCCCATTTGAGCTCAGAACCTTATAATGCTAGTTTATCCACAGTAATTGTAACTTGTCTAACCTATTGCATTCACAGCACAATAACTTTGTAGAGATGCTAATAATCCCTTTCAGTGATACACCCCCTTTTTTGTTTCTATGGTAGTTACTCCATCCAGTCAAATCAGTCTGAATCCCTAAAGTTGCCAACTACTGTGCCACTCTTAGAAATGAGCTAATTGAAATATAAAATTTTAAATAGTAGTTTTAGCTGAGCAGTTTTTCACTTTCTCAGAGACAGAAGTCAACAGTCCTTTTACACGAATAGACATCAATACATTCCTAGCAAGCAATACATAATTAGCCACAAGCTACTGAAATTAAAATAAATAAATACACTTCTTTACTAAAATCAAGTCAGGAATTACAGTTTGAGAGTTAAATATGCAGAGTGATTTCCAGTTGTATAAATACAAACAAAATAACAAATGTTCATTTAATATGCAGCATTAGAAAAACTGACTATTTTAGCTATTTCTGCTCTGATCAGTAGCTAAAGATTTACTGAAAACTGGCTACCACTACCTAAAATTTATACAAGATAGTAGGAAAGCAATAGAGAAATTAATTCACTGTAGCATATAATCCTGAGGAAGCCACATCCAAGCACAGGTGGACAATCACTGAGTGAAAACCTC
Source organism: Protopterus annectens (assembly GCF_019279795.1). Taxonomy (NCBI): domain Eukaryota; kingdom Metazoa; phylum Chordata; order Ceratodontiformes; family Protopteridae; genus Protopterus; species Protopterus annectens. Next base: position 1,262,209,415 of record NC_056732.1, on the reverse strand, counting down.
TACCAACTCCAGAGTTATCAGGAGATGGTAATTCCACCTGATACCTGAAGGGGTATCCTAGGATTAATCATCATTGGAAATTATACAGATAGCACAATTCTTCCAAACCAATTTCCCCTAAATGAGTTTATGATACTTTCCTTCCATTGTTAATCAAAATTTGAATCTAAACAATAGAACATATAGAATTGTTTTGCTACATGAGATAATGGATGTGTCTTATTTACTCCTGCTGAATGCGTGTGTGCTTGCGTGTACCAGATTGACATGCACTCTCCAACAAAAAGGTACAGTTTCTTTTGTATTTACAATTTCCTTCCAGTTTGTTATGTCTTTACAGTGAAAGATCCGCTTGTCATGTACAGTCTTTCCACAAAATTTTCACATTATTTCTATTTTACCTGTCTTCTGCATCTCTACAGACAAAAAAATTCAGGTTTTCTTTATACACTTTTTCACATTACCACTTTACTGTGTTTTTACTATTACAACAACGTAAGGATGGTAAGAGTGCAAAACAGTACAAAAAACCACACAAATTCACTCTTAGAGACCCAAATAAGGGTATGAGAACCACCAAATAAGAGTTCCAAGAAATAGATCCAATAAAATAAGGCTGACAGTTTGTCTGGACAAAATAGCGAACCACTGTTGTAAAACTGGAGTATTTAAATACTCCAGTTTTACAACAGTGGTTCGCTATTTTGTCCAGACAAACTGTCAGCCTTATTTTATTGGATCTATTTCTTGGAACTCTTATTTGGTGGTTTTTACTATTACACTTTAAGTTCAGGAGTTTACATAATAGAGATCTTAGTAATAGATTATCTCTTTGTTGGACTGAACACAAATGTGACATCCTCACTCTGAGCCTATAATCAAGGAGCCTGAATCCTCACCACTGACACTGGAAAGGGACGTTCATTTGGATTAAAAATAGATACACCCAGTATTTCCAGCTGCAGCTCTCTGCATCAAGCACAATTAAAGCACACAGGGAACACACTCAGCCCGGGGTCTGGGTTTCTCTCTCTGTCTCTCCCAGGTCCCCAGTAAGGATCTCCACTGGCACAGCTATAGATTTAAGTCCTCAGCTGATTGTCCAAGCTAAGTCCTTTAACACCCTCTCTGTGAAACCAGTGCTTCGTGTCCCTACTACAAGCAGCTGGCACACACACTCATTGAAAATTGATTTTCACACACACACGTGCACACACACACACACACACACACACACACACACACACACACACACACACACCTGGGAAAGGCTATAAATCAGTTTGATATACAAATGACATATAATTCTTTACAAGGCATATGTTACACATCCACTACTCTACTTCTCCTGGCATAGCTGGCAGTACCTCACATTGTCACAACCAGTTAACATTTTAAATACTGAGAATGAAGTTGTGTTAGTGGGGAAGGGAATGAATCAATATATTTTTCTGGAAGTAGTTTGCAGTTTGTTGATTTTTTCTTTTCTTTTTGAGGCTGAAGCTCTGATTCTGAGGATTAGCTCTATCTTGGCTTGGAGGATTCCTTTGCCTATGACTTACCTATCTGCATGTGATAAGAAGTGAAAGATTCCCCATGTCCAAAAGAGCATCAGTCTAACCATATGAGTAAGTATTTGGAGAAGGATGCAGTTTGTAGTGGTTTCTTGAGTTGTTCAAGGACGACCCAATTTTAAGGTGCTGACTGCACTTTTTGATAAATTCCAAACATCATTGTTTTAGATCTGGATGGGTATCAGATGAGCTTCCTTCTACTTAGCTATTTAGGTACATTTAATACAGCTTGTTAGAGATGGACTTTTATAGCAGAGTGTGAGTGACTACATCTGTAAATAACCATTTATCTCTCAAAGTAAGAGTGGAAGTTAAGTATTTTCTGCTGGTAGCTTGCTAATATAGACATCAAAAAGTAACTGATCCTTGGCAAACTCCTTTGAGTATTATTGTAGAGTGTCAAGTAGAGACCCAGGTGACAGCTTCACAGATGTCTATCAGAATAAAGACTGACCATCCCTTTGGAGTTGAGCTACCTTTATTATAACAAATGGCACTGCTGCTGTCCAACCATTTAGAAATGCTTATTTTGCAAGCTTGTCTTTTTTATCTACTTATCAAAAAGGGAAACATCAATGTCAGTAACTCTGTCTGATGCCATTAGTTCTTAAGTTATAATACTTGAGGATAAAGGTGTCTGATGTGTGTAGTATTTTAGTGCCTTTATTTTCTTGTACAGGAAAAAATACAAGTTGAACAAAATGATTAAGCAATACTGCAAAAATCACCTTAGAGAACAAGAAAATTATTTATTTTTAAGGATGATCTATCTTTATTTCTTTAATTACATATTTGCATTTGGGACTGTCCAGTTGGGTAAAGCATCACTTTTCAATGGAGGCCAAGGGAGAAAATCCCGGCAAAAAGAAATAATCTACAAAATATTACACTTCTGTTCACAGTAACAAACATTTAGTAAAGCAATATCTGGTTTAGTAAAAACTAAACTAATGGTCTAGAAAACATTTAAAAAACAAATTCATAGTAGTTGTACATAGCCATGGAAGGAAACTGAAGCATTAAATAGCATTAAATAGTAATTAGTAGCATAAATACCAACTCAGGTCTCCCCTGAAAAGAGACTAGTAGCCCAGTGGGACTAGCGAAGTCAACAAACAATAAATAAATAAAATAAAAATAAAAGAAGTAATCTGTGCAACCAGTAGTTGCACATCTTTTTTGTGAAGGAGTAGACTGAAGAGGTAGAGACAAGGATGCTAAACAGCCATTTGAAAAATTATAAATAAAAATAAGAGAGGTTATATAAAAGCATTGCTTTAAAGACTGGAGGTGATTAGCATTATAGTCCTGTAGGATAGACTGGGCAGGAATGTATGAGCAGTGACAGAGCTAACAATTTTTGTAGTGTTAGGTAAGCAAAACTTTAAAGCTCGTTACTTGTGGAATCTGTATCAGTGAGAGAGGGAGGTTATTCCACAATTTAGAGATGGAAATAAAGTACAGGAATTTCATAAAGGAGGTTTGAGACTGATTAATTGGTAGAGACAAGTTACTAAGGTTTTGATCTAAGACTGCTTGGTGGCATGTGCTGATGAAGGACAGTAGTAAGTGATGCACATTTATGTGATTGGTGGGGGATCTTAAGAGCTACCTTTAGTTGAGTAAAGCTAAGATAATTGGAGAGCCCACTGCTGTGAAGTTGTTTGAGAATGATGAGTTTTGATAGGTAAGTTAGTTCTCAGCTTCAGTAGTTTGTTGCATCATTGCTCACTTTTTCATAGTTGAGGGGTCTGTAAGCTGGTGAAGAAGGAAGAAGGATAAATGAAGGAAAGTAGCAGCTGTTATGTGGACATGATCAGTTAAGGTTTGGTGTTGTAAAGGCAGCATAACAGTTGGAGATATTTTTAATGGCTTATGGAAATGGATGTCAAATTTCAAATTATCATCTATTATAACTCATAGTAGCTATGCATGGAAAACAGCTTGTACAACAGTATTGTTTGAAGAGGTGATCGTGAAAGTGGTTTTGCCACCTGAACAAAGCTTGAAAGAGAATAAAGGTAGTTCAGTCTTTTTTAAAATACATAGCAGCTAAAATTGCTTTTGCCATGTGACAACAGAGGATAAAAATTCCTGGTTAATTGATTAGAGTTCTGGTAGTGTAGGGGCAGACCAAATGAGGGTAGAGTCATCTGTGTATTGAATAAGTGTTGCACTTTTGGAGCTTGTGTCTACATAATTCATAAATATATTAAGTGGCATGGGTCCTACTATGGATCCCTGTCAGACATGTATTTCAATGGGTCTACTTCAGAAGACTGACAAGCCAAAAGACTGAATCTCAAAAGACTGAAAATTTACAATATGGAACACATTTTTAATGCAGGGGGCAAACCCCCTGCCCCCACATCCCCTGATAACTATATATACCAACTCCAAGATCGCACAACAGTGGAGAAGGGGCAAATTCCATCATTCAGTATTTTGAATTTTCAGTCTTTTTTTTTTTTTTTTAGTCTTCTGAAGTAGACCCATTTCAATGGGTAGGAAAGTAGAGTAGCTATTTTATATTTAACACACTATTTCTATTGTTAAGGGGTTTGTTAAACCACAAGATGGTGGCTGTGTATCAGTTTGTACAGGAGTTAAGGATGGTAGACAGTGTTAAATGTTTTAACTTTATGGAAACAAGGGTTCTTTTCACATCTAAGCTGGCAGCTCTGAAATCGTTCAAGCTGATATAATAGTTACAAATCTACTTTCCTCAATTTTTTTTTTATTTTCAATTAAAATAACATGTACATAATATTTAAAATAGCATTTTAAACAACTATATACAATATTTACAATAGCCTGACTTTCAATTATATACACTGTATGTTATTAAATATAGAATTATCAGATCAGTTATCAGAGATACAATAGTGATTATTGCAGAGTGTCCAACAAAGATATAACTTTCTTCCAAGGATTATTTACCAATGGCCTGGGATAGATTCATAGTTCTTTGATTTTTATTTCCATCGATGCAGTTGTCTTCAGTAAAGTGTAGAATTCTTCCAAGGTCGGGGGTGTATCTGAATTCCACCTTCTGGTTAAGCATTTCCTAGATATAGCAAGTATTGTCCATAACAAATACATATTTGTCTTATTCAGGTAGGGACCTTCATTTACATTTAGTATAATCAATACTTTAGTTAAGGTAAAGGATTAATTAAATAAAGCTTGTAAAAAATGATTGATTCCATTCCAATATGATTTAATGTTATTACATTCATAAAAAATATGAATCCAGTCTGCTTTATTTGACTTTTTACACCTCCAGCAAAAAACATTTGCAGTAGTACTGACCTTTTTAATTCTATCCAGTGTTAAAAATGCTCTATGTAAGTATTTACAGTTAAATACTTTCCAGTAATGTGTGTTAGAGGTGTAATTAACTGATAGTAAGATGTTAGTTTTAATTTCTTCTGTTAACTGCAATGACTGACCTTTTGTTAAGAACTGCCAGTATGATGGTTTGGGAATTGTTTTATATGTTATTAACTCTTTATATAGATTTGAAATGAAATTTTTCTTTTCACAACTATTATATATAAATTCGTACAGAAAACTTATTAGATTTGGAATATCTTTAAATGAGGAATTATTAATTAATCTGCATAAATCTTGAGTGTACATTAGAATGCTTTGTAAGGTTAACCAGTCCTGTATTGGAATGTTGTAAGCAGTTTTCATCATATGTATATTTAAAACATTTAATTTATTTACACATTGAAACCAGTATAAGAATCCATTTTGTTCCCAGGAGGTTATTGTTTCCCTATATATTTTGTGAGGAAAGTTCTTAGTGATGGCAAATGGGGTTAAAAGGTCAAACCAAAGTTTTAGATCTATGTTTGCATTGAGAAGTTTCCTAAAGGAATTGATGCAATGATTAATCAGTGTTGTTTCAAAAGGTTTTGTTATATTATATTGTATACTTATACATAGTATGTACCAGGGTTTGTTTGATTTGTCTACTATTAAAAATTTTTTACCAGATTAAATTCATTTGTTAATATAGCCGTTCTTAATACTTTCCAGTTGGCAAAATAATTTGGGTTTATCCAGTCTATTGTAGTTTTAAGCACAGATGCTTTTATATATGTTTCTATTTCTGGGAAGTTCAATCCTCCTTGTTTCCAGGGTCTAACATGATGAGTTAGAGCTACTCTATTCTTTTTGGGATACCATAAAATTTTATTAAACATGAGTTTATTTCTTTAAGAATGCATCTTTCAGGAATTAACTGTATTGCTAATGCTACATATAGTATTTTTGGCCATAAGACCATTTTTATTAATTGCAATCTGTCTTCAAAAGTTAATATAATTTTGTTCCACTTCTCTATATATTTTTTTATTGTTTCAATAATGTTTTTATAATTTATTAATATTGTTTTGTTTATATTTTTGCATAACACTATTCCTAAATAATTTAGCGTACGTTATTGTTTTCCTGTGATGGATTTATCTGTAACTTGTAGTTCTTTTTTCTTATTTAAAAATAGAAATTTTGATTTTACTCTATTAAAGTGTAGACCTGAAATCTTATAAAATGTCTCCATTACTTCTTCTAGCTCTCCTAATGACTCTCTGGAATTTGATAGAGTCAATAAAATATCATCAGTAAAAAGCATTATTTTAGATATGTACTGGTCATGGACTTCTATTTCTTTTATTCTTAGATTATTGCATATTATTTCTGCAAATATTTCTATAGCCAAAGCAAATAAAATAGGAGAAAGGGGGCATCCTTGTTTAGTACCTTTCGTTATTGCATATTATTTCTGCAAATATTTCTATAGCCAAAGCAAATAAAATAGGAGAAAGGGGGCATCCTTGTTTAGTACCTTTCGTTATATGGATAGATTCTGAGGTAAAAAGACCTAATTTAATGTAGCCTAAGTTATTAATATATATGTTTTTTTTTAGTAATAAGATGAAGGGAGGAAGAAATTCAAATAATGCTAAAGTTTTAAATAGATATTTCCAGTTGAGGGAATCAAATGCTTTTTCTATGTCTAATCCAATTACAAGTGTTTCTCTATCTTCTTTATTCACATAATCTATAAGAGTAAGTATCCTTTTAATATTATCATGTGTGTGCCTGTTATATAAAAATCCAGTTTGATCATTATTAATTGTCTTTAAAAGTGGGATTTTCATTCAGTTAGCTAGGATTGATATGAATATTTTGTAATCAATATTCAGTCATGATATAGGTCTGTATGAGGTGCAAAGGTCTGATGGTTTATTATCTTTTAGAATTGGTGTTATGAGAGAATATTTCCATTAGGGTGGTGTTTTTGCTTCTGACTGGACTTCTAGCAAAGTTTTATGAAAAAGGGAAATTACTGTTGAAGGGAAGAGTTTGTAAATTTCCATAATTATACCATCTATCCCTGGAGCGTTGGAAGATTTACTTTCTTTTATCTTGTCAACAATTTATTTAAAGGATATAGGTTTTTGTAGGTCTAGTTTTAAGTTTTTGGGATTTTTTTTAATATTGATAAGGTTTGTATCTAAGTTTATTTGGTTGGTATCTAAATCTTCTTTTTTGAAGTGTTCCATATAATGGAATTTAAATGCTTCAAGGATGTCTCCTATATCTAATGCTTTTTTCCCTTTCTTTTCATGATATATACTAATGTTATTTGCTTTAGATTATATTTTAATTCTTGTAGATAAGTTATGTAGATATCTGGGGGAGGTGGCTAATGAGTTTATTTTTAATTTTTCCAAGGCTAGACAAGTTTTGTGTGTTAGAATTTCATTATATTTTTTATTTAATTCCTTTATTTCTTTTTTGACTTCTGGACAATTCTGATTTTTTTTTTTTTTTAGATTTTGCTGTCAAGAGTCTGGTTTGCAAGTCTAATGATTCAGATTCCCACTCTCTGACTTTGTTTTTGTGCCAGCTAAGGGTCTTACCAAATAAATGCACTTTTAATGAGTCCCAAACCATAACTCCACTGATTTATGTTGTATTATTAATTTCAAGAAATAATTGTAGTTCTGACAACATCCAGGGTCTGAATTCTTTAATTTTCATGATATATAATGGAATTCTAGTTGAGAGGATTAAAGGTTTAAACTCTACTTGGAGCTTCATTATCAAAGAGTTATGATCTGAAAATGGTCATGGAACTATTGAGAAGTTGAGGATTTTTGTTTGTAAATCTTGAACTATGAATAATTTGTCTATTCTGGTTTGTGTTCCAAATCTATGGTCTTTATGGGAAAATAATAAGGATTTATCATCTTTTTCTTTAAAAGTGCCTATTAAATGAAATTAATCAATCCATATTTTTAAGGATTTTGAAATTGTTGCTATGCAAAAAGACTTCTTGGTAGTTTCAGAAGCTTCTAAGATACAATTAAAGTCTCCTCCCAGTATAAAATTTCTGTTATAATTGTTGGAAATAAAATTTAGGTGTTTTTTAACCGTTCCTGCTCCAATTCCTGGGAACCAATATAGATTAGCTAAGGTCCATATTCTGTTATTACATTTAATTATAACAAATGCTAGTAGACCTTCTTTGTCTTCATATTTATAAATAACATTTTGAGTGATTATGTTTTTCTTCCAGAGAATTGATATTCATTTTGTCTTTGTTCTGTAGGAGGATTGAGCTAAGACTGTATAGTCCTTAGGGTTCCAAATAAAGCTATCATTAGTCTTAAAATGCTTTTCCTGGAGAAATACTACGTGTGCCTTATTTAGATTTAAATATTTTAATAAGTTTGATCTTTTATTTACATTATTTAAGCCATTAGTATTTAATGATAAGAATGCTAAATCCATTTCAAGTTATTGTTGGAAGAAACTTTTTGCTTCTTTTTTTTTATTATTTTGATTATAGTAGTTATAACATATTCTCTGATAACATTGAATGTTATTTTTATGTGTGTAAACCTGGGACTGTAATGTAATGTTCTTTCTTCTTTAAATACAAGTAGGATAAAATTCTGGTCAGGCTTTAAAAAAGTACTTCTATAAAACATTAATTCTAAAGTATCAAATACAAGTAAATATGAAGTTCCCAGTAAACATGGAATGAAAGTCATTCCTAATCCAATAAATAAAGACAGATCTATTGGATTATCACTCATACCTTTAACCAACAATATCAACTGAGCTCCATATGTTAAATTATATGGAGAATTTTCTTAAAAGAGATATGGAATTCTATATTATTATATTATTGTTCTATAGTATTTTATATATCAGGATGGAATGTTAGTAGTGTAAAGAATTATTAAGTTGACTTAGAAAATATCCAGTATTTAGTTATCTTTAAGAGATCCCAAATATGTCAGATATGTCATTTTGGATACATTAAATGCAACAGAGGAGCATACACTAAATAAGCCAACAACAAATAGATTATAACTAAAATAATTTGACTAAAAGGACTCTACAGGAGACACTGAGTGATTACCAATGAAATATGAATTTACTGTAGGTATATTGTCTTCCTTTACTTTCCCAGTCTTCAGCTCACCAACTTCAACTTACACTTATGAAAAGACATGGCTTATCAGTGGTATCCTGACTCTGAGTACAGGCACCTTACATTCTAGTGTGCAGTGTTTTTACATATTTATAGATTTACAAAACAGAATCTAAGAATGAACTATGATCACCCTGACAATTCCCATCCTGCATAGGGCACCTCCTGCTTCCAGTATGGGTAATCACATCAGGTCTACTACAAATGTGAAGGTACATATATGGTAATCAAGACTTACCTTAGGTAAGTATTAATCAAATAGTATTTAGAGCATCTTAGAGAGTTCTCAGGGCAGTTAGAATACTCTTAAGTCTCTCCCCCCTTGACCAAAAACAGAGATTTCCCTTCCCTTTCTTTCCCTTGTTTTAAATCAGTACTAATAAAATACATTCAGCAAACATAGGTAAATAGAAATAGCATTCAGTAGTCCGTCTTGTACATGACTCGCAATCCATTAAACAAGTCAGTGACTAACATCACTTTAGTAAACATTATAAAGACAAATTAGAAATAATATCCTAGCTCTTTATATTTTCTGATAAAGCAAAAAGTTAACAATAAGCTATTTTAACTAAAAGTAAAAAGCATTTCAATTTTTACTCGCATGCATACATTTCTACTTATATTGTAGTGTCAATAGCTGTCTTTGAAATTCTTCAAATCATTCTATTTTCAATTCAGGTTTTGTTTTGTCAAAACAGCAACAACATTTCAAGGGCACAATTAATATTTAGACTGATGTTTCAAACAAATAACTTGCCAGTTGCCAATTGAGTTAGTTTAGAATGTATGGTTAGTGCAAATATAGCATGTTGCAAAAATAATATGTATTTTTTCGTGTGCTCTAGAGCCTGTCATATGCGAGTGACATATATAATGCAGCATATATAGAGCAGAAAGCTTATGGATTCAAGTTGTTAAAGTAAGTTATGCTTATTAATCAGGCAGTTTCATTTAAATTTACAAGTAATTTGGGGACATTTTCAGTTGAGTTTCCAGGAATGTGTAGTCCAATGTGAGTAACTGAGTCCACTTTTCCTCATAAATATATGTCACAATTCATTAAACTAAGCAGAGTCTAACATCTGTCTAATAATCATTATAAAGACAAAGAATAGTAATTTCCTAGCTCTTCAAACTTTCTGATATCATAACATGTTGACAGTAAGCTATTTTAACTGGAAGACTAACACATTTCAGTACTTCCTTGTAAATATATATTTTTACTTTTACTGTAGTGTCAAGAGGTGCTGCGGTAGCGTTGCCGCCTCACAGTAAGACGCTGTCCTGTTTGATTCTCAGCTAGAGCGTCTTCTGCGTGGAGACATGCATGAATGGGCGTACCTTCGTTTTACGTAACTCGGCACGTAAAAATCAACTACCAATCATTAGCGGATCGGAGTTCCGCTGTGGCAACCCCTAACCGGGAAAAGCCGAAAGACACAACAACTGTAGTGTCAAGAACTGTCTTTGAAATCTATGCATTACTTCACTTCTTTCAAGTCATTCATTTTACAGTTCAGATTATATTTTGTCAAATTGTCAATAGCATTTCAAGGCACATTTAATATTTAAACTGATATTTTAAATGAATAGCTATCAGTTACCAAGTGAGTTTGTACAGAGTATGAGGTAACTGCAAAGATAACATGTTGCAAAAAGTAATATGCATCTTCTCATGTGCTCTAGAGACTGACAATTTCAATTAACATATAACATGACATTTTTACAGTGCAGACAGCTTGTGAAATCAGCATGTTAAACTGAGTAATACTTTTTAATCAAGCAGCTACATTTAAGTGCACATGTAGTTTGGGAACATTTCAGTTGTGTTTCCAGGAATATGTGATCCTATGAGGATAAATCATAAAATATTTACAAATAGTCCTATTATGTATTTATTTTACCTTGTTTAGTTTTTTTATTTTAATAACTAAACAACATTACTTTTTCTTATTATTTGTTATCTGTGAGGCTAAATGCACTTTGCAGGTTCACAGTGTCCTTAGAAACTGTAGCAATTGTTTAGTGTTGCTATGGCAACGCAAATAGAATGTGAAGAAAGCTTCACTTCTCTTAACCAACAGTACATTTTTCCCTCCTTTTTTATGTATTTGTTAACACTAAAAGGAAATAATTCAAAGACATATGTACATGAATGGAACATTTCAGAGTTAATCACGAACATGTCCCCAGTCCCAATAAGCATAACAGTGACTATCATTAATCTAATAAATATTGTAATAACAATTAATTAAGTTCACTATTCCAATTAGTCTACCTTAAAACTAGATTATTTTAGACTATTATTTATCTATGTATAGATAGTGAGTTATTAAATATATACAGACTATATTAGTATAGTAAATAAGAGAATTTAGAAAGGGAGACAAGATGCAGTTAAAATAAATAATGAGAAAAGAAAGAAGAGAGAGAAAGAAAAGAGAAAATTAAGAGAAAATACACATATACTATGTATGTTGATTTACAGTATAAATATTTTATGTGCTATATAACCCTCCTTCTGTGAAAGAAAAGTACCCTGTTTTACATACCTGAGGTAAAGTTAAAACTCTCATGTGTCATCTATTTTCAAAAAATATAGATAAAAATTCCAGTAGTTAGTTATCTTTGTTTTAAAATTCCAAGCAGTAAAATTGGCCTTTAAAGTAATGTTAAAACAATTCATATCATAGTAGATGCTTTCAGAGATTTGGTTGTAACAGTATCAGTCTTTTGCTTCTTCTTTTTGACATCTGTCCAGACATTTGTTTCTTTTGTTCTCGAGAGAAGATGACATCCAATCCATATCTTCTGGTAAAGTAATCACATTATTAGTTTTAATAAATGAAGAAGCTTCCTCTAAGTCAATAAATGTCCTTATCTCGTTGGCATACAGTATTCTTATCTTAGCTGGATATGCAAGTTGTGCCTTGATGTTATTTTGTTTCAGAAACTTTATCATTGGCCACACTTTTTTCCTTTGTTTCATTATTCTAGATGAATAGTCATTGTGAAATCTTATCAGACTCTGTTTATATTTTAGAGGTGCCTTCCTCCAAGCAGATCTTAAAATCAGTTCCTTGTCCAAGTATGAAAGAAATCTGATAATTATTGACGTAGGAGGAGAGTTTGAGTTAGTGGCAGGTTTCCCAAGAGCTCTGTGTGCCCTTTCAATGCAAAAGGAAAGTCCTTCTTTTAAATTTAAAAAGTCAGGGATCCAGCTTGATAAAAAGGAAATAATATCTTCACCTTCTGTGTTTTCAGGTAATCCGAAAATCCTGATGTTATTTCTCCTCTCCCTATTTTTCAAGTCATCTACTTTATTAACCAGCCAAGTGTTTTGTTTAATAAGCAGTTCTTTCTGTGTTTCCACTTCCTTAAGTCTGCCTTCTAAGTCATTTAGAGAAACCTCTATTTCTGTTATCCTTATCTGGTGTTGTTGTAGCATTTCATTGAGGGTGTCAGCCTGTTTTGACTGCTTGTTTTAAGATTTCCTAGGTTCTCTTTAAAATCATCCATCTTCAAAGACACCTGCAGGGTAGATGCCATCTGTTGTAGCTCCTTCTTTAAGGCAGCATCCTGATGAGAATTCTTTGAGATGCTCACTTTAACAAGTGAATATATTTCCAAGCTTTTTGACAGGAAATTATTTGTAAAACTTCACAAAAGTTTCTAATTATGTAAATGAGTCCTTTATCTATACGATTTTATACTTTGAAGAAAAAAAAATAAAATTTTTCGTGTCTTATTTAACTAGTTATATGGAGCTCTAAAATACTGCTGCTTTCAGTTAGCCATTCAGGCTCCGCCCCTACCAAACTACTTTCCAAGACAAATATTTATAGTTAGCAGTGGAAGCAGGTTCCAAAGATGGAAGTGTCATCTTCTGTTTCATATAAGTTCATAATTACAGCTATAGAAATATTGTTTCTGAAAGCTTGATACATAAAATCCATGTGGGAAACTATTTTGCTGATATATATGAAACAAAAGGAAATAAAACTGGTGTAGAATTCAAAACTATATATGTCTTAACTGAAGGATGAAATTGTATGAAACAGAAGGAAATAAAACTGGTGTACAATTCAAACCTTTATATGTCTTAACTGAAGAATGAAATACCAGTACTAAAAATATCCAGTAATGCAATATTTGTGGAAGAGTAAAAGATAAAAATTATATATATATATATATATATATATATATATATATATATATATATATATATATATATATATTTTTTTTTTTTTTCATTTATCAAAATAAGATTGTAAAATCAAACTCAATGGCTTAAATGAATGGAGTCCTGACTGTGAATCAGGAGACTAAGGTTAAATTAATAGGCATGGGCACTGGATGATGCAATCAAGAGGTGGAAATTTGTGTTGGAAATACTGGCCTATCCATCCTACTCATCCTAGAGGGAGAGTGCTTTTCTTGCCTTACTACAGCCCACAGTAGCAGATCAAACTGAAAAAGAATGCCCTAGTTTTGGGAATGGATTGCACCAGGATGCCACATCTTCTCTTTACCCTGCTGTGGAGACTGAAGAAAAGCACTAATGCATAGCACTTAGCAGACTGGGAACTGTCATGGGGGCATCATAGGTTCATAGGTTCATAGGTTCATACTAGGCTATCTGCCCTAGGGCATTTATAAGCCTAGCCAGAGTGTGTTTGGCTTTCACCACTCATTTTAAATTAATTTTGCTATGCCCTTTTTCGAGGTTAGTATACTGTGCCTCTGTCTAACAGTGACACAGAAGTGATACCCGGGGTAAACCTACGATCTCCCATCCACTCATCAAGATTCCTCTTGAAGAGAGTCAATGAGGGATGCTGCCTAACCTGGACTGGGATTTTATTCCAGAGTGAAGGGAGCCTCTGGGTTATAAATCTGTCCCTCTAGCATGTCCTATTTATTTCAGTGCTGAGGTTCAAGTCTCTTGAGTGCGTAGCTCGATGGGATTTGGATTTTCTGAGGTGCAGCATTGAAAACCAAAAACATATATGAATAGAAAGTGAGATTTCCAAATAATATCTTTGTTAAATTATTTTGCATATTTAAAACCTCACAAAGAATATATTTGAGGTTATAGGTTCATAGGTTCATAGGTTCATAGGTTCATACTAGGCTATCTGCCCAAGGGCATTTATAAGCCTAGCCCATAGTTATGTGGCTTTCGCCACCCCTTTAGTTTGAATAAAAACTATGCCTATCATTTTGCTGTGCCTCTGTCAAGCAGTGACACTGAAGTAATCCCTGGGGTATATCTGCAATCTCCCATCCATTGGTCAAGATTCCTCTTGAACAAGGCCAGAGAGGTGCTCTGCCTCACATGTACAGGGATTTTGTTCCACAGCATAGGGAGTCTCTGGGTGATGAATCTGTCCCTCCAGCACATTCTATTTATAACCGTGTCAAGGTTTAAGTCTCCCGCCCTTGTGGTTCTGAGGGATCTAGATTTTTTGAGGTGAAGCATATTCATCAAATCTGGGTTTGACATGGCCTTATATGTCAGGCACAGGTCACCTCTGAGCAAGCGGTATGAGACTGAATAGAGCTGGAGTTCTTTCAGTCGGGCAGCATAAGACATATTTTGAGACCCTTTATCCTTTTGGTGAGGAACTTTTGGGGCCTTTCAAGCTGCAGCAGGTGTCTGGTCAGATACATTCGAACGGGCATTGTACTCAATCATAGGTCTAATGAGTGATGAGTACAGGGGACGATGACCTCCCTTGATCTAGATGTGAATCCCTTCATGATCAGGTGGGTGATATAGAAGGTTTTCCTAACTACTTTAGCAACATGAGTGTCAAACGAAGGCTACTGTCAACCTGGGTCCCCAGATCTCTGATGACTTTTTCTGTGCTCAGTGGATTGCCACCTATATGGTAGCTAGGGTAACCTTGTTTTTCCCGAAGGGTATGACTATGCATTTTTGGCGTTTAACTTCAGGCCATGGCTCTGGCACCAGTTATCCGTTTCTGTGAGGCCCTTCTGGAGGATATCTGTGTCAGATGTGTTTTCGACTATGGCGACCAGTTTGCAGTCATCTGCAAACTTTGTCAGCCATAACCTTCCTGTGTTTGCTTGTACTTCAGAAAAGTAGATGCCGAACAAGAGTGGACCCAGGACTGAGCCCTGTGGGACACCACTTGTGACAGGCTTTGAGTCTGACATGGCTCCAGCAACTCTGACCCTGTGGGTTCTGTCACTTAGCCAGTTTGCAACCCATCTTGTGATGTATGGGTTTACATTCAAGCTGATGAGTTTTTCGATGATACCTGAGTGGGGTATTGTGTCGAAGGCCTTTGCCAGGTCGAGGTAGGCTGTATGGACTGCCTTTCCCTCATCAATGGCCTTGGTGACTGTCTCGAAAAAGTCAACCAAGTTTAAGAGGCAGGATCTGCCTTTGACAAAGCCAAACTGGGTTGGATCCAAAGTCTAAAAGTTCCCTATGTCTTTATTTATGAGTTCCATTATGATCCTCTCCATGGCTTTGCAGATAAGGCTTGTCAAGCTAATGGGGCGGTAATTTCCAGGGTCTGTGGAGGCACCACCCTTATGAAGTGGGACCACAGTCGCCGTGCGCCACTCCTTGGGTACGTATCCTGAGGTGTGGCTAAGATTAAACAGCTGTCCTAACTGTGGGTTTAATTCCTCATTGAGTTCATGAAGCACACAGCCGGGGACACCATCCGGTCCCATGGATGCTGTGTTTTTTGCCTTAGTGAGGGCAGTTCTCACCTGGGCGTTGGAGATGTTTGGGGGGCTACAATCCTCTGGAATAGATATCTCTCCTTTTGGGGGAGGGGAGAAGTTTGCACTGAACCTGTCAGCCAGTATGTTGGCAATGTGTGTAGGTTCAGTAATTTTCACATCATTTTGAACTAATTCTGAGCATATCTGGGAGTTTCCTCCTAGGTTTCTAACATAGCTAAAGAAGGCCTTATGATTCTCTTTAGAGTCCTTGGCGATTTTTCTCTCAAAATTTGCCTTGGATGATTTTATGAGAGCTCTTAGTTTTTACTTATAATGATCAAAGGTGTCTTACCTTTCAAGGATTTTGCTCTATCTTGTAGTAGCTTCCTCCTTTTGTTGTAGAGCTTGTTTATGGCTGGGGTCCACCAGACTGGACGCTTGCCTTTGGTACAGAGAGTCTTAGTTTTGTTTGGGATTGCCTGATCCATGCAGTCCTGTAGGTGCTGGTAGAAGGAATTTGTAAGTGATTCAGCGGTTTGAGTAATGTTTACCACTGGCTCAGGGGCCTTAAAGGAGACCACACTAGTTTTTAGAAGTGTGAAATCGGCTTTTGAGAAGTTTTTCACTGTGGTCTTTTTGTTTCAGGTGGGGCGGGATGAGGACCTCCAGCGAGATTAGTTTATGATCTGATCTCACCAGTGAGGGGTATACTTCGGTGTTGAACATTTTGATCCCATGTTCGTGATGATGAGATCAAGTATGTTTTCTCCTCTTGTGGGGATGGTGACTAGTTGTTCCATGGCATTTGAGTTTATGAACTCCAGGAATCTTTGGGTTAGAGTGTTCGGGCTTGAGTAGTGTTCCCAGTCTATATTAGGGTAGTTGAAGTCACCTAGTATGATGGTGTTTGGAGATACATTTATCCCTCCAATGTTTTCAGGAAGGCCATGTGAGGTTCCTGAGTTTGAGAGGGTGGCCTGTAACATGCTACAAATTGCAGAGCAGTCTTGCCTATGGTTAATTGCACCTGGATGGTCTCCGATGCATCGTGCGTTGCCACCAACCTTGAGGTGTGGGTGTCCTTTATGAATATGGACACCCCCCCTCCTTTCTTGGTGTTGTCCGGATTTTGGGGCCGAACGCATGATATGAGGTGAAACCTGTTAGTGCTGGGGTGCTCTCAGGAGCCTTGAACCAGGTTTCTGTCACAGCACAGACATCGATGTTCTCCATATTGAGAAGGGCCTCGAGTCGTGCATCTTGAGATTGAGACTTCTGGCATTGAGCAGCATTACCCTTAGTTTTTTCCTTTTGGTGTTCTAGGGTGGTAGGTTTAGAATTTGAGCCTTGCCTAAAAAGGCACTATGGGGTGGCAAGAGCCTTTGCCAATATCCGGAAGCCCAGGGTGACAGGTGCAAGCCGTCCCTTGAAGCAGCGTGGCTTGTCCAGCATGTCATCTCAGGCAGACAGACATTGGATCCCCTTTGAATGACACCAGAATTTAAGCCAATTATTAAAGCTGATCATCTTATCACTGTATTGTGGCATCATTCTAGGTGAAGGTAGGATACTGCTCAAGGTCAGGGTCATACCTGCCTGGGCTACATAATCAGAGAGCTCCTCGATGTCCCTTTTCATGTAGTCCAAGGAGGTGCGTCTCAGGTCGTTGACACCAGCGTGGACAATGACTGAGTCGTACTTGTACCTGCTGTTGAGAGACCTGAGTGCTTGCGTTATGTGGTGGATTCTAGCGCCCGACAGGCAGCTTACTGTGACCTTCTCTTTACTCAGTCTGGTGAGCGGGACGTCAGTGTGTCTGACTATGGAATCACCAATGACAAGTGTGTCTGGCATTTTGTTTGGCCTTAAGGGCTGTGACTGTTTGACACTCTGACTGTGTGGTCTATGTGTTGCATGTGTTGGGTCGTGAGGTGGTAGTTGTTTGGGTGTCTGCTTTGGTGGCCTCTGCTGTTTTGGTAAATTTTTGATCAGAGCCTCCGAGTATGTCTTTGTGTGAGTATGTGTATGATTTGAAGTTGTGATGGTACCATGTGTGACTGGGTATGTATTGTGTGTGGTTACCTTCTCCTCCTGTCTGGTCTTGCCAGTCCTATGTTGAGAGAGCTCAGCCTCCAGTTTGGCCGTATAGTTGCATCTCTCGCATGTATTTGTGTTTTGTGGGAGAAGGAGAGGATTGTCTGTGTACATGAGGCAGTTGTAACATTGCCTCAATATTCCCAGGTTCACCAGTTGAGCTGGAGAGGACACTAGCAACTGATCCTCGACATACTAGAAGTAGTAGATAAAGAGACTTTCAAAGGACTCCGGGGAAGTGGGTTTTAGGCTGGTGGGGTACTATCTATAATAAGAGTGCTTTATCAAGGTGCAAGTACTGTAGGAGTAAGTGCTAGGCTT
This sequence comes from Protopterus annectens, assembly GCF_019279795.1. Lineage (NCBI taxonomy): Eukaryota > Metazoa > Chordata > Ceratodontiformes > Protopteridae > Protopterus > Protopterus annectens. The sequence continues at coordinate 1,262,191,199 of NC_056732.1, read as the reverse complement.
TACAGATAGAGAATAGTCTACTTGGGAATCAAGTAGAGATGAACTTTTCAGTTATAGGATATGCTGGTTAGATCAGCAGTACAGCTCGAGGAAGGTAGTTTTAAGGGAAAATTGGAAGAGTGGAATTTAGATGGCCCAAATAGTTTAACCTTGTTTAACCGCTGCTCTTGTGTGCAACAGTGGTAACTCAGCTAAATCGCTTACAGCGCTTAGCGTCTTTTATAGCAGGGGCTGAAGGGAGCTAGGAATTGGCCCAAACGACCAATGGACTACTAGTTTCTGGCTGAAACTTCACCAAATCAGACAAAAGGCGCTCAGTGCTTCCCACTCCCACTGGTAAGCAAAGAAACTTCCCTCCTTCCTAATAAGGCAATGGATCAGTAACAGGACTAAAAACAAAGCCCAGGGATCAGCAACTCTGAAACTGGACTACTCTAGTTCAGTAAGGCGGGAAAACAAGAGATTTTTTTTGTTTTATTACAGAGACAAGGAAAAAAAACAGACAGTAAATGCTATAAATGCTGTAAATCAGCTAGCGCACTTTAGTGTGTAGCCTACAGAAACAATTTGCAACAATTAGTAACTTAAAGTGCAATAAACAGTGTAAAATGCAGAAATCACTTAAAGTAGCAATAAAACAGGCGAAATGCAGTCGCTAGCTTAAATAACAGTGGGAAAGCCACAAAAAAATACTTATATCTGGTAGAAAGTCACTCTTTTAGCTCTCTGCTGCTTGGATCACTCTGCAGGCCACCACGAGGATCTGTGCTGAGTTGGTACAAGCTGGAAAACGCGTGTTTAGCGTGTTTTATAGCAGGGGGCTGAAAGGAGCTAGGAATTGGCCCAAAACGACCAATGGACTACTAGTTTCTGGCTGAAACTTCACCAAATCGGACAGAAAGGCTGCTCAGTGCTTCCCACTCCCACTGGTAAGCAAAGAAACTTCCCTCCTCCCTAATAAGGCAATGGGTCAGTAACAGGAACTAAAAACAAGGCCCAGGGATCAGCAACTCTGAAACTGGACTACTCTAGTTCAGTAAGGCGGGAAAACAAGAGATTTTTTTTGTTTTATTACAGAGACAAGGAAAAAAACAGACAGTAAATGCTATAAATGCTGTAAATCGGCTAGCGCACTTTAGTGTGTAGCCTACAGAAACAATTTGCAACAATTAGTAACTTAAAGTGCAATAAACAGTGTAAAATGCAGAAATCACTTAAAGTAGCAGTAAAACAGGCGAAATGCAGTCGCTAGCTTAATAACAGTGGGAAAGCCACAAAAATACTTATATCTGGTAGAAAGTCACTCTTTTAGCTCTCTGCTGCTTGGATCACTCTGCAGGCCACCACGAGGATCTGTGCTGAGTTGGTACAAGCTGGAAAACGCGCGTTTAGTGTGTTTTATAGCACGGGGCTGAAAGGAGCTAGGAATTGGCCCAAAACGACCAATGGACTACTAGTTTCTGGCTGAAACTTCACCAAATCGGACAAAAAGTCCGCTCAGTGCTTTCCACTCCCACTGGTAAGCAAAGAAACTTCCCTCCTTCCTAATAAGGCAAAAAAACTCCAGGTTAGCATGTAACATTTTACCTGCTGCTGTGGCAGTAAATATATTCATAGGTTACTGCTAAGTTAGCTGCCTTTGTGGGCCATTTTACATTTTGCCAATTTCTCTTTCAAAGGTGAGAATCAAACCCTGTACTTTGTGTGTGTGGTAAGCACCTTAGTCATTATGCCAGGCTCCAACCCTGTGAATCAGACATAAAGTGAATGTGTTTGTGAGATGTGTGGTAGACAGAACTAGAAGTGCCTCAACCAAGACAGAGTTTTGTTCAGATGACAGTTGTGGTTCCCTTTCTGTTTTTAGAAAGATCTGCTATATGACAGGCAATGCCTTTCAGCTTTTCCCGGTTAGGAGTCACCACAGCAGATCACCAGTCTGCAGATTGATTGGCAGTGAAAATTTTATGGTGTTAAGTTGTCAGCCCAGCAGCCAACCTTCACAGAAGCCACATGGACACATGGACCTACATGCATGTCTTTAAAACTCACTCTACTGCAGGGAGGACATGCAGACTTCAAAGAGAAGGTGTGCCAGCCGAGAACTGAACCGGAGAACCTCTTGCTGTGAGGCAACAATACTGACCGCTGCACCATCATGGCCTCATTTGCTGTCTGACAGGAAGTGGACTAAATAAATATAACAGATGATGACACCACCTAGTGTCAGAACATTCATCACTAGTACTATGGAGTGGGAATATGGGTCACATAACAGACATAGTTCCTAAGTATGCTGGGATGCAAAGATACTTTTTTTGGTCTCTCACCATAGGCTGATGTTAAGAAAAATTGTATTGCTTTCTACTCATGAAACTGTGAAATCTGTTGAGAGGGTCTACTAGAACTCCCATATGACAGAGTATGTAATGACTTGCAAAGAGATTCCCAAGGATTCACTATGTTCCCAAAGTACTATATCTTGTCTGACAAGAGGAAAATAATACATTCTCTAATGCTTGTTTAGGCACTGCAAACCTGTGATGTTGGCTGCAGTAACTTGAAGAAATCTAGGTTATTGCCAAATGAGGACATATTGGCAAGAAGCATTTTAACCGTCCACTGAACCTGATCACCTACAACACTAATGTCCTGTCACTCCCTGCCACGCTTGATCCCAAAAAAGACCTGTCCATATTATCTTTTCCCAGGATGCTTGTGCCATGTATATGGATGGCCTGTAATAATACCCTAGTCTACTGGGAGGTAAACATTTAAATGTATTGCCTCTTTCATTGACCCATAGTTTGCCTCTTTCATGGACCCATAGCAGCTTACATACAATGTGGGTTACATGTCTGTCAGCATGTGTGAATGGCTGAATGTGCATGTTCCATATCGTGAAATGGACCTACATCCTGTAATTAGCCCACTAATGTGAATCTTGTTGAGGCTCCCTCTTTCCTATATGTACTGCAGCTACAAGTTTGTTATTATGGTATCCCTTCCTGCATTAGCATACTAAAACCCAATGCTCATCCCACCCTGTTCCCTCCCGCTCTGTGCATTGTTATGCCTAAGCTAAGGTGCAGAGGCCATCCTGACATATATGGTATGTCCTGCACTCTTTATGAGTTACCACTGGTTCACCCCCCCATGTGCACGCACACACACACACACACACACACACACACACACACACACACACACACACAAACACACACACACAGAAACATACATACAACCTGTAATGATAGTGTCATGCTCAGCAATCCCTTTATGATCCTCTTGCTGCCATCTATCATGGATGTTCACTACAGTGCAATATTACAATACCAGGTGTCTTGTCTTCTCTCAGTAGGCATATTTTGCCTATTTCAAGATCCAGTATCTTAATGTAGTACTGATTCTACTATTGCTCATATTAGCATTGTCTCACAAAATAATGATGCAACCTTTTCTCGTGCTAATTCAGGCCAAAGCATATTGGTAATGTTAATGAAGTACTTTATTATAGCCATCTCTGAATCACTACTATAATGCACCATGCTTTCAGCGTAGGCGGCACTATTCTTCTTTCTGCCTGTTCTGGTGTTGTGCGCTCTGTGCTTGTGCTTGGCATCTAGGAAGCTCATAGTGCCATGAGTCTGTACTACCTAAAGATTTGAAGAAACCTCATTGCTGTTGTGTGATGTGTCACATGATGTCTGAATGTGTGTCTGTGTACATTGGGCTACCATTTTGCTCCTCAAGCAGGCCTGCCAATGAAAAGCAAATGATAGGGACAAACAGACATATTTTTTCCTTGTCTTTTCCAGGTTCGGCACTGTACTAAGTTCTTCCTACTTTGTATTCCTGCTGCAGAGGAGCAAAGTGGGCAAACATGCAAAGATGCCACTGTACAGGTTTATCAGTATGTGTAACATGTGTACTAGTAATGTCTTTCAGCTTTTCCCAGTTAGGGGTCACCACAGTGGAACTCCAGTCCGCTATTGACTGGCAGTGGATTTTTACGGTGCCGAGTTGCCAGCCCAACCTTCAAAGAAGGCATACCCATTCACACGCACCTACCTGTATGTCTTTAAACGTTACTTGACCGCAGGGAGGACATTCAGACTCCACACAGAAGGCACTCCAGCCGGGAATTGAATGGAAGAACCTCTTGCTGTGAGGTGACAATGCTAACCGCGGCACCACCGCGGCCACCATGTATGTGTACTAATGAGTTTTATTTTTGTTTCCTCTTCTTTCTACAGGTCCCATTGTATCAGAGACAGAACAGTGGTAGTGATCAGTGCACAAGTTGATGTATATGTCACTTGGATGCCAGTGGGTGTCAGGCCTGCATCTCAGCAGGGGGCAGAGGCATACCTGTGAACCTCTTAGAGCAAGAAATCTGGACAAACGCACAAATAATGGGGAGACAAAGGCCCAAAAATAGGGACAAATTTTAAATATTACTCTTACAAAATTAGAACATTGATAGAATAACAGGTTTTGCATTAACATAAATTTTCTAACAGGTATGAAGTCTGAAACTCAAATGTCTGTCATTATTTTCTGACTTCAGTCCTCAATGTTTTGTCAGTGATTTTCCAGGAAACCACAATTTTATAAACAACAGACCAAAAATATGAGGCAAAAATCTGGACATTCTGCCAAAATCTGCATAGTTGAGAGGTATGAGAGGTGATCTTGTTGAAGGCAATCTGGTGGGCTCACTATGGCCTCTGTGGTCACTACTTGGGAGAAGAGTGGAAGGTGCTCTTGTGACAGTGCCTCATGTTGTCCATTTCTGGTCAAGATGCATAAATTAGGCAGAGTTGTAACTTGTGATATGCAACAGCAACTGGATGCCCATCTCATGCCCATGGACTGTATGCTTGTTTTAATTGTATGTAATACAGAGCTTTTCTCCCCGGGCCTAAATGTAAAACTCTATGCTTGTTTTAATTGTATGTAATACGGAGCTTTTCTCCCCGGGCCTCCACTGAAAACGGGCCCTCTGGGCCCAGTGGATCTCCCCGTTTATCAAACTGGAAATAAATAAATAAATAAATGGACTGTCTACTTACATGGCTGACTGAGACATGGCCAGTCCACACACGACATCAGCCATAAAGGTGACTGATGTTTATGTATGTTGGACTCTGGGCTGATGTGTCATTCTCAGAATACCTTTCCCTATCTTCATCCCTATGTTGCACCACCATGTGTGTCATTCATTAACTTTTCATCCAGCCCTCCCCATCACCAAATGTCCACCTTCTGTCAATATGTGTCCATCCACTGTCATACACACATGTATTTTGTTAATACCACCCCTCTTTGTCTATATCTGTGTTTTATGTTTGTATGTCCCTGAAAACTTCTCTTCTACCTCCCTTCAACTCATAATTATTCCTCACTATCTTCCCAGATACCCTCTTCTTCTCATATGACAAATGTGAGCATTTCCTACAAAAAAATTCCCCTCTTCCTTCCTCCAGTTATTCCTTATGGTTACCCTTGTGTGTTTCCCTCTGCTTACTATTCTACGTTTTCACTTGTCTAACAATGAATCCCGCCAAAAGAATCCTTCAGTTCTGTTAACCTCCCTAATTACAAATAAAACTAAGTGAAAAAATAAATAGCGAACAGGCAGATAAGATGGTTACTCAGTTGGCGTTTCCTAAAATAATAACGGAAACAAATTATAGTTGCCTTTAGTAAAATGTAAATCTGTAAAACTGCAGTTTAGTTTCTGATGGCCAGAGCACAATAGCATGTGTGAAGAATGAGATCTAGAATAATCAGGCCACCACTTTGATACATTGTATCAACTTGTATCACCTGTGGCCTACTTAAACGCAAACTAGTTGGAGTCCCATCATCAGTTATGGGAAAGCAATGCAAACACAATGAAGAAAAGGAGCATTTACTATAAAAAAGTACTGCATGTTCTAAAATGTTGGAAAATGTTTCAAAAACACCAGCCACCCAAGCATGTTTTAGTCTTGTAAACTATAATAAAACAATGCCAGTAAAACCAAAAGATGTTAATGCTGTTATCATTTGGTTTGACTTTAAATTAGAGTTAATGTTGCAAGTAATATGATAAAGCTCCACAGAGTCCAGCTACCTAATCCATTAGGGTCAGCTAGGCATTGATTCCCTGACAGCTCATTCAAAAATCAGGCTTGCAGTACCTGACAGATGCATCTGAAATGCTTAGGTGGGATTTAAAGGGTCCTGCAGGTGTAACAAAACTTAGTGCATTGACTGAGGCATCATATGATCTCCAGAGTGGTTACCAAGACTTAGAAACTCTGAATCTGGAAACAAGTGCCTTAAAATGTACCAATGATATTGACCAGCTGTTTTATCAAAGATGGACATGTGCTCACAACCATAGCCTAAGAAAGAAGAACAAACAAAAATGCAAATAATCCATAACAGTTGACCAGGTCTAACTCATGGTGTGATGGCAGCATGCATGAGAAAATACTATGTCTCCAACAGCCCTTTTTAAAGGGCAAGTGAATTTTTTTTACCATTTATTTTGTAATAATTACGCCCTCATCTTGCAAAATGGACTTCCTTATTCTAAAATATGTAGGTTTTACTTTAGTAACTTCATTGAACCTATAGTTGAATATAATAAACTGGATTTTAGGGAGAAAACTACTGATGTGTGAATCAACTTGATAACAGACCTACAGTACAGCATGTTTGTATATTATACCACAAGGAATTAGGGCTGAAAAAAACATTTGGAATAATTTGTGCTTCTGTAAAAATGATATGGTAAAGTGATTAATTTACACTCAACAACTGTTGACTACAGTGTCAGAGAGAGTGTGCTATAACTGAAGTGTCTAACAGGTTTTAAATGTGTTAATTCCACCAAGGAGCACTTCATTTTACTTTCTGTCCATACTTCTCAAATGCCCCTGATTTTTGCCTCATAGATTTGCCCAGTTCCTGATGGTTTGAATTTTTGGTAAATCACTAAGAATTGCAGTCAGTCAATAATACCAAACAAAGTTTCTTGCTTCCTATTATTCAGAAAATGCATGTTGATGCAACATCTGTTGTTCTGTTTAAATAAGTATCTGATGTGATCCTATGTCCTCTCACTATGTTTGGATTTGTCCAGAATTCTTAAACAAAGAAGTGAAGAGGTATGATGCTGTCTGTTCAACAGTGCTAAGTGTTTTTACAAACTTCCAAAGCTGGTAAAATACTTTACTCTCCTATTGGTTTTATGGTTTCTCTTTCTTTCTTCTTCTTTTTTTTTTCCATAATTGGTATTCTAGACAAATCCAGAATATATGATCCACACAACCATAGTTTTCTCCCTAAAAGTGATAAATCAATCAATTAGTAGCTCATGATTTATTAGTTTCACATCTGTTTTATTACGCAGTTTGTCAAGCACTATATACCCTACCGAGATTCTTACATCGTGTCATCTTACTTTTGTTACCTTCCACTTGAATTTAACTGTGCTTATTCATTGATTTATTGCCTGACTGAGAAGGTGATTGTCCTGCATTTCAGTTACTTTATAACAAAATCTGCTGCATACTACAGAAAACATGCCAACCCCACTCAAAACTGTTTCTCACCTCTGATGCATCATCAGAAAGCAGTACTGGATGACATAAAATTAAAGAGTAATTGGAGAGTTGCTCAGAATACAGTAAACCGAAATATCAGTTTATTAAATTAATAAGCATAGGTCTACTGAAGTACCTAAAGTAAAAACTCCAAAAACTATGGAGATATAATTATAACAAAAAAGTAAAAAAATGAACCCTTTGCATTTGATCTTTAATTCACAATGATCTTATGAAAAAGTTCACCATTTTCAAGAAGCAGCAACTCTAAAATAAGAATACATAGTTTGCTTGAATTAAATATATACGATATCACAAAGATGATTTCAATTTGCTGAGAACTGATGTGTTTTTCATACTGAAAAGCATGTAATTGTAAAGACACAGAATAGACAGCACTAAAGTAAAGAGGGTTAGTGGAAAGTATGAAGTAAGGAACCATGAGGGGGAGTAATCCTGAGCTTATGGCGATATTGTACATTACAGCCACTGGTATAGAAACAGATGAAAATATGAAAAGCCAATCTAGAAATTACTTTAATGAAATTACATCACCACTTAGTACCTCAGCTCATGTCTTTACAGAGTATAAAAGAGGGATCTAAATCTGTTCTGCTACATCAGCATAATGTCTTGGAGGGACAGGTATATTTTACAGATGATATTTCTGATATGGAGCAGACTCCTCATCCATATAAAACAAAGTTCATCCCTATTCATGGATAAGAAACAGAAAATTACCCCAGGACTGCACCCTGTACTACTAATGGAGAGATGCAGCTCATAAATGCTTTTTCCCATGCATGGGCCCCCTCAAATTATATATGGTGTGATCCCAGTTACTCTCATTAGGGTAATATATATTTATCAACCATAGGATGTTTAAGATCAATCTATAACCAAATGGGATAGGTTATTCAAGCAGAAAAAGGGAATTTGGCTAGGCTTAAAATGTCCTGCAAGGGCAACTAGCTAGTACTTACCTATGTACATATGAAAAGTCTCAAAGCAAAAAATGAACAAATAGACCCGCCATAGAAAATTAAACCAATCAGGTCTACCTTTTATATAATCAGTTAAGACAGTTAAAACAATTAACAATTAGTCTCTTCGACAGAGAAAGCTGACAGAAAAACAACCAACTAGACATATCACATGTATTTATATTAACCTTCGCCAGCAGCACTGATATAAGACCTTAGTTTCAAAGTACCAAATTTTAAAATAACTGGTCCCTTTCTCAGTGAAAGACTTCTTCCAGCATTGTTTGACTATGGCTATATTATCTGAACACCTGAGGTGGATCTAAAACTCTGCATCTCAGGTTCAGAATATGAATGTTTATATGCATGCATATGAGCATAATATTTCTGAAAGACATTCAGAAGGAAAATCCTCCTCTGATTGCACTGGTAGAAATGGGATGTAGCCAGGCACACAGACCATCCCAGTAATATTGATTACATTTTTTTTTGAGATGTCAACATTTCGATCAACTCAAGGGCAGTTTTTCAAAACTGAACACAAGCAAAAGGGTATAAATGAGTTAGCACGCAAATTAAAAACTCCAAAATAATTCTCTTTCTTATTTATGTCACTGTCTATGAACTTAAAGGATTATGGTTTGATATTTTTATACATCTGTTGCATTTTAATTACAGGTTTACAATATACAAGTGAACAAAATACATTTATTTTGTGGGAAGGAAATAGCTGGAGGGCTAAGTGCTCGAATATGAAATTTCTGGTACAGCATTGCCCATTGGATGCATACAGTAAGTAGTATCATAGCAAGTTTTGCTTTGACCTCTGGTCTTTCAGTAATCCACTTCAGAAGAGTGAACTGTTATACCACAAGACAAGTTACTAAAATCATTTTACGTTCCTGATAATTATACAAAAGTTGTGCTCAATATTTGCACTTTTTGACTGTCACGTATTATGAGTTACAGCACGCTTTTTAGTTTTAAAACCTCTTTCTACAACATATAGCATACTTCCCAGTATTATTTTTAAACACAAACTGATGACTGGTACCAACAGTGTAGCCATACATACGCATTACTCTCAACTGAATTTTTAGTGTGCTTCTCTCTCTGAAGCATCATGGCTTTCTGAGGCCAGAATATTCCTACAATTCAGTCTAAAGCGTAACACATTGCTCTACACAGCAACTTACTTAGAAATAAGAATACTCCTCTGAAAACAGCAGTAGTTGTTGGGGACCACCAGCTGACAACTGCATATACACGTATTTAGCACACTGAGCAACATTTGAAGAAATGAGGACTTTTTTTACTGCAAAGGAGGTTGAGTGGGCATCAATACGGGATTGTGAATGCCAAATGAACTTTTCTTGCAACACTCCTGACTGGTAGTGTTCGTCTGTACACTACACAAGTATTAAAACATCACTGCACCTGATTCCACTGTGTTTGGTGCTTCGCTTGAACACTTGTCATACATTTTGCTTAGTTGTCACATGTAACCTTCTTTTTGTTTAAAGAAGGTTGAAAATTATGATAATATCCATTCTGTATGCATTCAAGTACTAGCCGCTAACATTTCGACAACATTCTGATAATTCCTGGGACTTTTCTTCGTAAACATGCAGTTGCATTTTCACAGTTTGGATGGCTAAAAACAGTGAAAGCAGAAACACTAAGTAAAGTGGCTGATCGCACTTTAAGATTCATAAAAACAACGTGCGGCATCCTAGTATTACTAACGAAATTGTAACCTAACGGGGCCGACAGGACAGGCTGCGTTTTAAGTCCGCCTGAAAGTTGACGGGCAGCCAAAGGACTCCACAAAACTGTAATACTTGGAGCACAGTAGCGTCTAATGTTACCATGGGGAAGGTCTCACACTCTTCCCCAAGAACGCCACCATTCGCGTGCTCGCTCGCGACAGCGCGCGAACGTCACGCTATCAACTCAATGTAAGTATTCTATGGTGGAGCTTGTCAGCGTGAACGAGCAGCGCATGAGCTTTCCGCACGGGTGCGCGCAAACTCACATGCACAGCCCATGCTAGGGACTGCAGTTACGGATCATGGCTTCTCCGGTACCCGGGATTATTATCATCGCTGCATCTGTCAGTAGAAAAGAGTTCTAGAAACTGAGAAATCATGGCGGAGAGGTAGTGTAAATTAAACATTTATATTTTGCTTAATATCGGAATGTGCTGGCGATTTTACTGCGGTGGAAAGACCAGACCTGGAAGGTCTGAATGTTGCAGGGAAGCATTTTGTTGCTGTGCTGTACCAATCCTTCCTAGCTGTTAATGCTCCTTAGCAGTGGCTAGGTAGCTACAGACAGAAGTTGCTGTCGCTATTTCTGGATACCGTTGTACCTGAGTGTGCGTTGAATGTATAGCGGGTGTTTGGGTCTGGATGTGCTTTTTCAAGAATGGGCATGGTTCTAATTATTAAAGGCTAGGACGTGCCATCTGTCTGCTGTATCAGTTTGCTCTAAATTCCTTCTGATCGAAGCATGTAATTGATTCTCTTGCAGCAGTGAAGGTGTTGCTGCCTTCTGTGAGGCAATTAACCTACAAAACAAATTAGTTGATTAAAATGGTTGATGTTGTCATGTTGCTGCTATACCCAGCAGATGCACGTCACCTGTTCAGTAACCGGTGGGAGGCTCGTATGTGCGAAGGACACGATGAGAACCTACATGAATGGCTCGCCTTGGGCGCTGGCAGGTAGAGGGGCGCGAGCCTGGAGGGTGTGTCTGTGTGTATTGGGGCGCGAGACAGCAGCGGTCACCAGTACCGCCCTGATAACGCTGGAGGTACGACTCCTAGCCTTTTCTGCAAGAGTATTTGTGCACCTGCCATGTAATTCAACAGCAAAACAACCCTCTGTAGAGACCTGTCCTGTTAGCATAACGATGCTAATGAGTATGCCTTTTGAACAGCGCCACACTATACTTCCAGTATTGTGTGTGTGTGTTTATATATATGTTTGTGTGTGTGTATGTATATGTGTATGGTTACCTGCGGACTGAACATTGGAATTTTTATATCAACAAAACTGAACGTTAAAAACTGTATTTCCTTTTCTCATAGAAAAGCAGTACTGATACCGTTGCATTTGCTGGTTCTGTCACTTACAGGGACTGATACATCCTGGACAGCGTGGGCTGCTCTGTGTTTGTAAGGAACATCATTGCATTTCTTAGAGAGTTAACATAATAATGTATATACCATACCTGGTAGTTGTTGAGTAGTAGATGCAGTACTGTGTTATGTCAAGAAAAGAGATGCTGAAAGGCCTTCTACCTTCCTGTTACATCAGTGCTTTTTTTGTAAGATTGTCAGTGAGGTGGGTGAGGATCTGCCACACAAATAGTAAGAGCCATGTGGATAATTATTTGCACATTATTCTGTTATACAGCCTGCATATCTGTCCACCTTTATATATTATTAATTTATGATTTTTTTTTTGGGGGGGGGGCACTGTTTGTCTTGTCTTTACACACACACCACTCTGCAGCAACTTAACATATCTTTTACCTGTGTGCAGTGGTTTTCCTGTTGCACTCAACACATAGAGGATACATAACTAGTAAATCGCTGGTTGGCTGAAACTTTGCATAGTAACTTTGTTCCTGTAGAAAATGTACATTAACAATAGCTGGACAGGAGTGTGTGTAAAGAGATGAAACCAACTTTGCTGTGTATGGTAAACTTACTGAGTAGCAGTAGAGCAGGCCTTCGTATAGTACATTCAGCACTGTACTTAGAAAACAATTTTTTAATTTTAGCTATAAAGAGGACAGCAGAGTTCTGTTGTACATTGTCACTTAAATAGCTACAGAAAGCCTGTGATGTTTACAACCTAATTACTAATACACAGACATCCAACACTAACAACAGATGGATAACGTCATACTGCACAGCATTCTCATTGTTAACTGTGGTAAGTAACTTCACTGATAGTGAGGCAATCCATTGCATTTGTATATAGCAAAATTATCCTAGGATGAGTTGTGTCCTACTTCAATGAAGATTCTGCTACATCCATTGCTAATGTGACAGCAAAGTACTCTTACTTTGCCATTGAGTGTAGGTTTTCTCTGTTCCACATTGCAGTGACTTCACCTGTGCATATTGTTCTTTTCCATATAGATTTTCCTTTACAGTTACACGTAACAAACCTGAGGGATGGGATGCCTTTGCAAAATGATGCTTATGTTTTTCTTTAAGTAATCTAATATGATATTAATGGTAAACTTTCTCTTGCATTCATAGAAGACCTGACACATTAATAGTTGTAGAGAAGCTGTCATTAATTACAGTGTTGTCATATTTATACTGTTTACATACCTTCTCCTAACAGCACTAGTACAAAATTCTTATGGTCAGACCTAGAACAGGCATGTGACATTAATGCCAGGCAGAGAGTGGATATTGTTTGGTATGTATTTTTCAGCATGAGTGCTGAGTTATCCCTGTAAGAGCATTAACGTAAATGTCTTTGAGTGTTAACTTTACCCCTTACTGTTGCATGCAGGGATGACCAGAATCTGTCTGAGACGATGATTACCTGGTGCAACCAAGAGACTGAGTTCTGAAGGAAAGGTTGGTGTGGAATTGAGCTACTGCTGGACAGTGCTTTCTTCCTGGAGAGAAGTTGTATGAACCTTCTACAGTGAGGCAAAGATAGCTCTGGGAAGAATGATAATACAAGACTAGAAACAGCTCTCATTGTTTCATAAATTAAAAGGCAAACATTATGACAGTTGGCAAGATAAATAAGTTCTTTCCTGTTGTGCAGGGTTGATTCCCAAAGCCTCCATTTGCCTACTTTGTGATACAAAGCAAGTCAGTTAACCAAATAGTGTTTATGAAAAGGCAAACTTGTATCTAGTGGGCTTCCCCGATAACCAAAAACAAAAGCCTCATCCGTGGCTATCATAATAGCATCCTTCGATAATTTTTGCCACTAAGGGAACCCTAGATAGCAAGCTAAATGGTGTTGAAGATAGGAGATGGCAATCATAGAGTAGTGGAGAGTAAGTTGGAAGCATTTATAGCATAAAGGTAATGAAAAAAGTAGTAAATATACTAGGGTGACATCACATAGCATCCTTACTCTGTGTCCATTGCAGACCTTTCCCAGTAGTGGTTGTTTTTGTGGCAAAATGTTTTCTTGTGCATAGACAATACGTCTGGATTCTATGCAAGCTTATTCTGTCCCTTAAGTAGAGATGTTTCTAAAGTGAATTAGTAGCATGCAGATTAGGTGTAATCCCATAGAAAGGTTATACATCTATTACACACGTATGTGTGTGTGTGTGTCTATATATATATATGTATATATATACATATATATATACATATATATATATTTATATACACACACAGTCATACACATATATTTATTATTACAGTGGCTTTGTTTTCTATTGAAAAAACACAAAAACTATTGATCCTATATCCTAGACAGTAATGGTAGACTTGTTTCAATTTCTTAGCCAGGTGAACCCACCAAAACCAGATTTGCCTCTTTCACGGGCAGCCTAGAACAACAAGGAAGCTAAATGATTTTTGTCAGGGTTGCACATTATATATAAATAGGATCTAGAAAGCTATAATGATTCAAACCCAGATAATCACAATCGTTAGCCAACACATTAACACATAATGTGATAAAATTAGATAACCATTGGCAGAATATGTGCAGATCAATGCTACACTTGGTACCTTTCAAAGGAAATGTTGTGACTGATAGGATATTTTGTATCTTTTCTTCCAAGCATTAGTGTGTTATGTTTCATTGATTAAGCATTTTGATTCATAACCCCCACCTCATCAGTTGATCTTGTATGTGTAGCTTCCTGGCAAATTCAATACAATGTTTCATGACACAAGTCAGTGTGAGCTAGTATGGACCTTTATTCATTTATCTTCAGAATCTGCTTATCCATGCAGAGAGCAGGAACCTGTCCCAGAAAGCAACAGTTATAAGAAATGGAACTGGCCTTGGATGGGACAACACTCCATTGCCATACATGCAGGACAGTTTTCATTTGTACTCATGCAAGGGAAAGTTCCCCATACATCATTGGTAAATTTTAAGAAGGTTTAGTTTTTCTTTTACTTTGTAGAGTAGCCTACTCATTTGTACACTACTGAATTAGAAAGAAAATCAATTAATCAGTTCAGCAATAATTCTGGTAATTCAACAGCCATGGAAAGCACTTTAAAGGTTCTAAGCAGTATTCTATAAATATCAGAAATTAAAAATATAAATATTTTTTTAGGGCTCCTTGATGAAGCAAAACACTAAAACTACAAGAAATTGCATCCTTTCTGCAGTTTCCATTTTAGGTAGAAATCCAATCATGATGTAACTTTATATGTATTATATTTACAAAATGAAATGAATCGAATAAGCAGGAAAAGCTGTCGTGTGTATGCATGCATGTGTATACATGTGTGTGTGTGTGTGTGATATATGTGTACTTGATATTTTTTTATATATATATATATATGTGTGTGTGTGTGTATGTAGAATTTATTTATTAAACTTACGACTTATCAATTTAAGCAATACTGCAAGTAAATTTAATTGATTTTGTAAACAAATCTGATATGACAAAAATGTCTTTCTCACAAACTTGAACATGTTTCCCCAAATCACAAAACAGGAACTTGGGAGAACGGGCTCTATTATGAATGCTGCAGGAGGACAAGTACATTTTTGGAAAAGCTTACTGGTTGACTAAATGAGTTTTAGTCTTATTTTCGGATGATCATATTTTGTTTAACATTATGTACTGGATGTACACACACACACACACACACACACACACACACACGCACATTTATATATAGTTGCAGTCAAGATGGTCAAATAACATGTCATTGTGTCCTGTTCCATTGATCACAGTTTGACGCGTCCTTATCTGTTGTCTGGAAGTAGTGTTTTCAGACTCCCCCATTAGCCACATGATAGTACCCATTTCAGAATCTCAGTGTCAGTATCCATGTTTCATTCTTGATAGAAATGCTGTGTGTCATATATACATACATACATACATACACAAGCATATATGTGCTCACATATTCATATATATGTATATATACATATGTATGTATATGTGTGTATGTATGTATATATATATATATATATATATATATATATATATATATATATGAATAACATGTTTTGTATGTACATATATATGTACAGATAGTCACACATGTCCACACACCTGTAGTTATGTAAATAAATGATAGGTACACAGATACTCACTCAGATAAATACATACTTCTTAAACTTATAAATATAGATTTACTATCACAAACACGAACATTCAGAATGCCAGGTTGAGTAACACTGTAGGGAAAATGCCATACTTGCATTGCCAAAGACTTACAATCTTGCCAAATTCCTGAAACTATCTGCTGTTCTGGACCCAGTAAAAAGAGCTAACATAGGTACTGAATGGGGCAAGGTCTGACAGTTAGGTGTTGTCAGTTTTCAGCATTGTGAATTACAATTTTACAGTGTTTTCCATACATTATTGCTGGAATCAAAGTTCTAATAGTCAGATTTCTAATAGTAAACCAAATATGTGTGTGTGTGTTATGTGTTTATAGTGTACATAAGCACACACACGCAAACATATATGTGTATGTACGTGTGCATATATATGTATAAATCTATTTAAAATCTGTACTGTCGCACATATATATAAAATGTATGTGTATATATGTGTATGTATGGTAATGTGAAAAGAGAGAGTAAGGAATGTGTTTTGAATCTTGGAATTTAGAAATAAAATTCTGGGAACAAACCTTTGATGCCAGAAATAACTCTTGATGACTATTCTGCCTCGGGGACTCCCCCTCACATATCCTTTCCATCCAAGTTACATTTTATTCTTATCCAACAACTTATGTGTAAGAATAATCAGGCGATAATTTTGTAAATGTCGTCTCAGAAACTCAGAATTACATGCTTTGGGATTCTGACATTTAAGCAAATGGATGTATGTCTGTATAAACATAATGTATGTGTATTTAACACATGCACACTGTCTGTACTGCAGTTTCACACAGAACAACTGCCAGCATGTTCAAACTGCTGATTTTCAATCAGGTGTGATGGCAGTTTTCCAGGTTCGATAACTTTAGTAACATATATATATATATATATATATATATAAAATATCTACAGATACGTGTGTGTGTGTGTATGTATGTGCATATATAGCATAACTTGTAGATGTATATTTACATTTGTTTACTTATATTATTTCATTGTTTCCAAATCATAGAAACAGTGCGTCACAAATACTCAAAAGATTTGTCAAAGGATGTAAACTGCAGAGTAAAATATTTCACTAAAATAACATTGTAGCCCACATTAAAGCATAACATGTAGATGGGAATAATAATTACACTACTTTTCTTATAAGTTTTTGGCACACTTACAAACAGATTGGGATCTTTAGTAGGAAGTTATGAGTGGTGAAAGTCAAATTCAGTTTTCTAAATAAGGTTACATAGAAATACCAAGGGATTGCTTACATCTAATGAGTACATTCATCTATTTCAATAAAAGCATTGATGGCATACATTGTAACACTCAATAAATGATAAACTAGAAGCATAACCTCAAATTAAAGGTCTTCAAACTGCATTTATAAAAATAAAGGGTTATTAGCATAGAGAAGAAAAATTAAGACTTAATCATCAGACTAAAGCCTTTTTTAACACAGCCCACAGGATGTACAACTGACCAGCTGTTTCTCAGTACAGGCTGACCTAAGAGGGCAGATTCCCAGAGTTAGATTGCTATACTTTCCCAGCATTTTTAATCCCTGATACAGCTGGCCACAACAGAACATGGCTATTCTCGCAGTCCATTACCTATAGCTGACTGATTCGTATGATCTGCAAATTGTACATTTAGCACTGGACAGGAGAATGCTACAATAACAAATGTGTCTGTGTATATAGCTAAACCAAAGCTACACACAGTCTTGTCCCATCATATTGTTAGCAACCATGAAAATGGCCTTCTCTTAGTACTGGTTCCCTCTGCTGCACCAGTATAAATCATGTTCATGTATAGTGATGTGACATATGGGTAACTGACCTGTTTTGATTAGTATAGAACTGTCATGTAAACAGACAGTATTGGGAGAGCTTGATGTCTGGATTGTACTGTAGCAGTCGTTATCCATGTGTCTCTTTAAGAGAGGTGGGGCAGATGGTTACATGAAAAGTTAAGTTCTGTTTTTACCTACTAGTGTCCTGCCATATTAACAACAATGTGAGAGTTAAGTACTATAGCTGGCTGTAACTAGTTATGTCCCATGCAAAGGTGGTGGCGTGTAATGCCAGTGGGACAGTTGCTTATCTGAAGCACACTGTAACTCTTTTGCCCACTCTGGATATGCTACACTACAACAGTGAGACAGACTGGTAGCTGACCAGTACCACTACATCTACTTTTGCCCATTACTGACCTGCCTGACACATTAACACTGTGAGGAAGGAAGTTACCTGTGTTACAGTGTAACTGTTCATGCCCAGCACAGACCAAGAGCATTAAACATAGTTTGCCAACAGGACTTTCTAGCACCTACTACAGCTATGACACAGTAACAGAAAACAGATGTAATAGTTTCTAATTCACAGTGGGCTTCTGTATTCCTCAGCTTAGCAGCACAGTGATCATATGCATTTCAAGAGAATAACTCAGTGGGTTCATCAGCAAAGTAAACCACAGAGGGACCAATAACTTTGTTAGGGACAGGTGACCAGACACTGTTAACTATACTGTCTGATTAGATGGTCACATTGGAAAAGAGCTGTGTTCAATTATTTTTCATGTCACATGAGAAGTTAGAGCTGCAACTACTTCATGTTTTGTATAAAGTAGGAACACATGAGTTGGTATGGATTCAGAAGTGTTATACTTCCAACATGATGCATACATAAAGAGTAGGAGCACAGCATAGAATGAGGTGCAGTACTCTTTATCTGTGATGGATATGAGTACAGTACTCCTTATCTGTGATGGATATGAGTACAGTACTCCTTATCTGTGATAAGTACAAGTACAATACTCCTTATATGTGATAAGTATGAGAACAATACTCCTTATTTGTGATAAGTAAGAGTACAGTACTCCTTATATGTGATAAGTAGGAATGCAATACTCCTTATTTGTGATAAGTACGAGTACAATACTCCTTATCTGTGATAAGTACAAGTACAATGCTCCTTACTTGTTATAAGTACGAGTACAATACTCCTTTTTTGTGATACGTATGAGTACAATACTCCTTTTTTGTGATAAGTACAAGTACAATACTCCTTATATGTGATAAGTACAAGTACAATACTCCTTACCTGTGATAAGTATGAGTATAATACTCCTTATTTGTGATAAGTATAATACTTCTTATTTGTGATAAGTATGAGTATATTACACCTTATCTGTGATAAGTGCACGTACAATGCTCCTTACTTGTTATAATTACAAGTACAATAAACGTTATCTGTGATAGGTATGAGTACAGTGCTCTTTACTTGTGATAAGTATGAGTACAATACTCCTTATATGTGATAAGTATGAGTGCAATACTCTTTATCTGTGATAGGTATTATTTTAAATAAGTACCATATTTCATCAACATTTCATTTTGGTGCTTGTTTATTGTTAGCCTTAGTTTCCACAATGTAACTAATATTTTAACAGGACTGCAACACGTGTCTCTATGAATATTATCTTAGCTGTTGTTATCACATGCAGGTATGACACACACTGGTGTGGTATGTCTTACAAACCTGACTCACTGCAGTAGTGCAGTAAATGGGTTTCTCTTGCACAGCATTTAACTTTTTGTTATCTATATGGATTTGGTTCACAAAAAGTAATGCAAAATATGTCTGTGTCTTTGTATAGACCATAACATTTGTGTAGTGTGGAACTGGCACAGTGATGCAGGTAGTATACTCCAGTATCTCCTTTTGCAGTACTCCTAGTGCTACACATTGTATAAACATTGGGTAGGTGACGTAATGGGGAGCATGGGTATATCACTTTACAGTAAGCCCCCTGCTGAACCCTGTGCAGACCTGGCATGATGAGTGTAGCAGGACACACAGACATCTCATTGTCTGTTGCCTTAACTGCTGCTTCCAGTAGACCTGACAGGTTGAATGCAGTGAGTCTCACAACTGTATTGTCATCAAGTAGTATTACTTTGAGAGTAATGAGAGACATGGGCTGTAAAGTACTCAGTGCTACTGCACCCTTTCATGCTGGCAGTCGAGCAGTTGTGGCACACAGGCACATTTATTCACAAAGTATCCTAACAGCTGTTCTGTGCAAAGCCTTGTACACTGAGCTCACCGAAAAAGTGCTCTTGCCTTGAATAACGTGATGTTATATCCGCCGCCTACCTGACATATTTTCAGTAGTCAAATTATCAAGATGCTTGGCTCAGTACTGTTTTGTTAAACTCAGCACATATTTGGCACATTAGTGGTACTATCATGACTCTTTCTTCAGATTCCTCTGCACCTTGTATTAATGTGCTGTGTTATTACAAATGGGGGGAGTGTGAGTCTTTCCACATGATTTGTCCCACTGTAACTATATAGATGTGACATCAGCAGTGGTATGGTGGCAATGTCCCTCCATGCATTATCTTCCCTGGCACACTTCATCTACCCCAGATGCATATCACTGTTGGGCTGAAGGTTATTTGTTTAAATGGTTCTGTTATACATGCTGTACAGATGAGAAACAACAGTGGGGTAAAGACTGTAGTCCCTCAGGTCCCATAAAATACTGTTTCTAAACAATACTTTATGTTACTGTATTTGAGTTGGAGCCTTCTACAAAAGCACTACACGTCTACTCTCATGTGTTGAATAGATGGTAGGGGAATACCAACAGCTTCAATATATTATTACACAAAAACATGCTGAAATGCACATTGGGTGTTCACAGCAAACATCCACATGGTTTGGTTGAGCATTTTGATATGTTTCATTACCACTCATGACTGATACAACTGGAAATCAGTTTAGTGAATCAAAAACTGTAAGTAACAGCATTGGATTCTGAGTAAATTGAATGTCCAGCAGCTGTCCTTCAGCATATGTTTAAGTGTTTTAGAAACATTATGTTGAACACATGGGCAGATATATATATATATATATATATATATATATATATATATATATATATATATATATATACAGTTATGAGTAGTGATGTGTGATAGATGATAGTTTAGTCATCTAAATGTGCCTTTAACGATTAACATTCAGATTGCAGTAGTATGATTTGGTGTTAAAATAGTTCATTATACATGGTTCAGTAACGTGCGTTTTGCAGCTTGCTCCAGATGAAATGACCAGCAACTGCTGTATGCCCGGCTTTATACACTGACCGTATAAAGTATAGTCTGTAGCTATATGTCTCTCTCTCTCTCTATATATATATATATATATATATATATATATATATATCCTATTTAATATTTATTACTTGACAAAATGGATTATTTATCTAAATGTGAAAAACATCTATAATGCCTTTACTTATAGTTTATACATTTGGTCGTAAAGACATTACTGACAGTCATATTTTGGCTTCTCTTTTGTGCATTTAAAGAGTGTTAAAAAACTTTTTGTCTGCTTTATATGTTTGTGATAAATGTCTACTAGGGATAAATTAGACCATTTCATGATTACAAGTCTGTTATAGACTTGATCGTCTGTAAGGGCATGATAAAATTAGAATTTAAATATACCTTGTTCGCAAATAATGAGAGGCACTGAGCATGTTGGGAAGAAGAACAAACATCTTTGGTAGATTTTCATTGTTGTCAGGTGCAGAAACACCTATTTTTAGTAGTGATGACACTTCAGTGTCTGTCTCATTGCGTTTGTATTGATCACAGTTTAGTGTGTGCACTCCTGGAATGCAAATGGTTTTCACTGTAGCTTACCTCTTTGGCTTTTCCTCTTATGTAAACTGAATGTTTGCTAAAAGTGGATACCTAGTATTCTGCTAGAGCAATACACAGATTTTCATGTGTGCAACGATTCCAAAGCAACTGATAAAGTAACCAGTGCATTAACAAGAGTGTTAGTCCAACTTAGATAAATTTCAGTGAAAGTCACTTTCATTAAAATAGATAGGAAAATACCTTTACTTTAGCCTGTCATTTGGACCGAACTGTTTCATTTTGTCTGCTACTGAAACACGGTGATTATCAAATAATTTTGTAAAGCATTTGTTTTTGGAATTGTGTGGTGTGGGAAAATTCAACTTTGTTAAGCACCTTATTAAGGTAAGAAAATGCATCCAACTTTCAGTGTACCTCACCACTCTGTTTTTCTTTTAGCAAAGTGTATTGTTTGCTAAAATTGGATATCTAATGTTCTACAAGAGCAGCTTGCAGGTAAACAGGTGAATGATTGTGAAGCAAGAATGATGCTTGACAAAGTTTTGTTATGTCCCTTTCAGCACTGTTAAGGTGTAGTCTTCTGCTAGAGCATGATAGTAGCTACCACACAACAGCATCTGAGACATTTTTAAGGCTTTAAAGGCTTTG
>NC_056732.1:1262088995-1262163995 GCF_019279795.1 Protopterus annectens | reverse complement strand
TGCAAGACAGATGTAGTTATTTAAGTTCATAGACAGTTGCTAGGTATGCAGTCTAGTAAAATACTAAACAGCCTAGCCCAAATTCTCAATTGCCCCAGAGCTCTGTCTGGTTTAGTAACTTGTTCAGAGTTATTCATAGACAAATGAAGATGGAATTATTCAAACCTCGCACATCAGAGGTTTAGTTCTCTGTGCTATCTTCCAGACCAGTTATTTAATTTACATTTTTTTGAGTGGGTTAGCTGCAATGGATAGAGCCCATTTTCAGAGTGGACCCAAGAAAGAGAAATATAAAAGTAAAATCATTGTACAACAACGTATAATAGTAAAAATTAATAATAAATTCTATAAAAACTTTTTGTATACATATCTGAAGTGTAGAAAGACCATGGCTAAATGTTTGAAAAGAAAAACTTTGTGTATATTTGAAATCTTTCTGAAGAAAATTACAGTGTTTCAAAAGTGGTGCATGTATGTTTGAAATGTATACAATGTATGGTAAACACTGACATATTGATAGGGGGCATGAAAAAAACAACAAATCTTGACATAGATGTGATTGGGGGAATTATTTCCCCTATTTCAGTCTTAGACAGAAAGCTGAAAGGATGACTTATGAGACAGTGTCTCATTTGTTTCCGTGTCAGCAATATTTAAATATCAGTGAAGCAGCTGTCAGTTTTAGTAACTACTTTTATACCACAAAGATATGTTTTTGTTATATATACATTTTTTCAGAAAAGTCTATTAGCAAAACATTTGATGAGCCGATTTGTTTGACATGAAGTATTTAATGCAAAATCTTGCTTAATATTTGCAGTATTTTAGGTTTAGTTTTTGCAGTAGAAAAGCTAAGGATTTGTTTTTTGAGTAAGGTAATGAGCTGATAGAGACATTTTAGGGCTGCATTTATGGTAAACTGTGCAAGAAATTTTGCAAGAGAGACAAGTCTGTGGATTAAATAATGTCAGTGCCGAGAGAAAGTTACAATCTGAGAAGAGTTAATCTTTTACAAACATTAGAAGTGGCCAAACGTGGGATGCATTAGTGAAATAGTCTGGATGTGTGTGTGTGTAATATGCAGAACAAGTAACCCTTGGTTAGAGTATAATTGTGATGCAACTCATCAGCAGTAGTGTGATTGAAGAGTGTTTTGATATTCTTTTTGATGACTGTTATTGGCTCTGCAACATACTCCTACCTCCACCTCAGGTAAATGGGGCCTCAGGTTAACATTTTGTCAGAATAACTAAATATCAGCTGTACTTCACTTCCTTCACTTCAGAAGTAGTGATTGTTTTTGATCATTTCAGTTTTGTTCCTGTGTCTGCTGTGCAAATTAAATCATGGAAAAATTGAAAATTTAATTATGTCCAGTGGTTTGAGAAGACAGCAAGAGATATTTTTCAGACTGTAGAGAACCTTAATTTTCTACCTTTTGAGTTTGATATGCGAGATGATTGTACCTTGTGGGGACTCAGAGAAATGATGTCATAATTATGACTGACATCACAGACATTATATGTTGTGTTGTGTCTGATTATGGATTATGGTTTGGGAAGCAATTTATCAGTCATATTATTTGCCAAGATTGTCAAAGCTGTTCTGCCTGTATTCTGTTATATCCATGGGAGCATCCAGGGAAACAGTGAAAACTTCACATTAATTGTTTTGGTCCATTTCTGAAAAACTGTACTGATTGTAATCATTGCTAATTCAAATTAAAAGGATAAGTTGGCTATAGGAACCTCGACTTCAAGTGCACCTTCTTTTCAAAAATGTACGAGTTTCAGAAAGCATGAATTCGTTGATGTGATCATACTGGACAGGCAATGTGGTATTTTTCAGAAGTGAGGAATTCTTAAGAATGGAATTATTCACATGACTTCCTCTGGTTGTCAACCTTCAATGAGAGGATAAGCAGAGAGACTATTTCAAACATTCAAGGAATTCATGAAAAAAGTACCTGATGGGTCTCTGAAAAGCAGAGTAAGGAAACTAATTAAGCTGCAGTCAAGAATTGGGGTGTCACCTACTGAGTTATTAGTGTACAGGAGACCGAACTCTACCCTAGGCTTGCTACATTCTGATTTTACAAAGGAACATTGCATTAAGACAAGTCATGCAGAAGAAGTGCCTTGGTAAATGGATATCTGCAATAATACATGTGACTTTTTTTAACGATGATGAATGACTATGTAAGAATTTTAAGATGACGTGTATCATTTTGTTAAGAAAGAAACAGGGACAGTTTACATCTGATAGTAGACTGTATGAATCTCTGACTCTTGAGAACGGGGTGTCCCAGCTATAAATATGGGTTTTGCCATGTATGTTTGTGTTGGTGTTTTATAGTCCCCTGAACACAGAATTTAAACAAGGACAAGTCTGTGATAGAAACAAAAGTTAACCCAAGTTCACCAGGTGCTTCTCAACCAGAAGTGAGAAGATATGCTAGAATGAGAAGTACATTAAGGTATTAAAAAGGCTATACTGCTTACAGTTTTTCTAGCAAGATCAGAATTTAATAAATCTATAATAAGGGTGGGTAGAGGAAATGCAGTAATATGCAATATGCAAATTGGCTATGGTGCCTTGAACCTAGTTTTCTTACTTGCCCATGCCTACATGCCTATTTTATTTCAAAATATGTATAAAACAAGAACTAATATTAAATGATGTGAGGTTTTGTTTTTAAGATGATAGAAGCTGAGCTGCTTTTCAGTCCATAGGTTGAACCATATGTGTCCTGCTGTTGTTTGTTATAACACATGTCATTTTATATTTATGGTATCTCATGTTGACTTGTACCAATAAATTATGCTTAACATTATTCTTGCTTTAATCTCTCCAAATCTTTTGGGCTTCTAATACCATGACACGAATGGACTTGATTCCTAAGTGAAAGTATGATTAAAGTTTGTAAAATTAGTATTGTTTCAGTCATTGATGTTAGCCAAAAGTACTCTTCGCAGCACCCGCAATGTGCCCAGAACTGACTCCTTCTGCAATTCCTGTGGCCTTAGATGTATCTGTAGCATATCTGAATATGACTATAAATGCTTTTTTATGAGAGCCATTGTTCCTAGTACTATTAGGACTATCTGAGTAGCCTTCCTCCACATTGCCCTCATTTCTGCTGCAAATCCTGATATTTTATGACTTTGTGTCTCTCTGTATGTAAGACACTGTAATCACCGTTTGTAGCAATTTTAGTGATCGATGTTGCTTTTTTCTTCTTTTCATGGACGACTACATGTCGTTTTCTCACATCTATTTTTTACACTGTTAGTGGATAATCCCATGTGATACAAACTTTGTCATTCTATATAATGCTTTGTGGCTCATATTTCCATTGCTTCTGCTTCAATGTTGTAATGTTTGCACAATCCCAAATGCAACAGTCTTGTTACATTATTATGCATTTCAATATACAGGCCCCCTGCCGTTAGTGTATCATACACAGTAACAAGATGTGCAGCTGTTTCCAGTTCTGTTTTATAAAACCTGCATTTGTCTGTTTCTCCCACATGTTCAATGGATTTTGTAAAGCAACCTGTATGTAGTCCACTGTCTTGGGTCACCAATATTAACCTTTCGTCTTTTGGTTTAAATTCACTTCTCCTTAACCATACCTGCATCAGATCCTGATCATGATGAGATTGTTCCATGAGTTTTCTGTACTTGCAACTACATTCATGCCTTTTCCACATTTCTTGCCTTTGCATCTTATTGTTTTTCTTATATTCTTTCTTTTACTTTTTCGGCATATTCAGTTGTTGCCTGGTTTTTGCCTGCTTCTGGTTTGATTTCCATTCCCACTTGACATCGATATGCTTCTGCTAAACTAAGCAGGGAAGTCATCTTAGATTTCTTTATTTTTCACCTTATAAAACTTTCTGTATGTTTCTGGTGAGGTCATCAGATAATGATTGTAATGCTATCATTGCAGATCTGTACATGTAATCGTTTTTGAAGAGGCATATACCTCCTTCAGAATGAGGAACATGTCATCTTGGAATGCACTGATTTTTATGTATTATTTGATAAGTATGAAACATTTTTCTTGTTTTGTTGTACAACTGATCCAGTACCTTTTGGGACCAGTCAGTTACCCCAAAATTGTAAGTTAGAGCAGGAAGAACAATTTGGCTTAAAGCTTGGACTTTATTCCTAGATGTCAGGGTTGTTTTCAGGATTAATTTTAATCTTCTAAAATATTCCTTACTAAATTTTGTTCACATTTGTTCATGTTTTATTGTCAAACCTTCATTAAGTCCTAAATATGTATGCACTCCCTCCTGCTCAAGTTCCTTTATATTGCATTCCTGTCCCAGACTGGTACTTTTTTGGTGCTGTAGCTTTCCTGTTTTACTTGCTGCTTTTGAACATTTATCTAGACCAAATGACATTCTTATTTCATCTGAGAAAGTTTTGACCACTTGCAGTTGTGCTTTCAGCTTCTTATCTGATGAAATATACAGTTTTAAATCACTCACAAAAAGAAGATAAGAAGTCTTTACATTTTGCTGTTTTCTGGAAGCCAAATTGAAACCATGACCTTATCTATTAAGTAGACAGCTTAATGGGTTAAGAGTAAGACAAAAGAGCAGCAGTGACAGTCACCCTGGAATATCCCCCTTTGAATTTTTATTTCTGGGATAAAAATATGTCCTTTATCATGGCTTAGCTGCAAAGTGGTTTCCCACTGTTTCATGGTCACTGTAATGTAATTGGTCAGTATAGGTTATATGTTATACATCTGTAAGCACTCCTTTATCCATGAATATGGGGTGCTGTCCAATGCTTCTTTGTAATCTGTCCATGCCATACATATATTCTTCCCCGTTTTACAATTCCCCATTATGACTTTATTTAACAAAATATGATCCTTTGTTCCAAATAACTTTCTTTTGTTACCCTTATGTTCTGTTGCCATGGTTGAGTGTTTTTCTAAATAACTGTAAACTCTGATGGCATCATCGCCAGAAGGCAAATTATTGGTCTATAGTTTTTAGGATGCCTTGTAGGTTCACTCTTAAGGAGGAGTATTGTTTTTGCTGTTGTTAACCAGGTTGGTGTCTGTTCGGGATGTGCATGTAAATAGTTCTTACTCAGGGCTAAATCTTCATGTAAAGATGTTGATACTTTAGCCAGAAGTTAGGTAGTGCATCTGGACGTGTGGTTTTCCAATTAGGAGCTCTTTTTTAATTTTGTTTCAATTTCTCTGGCCATTACTTCATCCCATTTCATATCCTGTACATTTGAACTTCTTACTGTTTCTTTTACCTCTTCTATCCATTCAGCATCTTTGTTATGTTACAAATGGTCTTCATAGATATTTCTCTAAAATGTGCCTATTTATTCTTTTTTGGTAGTGTTTCTATTCTTTTTCTTTGTTTCCCAATTCAATGATTGCTTATTTTGTACTTTTACTTTATATTTATCTGCATTTCTTTTAGTTTATTTTTTTGCCTTTGCTGATATATTTACTTCATTATTTGCAATGGCATACAATATATCCTTGTCTGTTCTGATACTGTGCATTGCTTTTATCATGTCTATCTTTCTAAGTATTTCTGTTGATCTTTTCCCTGTTCTGTACTCTTCTAACAGTCACACTACTTGTCTTAATTGCTTTATAGTTTTCTCTATTCAAAACTTCTGCGATGGCATTTAATTTCTTACCTTCCTTTCCCTTATTGCTCAGTGCTTTTGTGATAAGAGTATCTGTTATTACTTTAGCTGTACAGTAATGTAGCCTATTTATTTTTGCTATATCAAATGAATTTCTGTTAATATTCTTGATTACTGTGTTCATTTGTTTTAGGGCGGCCACGGTGGTGCAGCAGTTAGCATTGCTGCCTCACAGTAAGAGGTTCTCTGGTTCGATCCTTGGTTGGGGTGCCTTCTGTGCAGAGTCTGCATGTCCTCTCTGTGATCGCATGGGTTTCCTCCGGGTGCTCTGGTTTCCTCCCACATCCCAAAGACATGCTGTAGGTGGATTAGACACACTAAATTGGCCCTAGGCATGAGTACATGTGTGTCTGTGCCTTCTGTGGAAGGTTGGGTGCCAGGCTGGCAACTCGACACTGTAAAACTCCACTGCCAATCATGAGAGGATGGTGATCCGCTGTGGCGATCCCTAACCAGGAAAAGCCAAAAGAAGACGAAGACTGTGTTCATTTGTTTTATCAAACCGCTAACATTTCGGGTCTTATTGACTTTCTATAATCTTTTTTCATTGATCTTAATATGTCTATCTATCTCATTAAATCAAGGAACGCTTCCATTAGATTATTTTCTTCTTAATGGAGGATACATTCTTTGTTCTTTGTTTCCTGTGGGCATTGTACAGAATGTTTCAGAGCACCTTCCTGTGACATATTCACTTCAGCTGCATCTTGCATCATCCATTGCCCTTTCATATGGAAACTCACTGGCCTATCAGTCCACAACATTAACTGCGTCAGAATCGCCACAGTTTCATGCTACTTCCGTTGTTGTGCAACTCCAACTGAACTTTTGTACTGTTTTCCCACTGAAGGCTGCAGAGTATACAAGTGATCAGATGATTCCCATTCCACTTGTTTCTCCTTAATTTGGGGATTTATTGTTCCATCATGTTGTGATGTCGCCAGAGTTGAATTTTCTATATGAAATCCTTCATTTTGCAGGTAATCCATAACTTCAGTTTCTATTTCTTTAACTTCTCCCTTACTGATCCTCTTTTCTACTTTGCCCCATTTGCTTTCTTATTTTTTTGTATTGTAAAATCTTTCATACAGTATCTGTATGCGTTTTCCTGTATTTCTCTTCAAATATCTTTAGTGCTGCTTTTTTGTATCGATTAGTTTTGCTTTTTCCTTTGCATAAATATTGTACCATATCAGATCTCTCTTTCCCATGTCCATGTTTCTTTTTTATACCTTTCAAAAATTTCTAAGTTTTGTTCTTTATATTTTCGCACTTACTCATATTCTTCTTTTTCCAAACATCCCAAAGTTTCTTGGTCTATATAACATTTTTTATGGGAATCTGCTCCACCTATGGGAACCCACAGCTAGTGAAGTCTTATACTGAAAGTCAGATTTCTGTGTTCGTGGGTAATATTGTGCATACAGTGAGATTTAATGTGTTGCAATATTTGTGCAAAGAAGAAAGCAAAACTAATCAAATAATGCGTAACATTACCAAGGTGCCATACCTAAAAATGTTTAACATTCCTAAGTGAAGGACTTTAGTTTGATGACTTGAGTTAAAGGAATTTTAATCAATATAATTACTTTGCTGTGCAAGTGTTTGTAATCCCTTTCTGAAACATTAATGAATATAGTCAGCTCTTACTGTTAGATATGGTGGCAGTACAGTTTCCTATGAATTTATGTTTAGTACATGAAAATGTATTTGTTTTTAATGTAAATATTATGATAGTTCCCCTGTTTTGTGGCTATTTCATGTTCAGTATGAGAAATTTTGTCATGGTATGTTTTCCCTGTTCCAGGCCAAGTCATAACTGGAAATGTGTTTGTGTTCACCTGTCTGGTTAACAAACAATAACAGTAAATAAAGAAACAGACTAAAGTAAACATACTTTCCAAAACTTGACAGCTTGCTATGAACACCAGTTTGCTTCTGGGTACACACAAAACAAGGGAGAAGAAATAGTCAAGTCCTTAGGCATAACTGTGATGTTCCTTCTCTGGGCCTGTAATCAAGGAGCCTGAATCCTCACCACTGGCACCAGTGAGGGATGTTCACTTGAAACAAAAATAGATACTCACAGTATTTCCAGATGCAGCTCTCTGCATCAAGCACAATTTCACTTGAGAGCACATAGGGAACACATTCAGTCCAAGATCTGGGTTTCTCCCTCTCTCTGTCTCTCTCTCTCTCTGTCCAGGCTCCCAGTAAGACTACCCACTGGCACAGCTGCAGAGTTGAGTCCTCAGCTGAGTGTCCAAGCCAAGTCTTGTATCACTCCCTATGTGAAACCAGTGCTCTTGTGTCCCTATTCAAAGTAGCTGACACACAGTCTTTGAGATTTGATTTGCGCTCGTGCATGCACGCACGCACGCACGCGAGCACGCACACACACACACACACACACACACACACACACACACACACACACACACACACACACACACCTCTGAAAGGCTGGCACAAATTTACTTTCTCTTCTACCCTTTGCTCAGATTATAAAGTAGTTACTGCCTCCATACACTCCAAAGCCAGCTACTCTAAGGTGCTTACAAGGGTACCCAGTTATACTGAGTAAAATTAATATTAATACAAATGGTAGTGTTTGACCAATGCAGTAAGGATTTCAGGAGTGGCCACCGTGTCACCAAATAAGTATAAGTACTCTCAAAGGGTAAAATATTTACTAAAGGATCAGCCACAATGAGTAGTTTAAATATATTTAATAAAAATAATACAAGAACATGAACATACTAAATATCTGTGTATAATAAGTACCAGAGTTTCAATCACAGGAAATATTAAAATAGATGAATATATTCAAACAGGTAGAGAAAAACAGTACTAAGCTCATTATATTTTCCTGACTGATCTAAAGAATTACTATTCCCTGGTTACTTACTAAAGCAAGGCAAGATGAAGTAGGTGAACGGTCTTCTTGTCAGGTTTCAAAAACAGACTGCCCTAAGACTTCTGTCTCATCTGGTATTAAAATATAATTTTTGTGCTGGACTACTGAAGGACATCACATACATCTGGTCATCTGACTTTTGGTTCCAGTACTACCCTCTTTACTAGAAACTGAACCAGAATCTCACACTTATGTGTTATCTTACACACCTAGAGCTTTGTTAAAATTGTTGCAGGTTCTGGAAGTCATAAAAGAATTTCAATTTCAAACTTCCACCCTTCCAGAGCAGCAATTAATCCCCCTCCCCCCAAAGACAATACAGAATGCTTACTACTACAGCTGTTTTGTCTCATGCTGAATTGAGGCCTGTGACATACAATCTTTATGGCCTAAATTAAGTAATTTAATTTCAGGATATTTTTCTGAAAGTTAGCTGGGGCTGAGCTTAACCTCTTCTCTTCCAATATCCTCTGTTACAATATTAATTTCAAAAGTTATAATACAGTCTAACATACAGGTGTATTTAAATTCCAATACCAGTAAAACCAAAAAAAGCGAACCAGTAACAACTGCTGAAGACCGATTTATTGTAGAACAAAACAAAGGAACTCAAGTACTAAGCTCTTTCACCCACACAAGTTAGGGCATCATCAATTGTGTGGGTGAAAGCGCTTAGTACTTGAGTTCCTTTGTTTTGTTCTACAACAAATCGGTCTTCAGCAGTTGTTACTGGTTCGCTTTTTTTGGTTATACAGGTGTATTTCTTTTTTTCTCTCCAGCAGGATCCACTGTTGGTACATTTTTTTAACACAAGCAGCTTTACAAATACATTTTCAACACAAGCATCTGTACAAATCAGTTTGATATAAAAATGACATATAATTCTTTACAAAACTCCAGCTAGCTATGCTGGCACGTTACACATCTGCTGCCCTA
This sequence comes from Protopterus annectens, assembly GCF_019279795.1. Classification (NCBI taxonomy): domain Eukaryota; kingdom Metazoa; phylum Chordata; order Ceratodontiformes; family Protopteridae; genus Protopterus; species Protopterus annectens. Next base: position 1,262,154,445 of record NC_056732.1, on the reverse strand, counting down.
CTTCTCCTGGCATAGCTGGCAATACCTCATATCCTCACAGTAACACTTTTTATCTTTGCAACCAGAACAGCATTCCTAATGACACTGTATGTTTTTGGCAGAAGTAGGGGGGAGAATTGACCTTGGGCTGAATTCCAGGAGCTTGGTACAGCATAGCAAATGCTGCCTGCATAAAGGTTATCTACTCTTTGCCTCCATAGTTTTAGATAGAGGTTGAGGAGGAAGAAGATGATGGAGCTGGTGATCACTGTCTTAAACCTCCACACCACACTGTCTCAGTGTAAAGTAAACAAGTAATATACTCTGTAATGACTGATATTATGTATACAGTGTGTAGAGCAGCATTGGCCAAGTCCTGACAGAGACCCCAAGAACATCTTCTGCAGTATGGTTGTGGCATGGTTATTTGTACATCAAGTCAGCCAAGGCAGATGAAGAGGGATCTTGGTGAATATATTGTATGTGACATAACAAACAAAAACTTTGCAGGCTCTTTGCAAACCTATAGACATAAGGGAAACTTGTACCTACTTGTTACCATTTGTGGCACTGTTGTAGCCTTCTCCTGATATTCTCCTGTCTTTTGTACTGAACTGTTAGATTGCAATATAGTTCATATTGGGCAGCCTTAATCACACAGTGTTAAGTTACAGTAGGTGCAACAAATATATTTTGTGCTAGTAGATTGGGAGCATAACAAATGGAAATGAGAACAAATGGACACGGACATATGCACTGTAGTTTGAGAAGGTGGGTGGTACCCTACAGTAGGTAATGGACAATGACATATACACTATAGTATGGGTAGATGGGGGTACCCATCAACAGGTAGTGGAGAGAGACGTGTACCATAGTATAGGAAGGTGGGGGTACTCAACAGCAGGTAATGGACTGAGACACATGCACTATAGTATGGGAAGGTGGGGGGTATCCAACAGCATGACAGTGACTTATGTACTATTGTATGGGAAGGTGGGGGATACCCAACAGCAGGTTGTGGACAGAGACATATGCACTATTGTATGGGAATGTGGGCGTACCCAACAGCAGGTAGTGGATAGTGATATATGCACTGTAGTATAGGAAGGTGGAGGTACCCAACAGCAGGTAGTGGACAGAGACTTATGCACCATAGTATGGGAATTTGGGGGTACCCAACAGCAGGTAGCGGACAGAGACATAAACACTATATTATAGGAAGGGGGTACCCAGCAACAGACAGTGGACAACAGAAAACACTGGTATATGGTTCGGGGTGTGTTACACTGTAGCTGCAAGAGTTGTATCATCTTTAGAAAGCTGAAAGGAGGGGTGAGACAATCCAAGTAAAAGCAAAGGAGAAGTGGGCAGGAGGAACTCTGTAGTGCTTTGTGTGCATGGAGGAAAAAAAAACAGTGCCCCCTATAAATAATTCCATGGTAAATTTAAAAGAGAACCAAGTTAAGTAATGTTAGTAAAGAATAAAAAATAATAATGCTAGTAATAATGAAAAATACAAAATCAAATAAGTAAACACACAGCTACTGTTTTGAAAGTGTGAATTGTGCTAACAGTAACCAGTGCCCATTAGAGTATTGCATTATGCACTATATTACGCAGGGACACAGTAGTCAGACATTCAGTAGTAGACTTCACTGGCTCTGGGTTCCCATAGGTGGAACAGATTTATGGAATTTGGTACCCCTCATAAAAGCTTGTATAGCTCTTCACTTCCATACTCAGCAGGTTGTATAATGAAAGCCTTTTCCTGGAATTGCAGCCATGACACTTATGGGAGATAATTGACAGCATCACCTTGCCATGAGCAGAAATTATTTTGTGATTGGCCCCTTACATGCAGAATGATAGAATCCTTGAAACCATCTGAAATGCTTAAGTTCTCCACTTTTTAAGCTTCAAAGTTAAAATGAACCATAACTTCAGAAGTTTAGCATGTTCATTGTATTTTTCCTCTTCAGTCATCTCTGCAGTTTTTAGACTACCAGCCAGTACATTATTTTTTGAAAATATAAGCTCTCAGCTGAAGTCATTTCTTTTCTGTAATTACAGTAACAGATATAGCTAACCCTTATTTTTTCAGTCTTCTAATAACTTTTCCAAATCTTTTTGTTACTATATTTTCTGGAGTGTAATGATAGACTCAGATATACTAGGCTGTCCTTTATGCTGCTGTCTTTTTGGGACTGTGGGAGATTTGCAGCCCATGGAGGGTTTGTTCAGTACATGGAACTATGGTGTAACTGCTTTTCTGATAATGTAGATATGAATGAATATGGAGTGCATTTGAATTTTTTCTGAAAACATGTTTTTGTTTTGACATTCTCTAGCTTCATATAAATGGACATCATCTCTAATTTATATAGGAAACTCATTACAACATGCTCTTGTTTTTACATGAAGGAATAAGCTATCATCCATCACATACTTGGAGGTATTTACCTTTTATGGAATTGATTCATATTAGAAAGAATTATAGTGAATGTCCTGATCTTTTTGGCTGATAAAACCAAAACTACCCACCGTGTTTTTGCTAAGGGGGTATCCTCTACGTGATTTTTAAGGTGCTTATTCAAATGTTTGTAGAACAAATAGACAGAAGCTGCTAGATCAACATCACAAGATTAATAGTTTTACTACTGAGAATGATACATTTGTTTTTTTTAATGTGTCTGAATATTATTTATTTGCATCTACAGAAACAATCAACTCTCAAAAAATGTTGTAAGTTTATCGTTGTATCATAAAGAGGTTTTCCAGCTTGTCCCCAATAAATTAAAAGTTTGCATATGTGGTAGAAATTTGGCTAGCTTTTTGGTGCATAGCCAGTAAGACCACATGATGGTGTAAATAAGGTCAGTAGCTGTGGTACAGGCAGAGCGAAATGTAGTATCTGTAATATATGTGAGGCTTTGGTTCGATGTTTTTTTTAGATATTAATGAGTTAAAATGAATATTTGTGGAAATGCATCATGTTTTACTGAGGGTATAGTTCATGTTATTAGGCATGCTTCTGGATAAATCTGGAATACAAGGACACCTCAGAGAAATTAAAATAAGGCAAACAATCAAGGAAAACAATCCAGTTATTGTCCATTATTATAAATATCACAGTTCAGATCCTGCAAATACTCAAGTATATGTTTTACAAGAATGTGAGCACAATTGTAGAGGAAATAAACACTGCAGCATAAGGATGGTATTTTTATAATTACAATTCATACATGTGTACCTTCTTGGCTGAATCTAGATATGTACTGCAAGGGTGTATTGAGTAAAGGTTGTTTTAACATCTGCATAGTTTTATTGGTGTGTTTTTATTAATTGTTTTACTGAGGTTTAATGCCTACTGTCTGCTGTTTTATTGTTAATTAAACATTTTTTATTTAATGGATGGTCTGTTTATGCTCTAGTTTCTATCATAGGGTCTTTTTTGATGGAGGAATTAGGAACCAGCAGCTATTGTGCTGGTTTATATAGTGAATATGGGACTCATTTCATTGCACAGTATTCACTGTGTACCTACATGCACTACATATTCTATGATAGTATATACCATTCTTCTATGATAGTATATACCATTCTTCCTTTATGAAACTAACACAATACTACTACCATTGTTACCTTTTTCAAGCAATTGTTTCATAGTCATGCCTTTCTTTTGTTTTGCATCCACAGTTTCCATTAGTAAAGTTAACATTTTTCATAAGTTTTAAAGATGATAGGAATAAATGCGGAATCCATTGTATATTCAGCACCCATTCTGGTCTGTTTATTATCACTGCCATTTATTGTTTTCTGTAGTATTTCTGCTTCATTTGTCACTGGCTTATATCTGTTTGCTTAACCCATAACTACCTTATCCTTCAGCCTATTCATTGCCTCAGTGGCATAACCTCTTTCAACAAACGGGTCTATATTAGAACATCGAAGTTTCAAAACTTTGAATGTTCTAATATCGACCCGTGTTCAGCAAAAACTGAAAACATCGAACATACAAAACAGCAAATTTTTTCCTAGGGAAAAAATTTGCTATTCCAAAACACATACACACAACACAAGCACACCAAACAAACAGCAATCCACACACATACACCTAAAATTTTAACACCTTACCCTACACTAAACTATACACACACCACTAACTATCCACTTACCTTAACCGTAACCCTAAGTTCCGTCACTATCGCACACTCACCTCACCCGCGCCCTAACCCTAACTCACCTAACCCACCCTAATCCCTCAAGTGGATTTTATTAACTAAATTACTTTGAAGAAGTTCCTGACTGAGCAGGGACGAAAGCTTGTGCATACAGTGTGGACTCGTGTGTGGAATAAACCTTTGTGCTTAAATTTACTCGGTGACATTATTCAACTTTTCTACCTGCATCAGCTGTTCTCCAGCTCCTTGTGTGCCATTTTTGCTTGCTGGTCTGTATTTGCATTTTTTTTGCTTTGATCCATTCTGATATGTTTGTGTGTAACAAACTACTTAAACAAACACCCAGCGTCATCGTCTTATTTGAATACACAAGACGAGTGACAACCATGTCATAGTGGGTAAGAAGCCCTTTTTTCTGCTATGTGCAGTCTTGGAGTTAATATGTACATATATATATATATATATATATATATATATATATATATATATATATATATATATATATATTTATGTGTGTGTGTGTGTGTGCATATATATGTATATATATATATATATATATATATATATGTATATATATGTATATATATATATATATATATATATATATATTTTTTTTTTTTTTCATACATTATATGTATTATATGTACATTAGTTTGTATGTATATACACACACACACACACACACACACACACACACACACACATATATATATATATATATATATATATATATATATATATATATATTCATACATTATATGTGTTATATGTATATTCTATATATATTTATTCATCCATTATATGTGTTATATGTACATTAGTTTGTATGTATATATATATATATATATATATATATATATATATATTTAGAGTATGCATTTGTGAGTAAACATTTGTCCACATTGAGCAATTAAGTATTCTGCATTGTTTTCATTCTGAGCTGCATGAAAATGAATCTGTGCCTTTACGTGCTATGCAGAGAAAGAATTGTGTATTTCTTGAGATATATAACTTATAAAACACAGTTGATTTACTTTTTCTGTGGGGAAACAGTAACTTTGCCTAGGATTTGTTATGTGGGGAAACATCCAACTAAGGTTTGTTTTGATGATTTTATGATTTTATCTGAAGAGGTTTAGGATGAAAACGTGTATTGTAACATTGACAGCATTTATTCTGTGGTTTTGTTTGTCTCATTAAACTGTTCGTTATCCACCGCTGGGTCTGAGGTGCTTTTAATTTGTTTCTGGTGACTTTTTTGCACCCTCCGTGAGTTTATTTATTTATAAGGTTTGTTTTGCGCTTTTGCAAGATGCAAAATGTTGTTGGACAGTTTAAACACTGCATACATTTTATTGTACAAAAATGTAAATTTATGTACCTGTTGAATGCTTAAGTGCTGAAATTGTATTGCAATAGCTATTAAATTTATGTCACATCCCTTTCATTGAGGTTTTGTTCATTTTCTACTTCTTAAATTAAATATGAATCTTAAAATAAATTATCTTGGGGCATGTGCAGATAAATAGCCTTCTACATGATGCTTAAAATGTGCTCTGTTTATACCGTCTGTGTGACATACATCAGATTTTAATTTTAAATATATCAGTCATGTCACTATTATGAGAGTGGTTATCCACTGTTGAAATTATGGAGATAACGTTCAAAGCAGGTTTTCAAGGCAGGAATTGCAAGTACCTACACAACGTGTCATAATAGTCTACTAAATATCAGTGTGTTTGTATATCTTGTCATTTCTGATCTGACTTGTTAATCTGAGACAGCTTTACTGGGATCTGTAGTAGCTTTATGTTCTGAGTTCTGAAACAATCATTACTTTTCAGAAGAAATCTGAAAAAATAGAGAAGATGATAATAAATAGAACCTTTTTAAAGTCTAATATGTAATGCAAAGCATTTCAGTATTACTATCCAGAAATGTTTGCTGTAGATTTGTGGACAGACAGTAGCATTTATGTGATGGTATTAAATACTGGATTAAAAAAGAAATCCTTTGCCCTTCTGTACATTTATTGCAAAGTGGTGTACTATTATGTAAGGTCACATGAGTAATATGATATGTGGTTCTGTACTGTACTGCACTGGATTTTAGATGGGATTCCGTATGAGTCATTTATGAAGACGCAGGCCCTAAATAAAGTTCTTTAAAAGCATTATACAAACGTGTGTGTGCGTGTGTGTGTGTATGTACAGGTACATACAGCTATATGTGTATATATATATATATATATATATATATATATATATATATATATATATATATACATATATAGATGTACTTCACAAGCTCAAAGTTTCAAAACTTCGAACTGCAAATGGTCGAGACCATAAGATTAAAGTTTTGAAACTTCAAAATTGTAATAGAAAAAAAAAAGGGTTTTTTTCAGGAGGACAAACCCCCCCTGCACCCCCCACACCCCATGTTAAATAAATATACCAGCTCAGAGATCGCACTACAGTGAGGAAAAAAGTAAATTACACCTGTTCTACCCTGTACAGTGATCTCCATTCAGAATGTTCGAAGTTTCAAAACTTTGGTCTTATGGTCACGACAATTTGCAGTTCGAAGTTTTGAAACCAAGCTTTTGAAGGAAATCCATATGTGTGTATATATATCTATATATATTTATATATATATATATATATATATATATATATATATATGGGTCAATATTAGAACATCGAAGTTTCACAACTTCAAATGTTCTGATATCGACCCCTATTCAGCGAATGCTGAAAATAGTGAAGCCGCAGAACACCGAATTTCTTCCTAGGGAAGGAATTTGGTTGGCTGTTCCTGTGGCTTCGCTGTGTTCAGCACTGTGGTGGAAAGTTACAGGTCGGGATCAGGTAAGTGTGCAATTGTGTGGACATGAGGGTTAAGGTGCGGGGTAGATGAGTTAGGGTTAGGGTGCAGGTCAGGTAAGTGCGCGATTGTGTGGACGTGATGGTTACGGTGGGGTAGGTGAGTTAAGGTTAGAGCACAGGTGAGGTGAGTGTGCGATAGTGACGGACCGTAGGGTTAGAGTTTGGGTTAAGGTAAGTGGATAGCTAGTGGTGTGTGTACAGTTTACTGTAGGGTTAGATGTAGGATTTTAGGTGTATGTGTGAGGATTGCTGTTTCTTTGGTGTGTTTGTGTTGTGTGTATGTGTGTCGGAACAGCAAATTTTTTCCCTGGGAGAAAATTTGCTGTTCTGCATGTTCGATGTTGTCAGCATTCACCGAATAGGGGTTGATATTAGAACATTCGACATTTTAAAAAGTCGATGTTCTTATCTAGACCCTATAATATATATATATATATATATATATATATATATATATATATATATATATATGTATTCTGGAGCTTTTCTCCTAGGGTCTCCGCTGAAAATGGGCCATTGGCTCAGATGAACTAATCCAGTTAACAAATGTCAAATAAATAAGTATATATATATGTATATATGGGTTCATGTCAAACCCACGACATGTTGAAATATCGAAAGTCAGTACACCGACACGAAACCATCGACATTTCAAAACATCGACAGTACAGGTATACGAAAGGACAGCGCTAACATGGGTCCTGCAAGGGGGAAGTAGTATGGGTACAGTATCATATCATATCCTTTACTTCCCCCTTGCAGGACCCATGTTAGCACTGTCCTTATATAAAGGGTGTTATATGAATGTTTAAAATGTTAGTGTCACCAGATATATTTAAAAATAATACAGTACATATCATTATTGAAATAATACATTCACCATCAGTATTGGTGCACACAGTCCTCATAAGTGTATGTGTGTGTTTTCTAGTGATAAGTGACCTGTTCTACAGAAATGAGTTTACATGTGAATTAGTGGATGGACTTGTCAGTATTATGTGAAGTCATAGCTACATGAATCCTCTGATTATCATGTAGTTTTAGGAAGGATGTATTACTTTAATGCAGAAATATTTATTTGTTCATATATATTTTATATGTGCACATTTTTGGTAAACTGGGAGTGGGAAAGAAAAAGTTCTACAGATTTTTCTACAGTGAAAGACAGAAGATAAACTTTAGTCTGATTTGCAATGAAGTTGAATTCATTTGTTTTGTGTGCTGAGAAGGAGAGGCATGCTTGCATATATTAGGGAGATTTATTTCTTGCGATAACATATAAGGAGGCTTTAATGTCTGAAATGATGTATTAATGTATCATTCATGTCAGGGGTGTGCCAACTAGCAATCTGAATGATTATGTTAAACTGTGCATCCTTTAAAGTTAATGATGAGGCCATTAAATTGTTGATTTTGTCCTAATTACTTAGTTTAACTTAAACCTTTGGGTTATATTATATAGTCCTTTGAAGCGTTAGTTATACTAAGTGACAGTATGTGATAGTGTGAAAGGTAATGTTATTGACATGAACATTAATGGAAGGGTATATGGTTTCAAAAGTAAGTTTGTGAGTTAATGTTTTTCATATTGAAAGTAATGCATGACGCATCATTCATTAGTATGGAATTGGACCCTGTTCTGCATGATGCTTATAGTTCTGTATGCCCATATGCTCATGGATCTGATGGTGATGTATATATCTGTACATTATACAAAAAAAGACATCTGGGCTATGCCTTTATGTGTTAGATACATGGAAGTCAGAAAAATATTGGAGCTGATATATGAAGTTTAGTCTGTAATGAATGGGTCATTCCTTCACTATCCTTGTGGAGAATGGATAAAATATAAAAAAAAAAGACTGGCCACCACCGTGTACCCAGTGTTATCACATGAAGGTGGCACAGGTCCTAGATACTGTCAGGTAAGTGGTTTTTCACAGTCATGGTGATCCATTTGAAATTATTCAGGAAATTGTGAAAACCAGTTCCCTCACTTTTGTAAAAGGATTACCTTCCAGCTGTTTGTTATGTTGTATATATTGCGTCTATGCTGGCAACTTAAAAACCAATGCAGCACCTGTACCTCATTTCTGTGATTTTAAACCTGACAACTAGCTCTTAAATATAGGCTCATCTGTATATCAGTATATAAAAGCAGTTACTAGGGATTCGGCATTGCTGGTTATTGCCAAAGTATAGATTTTAGTTGACCGGTGTCATGTTGTATGGTTTTGTAATAGTGCCTTCCTAACTAAAGGCAAAATAATGCATCCACTCTGTATAGTCCATGCATTTCTCTTCATGGGACCAGAATGCAAACGTTGGCATTGACTGTAGTGACTTATGTCTAAGCGAACTCCCGTTTGTTACAGAGACATGCAGAGTGCAATATTTGTATTAGTTGTAGCACAATATACGTGCTTCCCCTCATATATCCTCACAGACATTGAAATGGCAGTAATAATGAACTAGCATAAATGGCAAGGGTTGCCTGTTTCATTGTAGACAAACCTTATAGAGGATTCAGCAACAGCATTATATTGACTTCCAAATGAATGCTAATTGTTTAATTAGTCTTCCATTTCTGTATACAAGTGAAATACAGTCTGTCTTCATATATTTTAAGTAGCATTTCCCTGTTGTTGCACCCCAATTTGTGCTAGACTTTGAGGACTCCAGTGTCCTAGGCAGATCTGAATTGCATGTCGGTCATCTTATTTCGCTCCACAGTTCCATCTGACTTTTTGGAATGTAAAAGCACTTGTTGTGAGAGGTTTGCCAAGACCTCCGATTTACTTAGAGGATTGGCATAGGAGCATCACTTCTTTACTTTGCTGTAGGACAGATGATTTGTATTCAGTTTTTAATTTACTTAAGTGTGAGCAAAACAGAGTGGATTCACACAGGGAAAGTCTGAAAGCAGAATGTCATCTGTCACCCAGGAGACAGTCTGTTTTAATCAGAAATTGATTAAACTGGGTGTTGAATAACAAAAATCAGTACAGTACAGTGCAAATGAGTTTTAGAAAGATGCTGCATGTAATATGAATAGGTGCATGGCAGTGTTAATATGATTTTTTTTGTGCAGTGGTGTTTTGTTTTTCTACTTTTGTTAAATATCACATTTTGACCTCTACACCTGTTGAGTTACCATTATTGTATGTGATATTAGTACACGCATGCACGCACATGCACGCACACGCACACACACGCACACACACACACACACACACACACACACACACACACACACACACACACACACACACAATTTAGTTGCCCTGAGACTTGGATGTGCTTCTTAGACAAATGTATTATTAGTCAACTGTTAATGTGGCTGACTGTGCTATGCAGTTTATATGGTATTTCACTGTAGTTCAATTTGTGACATATATATATATATATATATATATTTGATTAATAGATATAGGTATAGATATATATATTTATATATATATATATATATATATATATATATATATATATATATATATATACATATATACATATATGTATATATATATATATATATGGGTTACCGTCAGAACATCGACAAGTCATTTCACTGACAAGCAAATCAGCAAGACCATTTCACTGACAACTCATTTCACTGACAACTCATTTCATTGACAGTGATATATGACCTTTTCCCCACTGTAGTGTGATCCTGGAGTTAGAATATATAGTAAGGAGGGGGTGTGGAGGGGCGAAGCTCCCCACATACTTTGGTTGTGTATTGTTTTCTGCAAAACAGTTATTTATTGCACTTGTAAGTATCCATCTCTATAGCTTAAACGTTTATAATATGTGGGGGGCTACACCCCCACATCCCTAATGTGGGGGGCTGTGCCCCCCATCCCCCTTACTATATATTCTAACTCCAGGATCACACTACAGTGGGGAAAAGGTCATATAGCACTGTCGATGAAATGAGTTGTCAGTGAAATGAGTTGTCAGTAAAATGAACATTCAGTGAAATGGTCTTCCGTCAGTGAAATGAGCTGTCAATGAAATGAAGGTAACCCATATATATCTATATCTATATATATATATATATATATATATATATATATACAAACATACACACACACACACACACACACACACATGGGAAAAGCCCTTGCTTAGGGGTTGTGGGGAGCACACCAAAAGGCAGAGTCTGAAAGTGGCATGAAGCTGGCTTCAACCATCATTAATACAATCATCTAGCAGATGGAGAAACTGGCAGAGTTGGTAGGGAAAATGCTTGTTGTTTGTGGTCAAAGGCTTTGATGAACCCAGATGCCAGCTTTCTTTCAGCATGCCACATTTTTCTAAGTCTATAGACTGTCAACTTCCTTGTATGTCTAATTAAGTCATGAGCTTAAGGGTAGTGAACATATATCCTAAAACTATTAACTGGGTTTTATGAACTGCTGCTCCAAAAGGGTAGTTTCTTGTTTAATTCCTTCCATGGTGGTGGCAAGAATGTAGGAGGCATTTTTAAATGTTACTCTTTGTACCAGTTTATCTAGAAACATGTATACCATGCAGAGTAATGCTTTATTTTAATGCTGCAAGATATTTTCAGTTATGTTGTATGTGTTGGGCTGCAAGCCACGATGGGTTACCCAATGAGCCTTAGCAATCTGTTTGTACTTGGTCTCTATGTTGTACTTGCTTGTTTTCCCAGGTAAGGTGGTGAGAAAACAGCCTCTTCCCTTTATTTTACCTACAGCTTTTTGCCTTAATCAAGCTGGGTTGTCTAGGTTTAGTCCTTTAGCAGTGATTTTGGAAACTTGACTGTGGTCGTGGTGCTGTGTTAGCGTTGTCGCCTCACAGTAAGACGTTGTCCTGTTCGATTCTCAGCTAGAGCGTCTTCTGTGTGGAGATATGCGTGAATGGGTGTACCTTCGTTGAAGGTTGTGCGTCAGGGCCGGCAACTCGGCACGTAAAAATTTACTGCCAGTCATTAGCGGACCGAAGTTCCGCTGTGGCGATCCCTAACCAGGAAAAGCCGAAAGATGCAATAATAACTGAGCCATCAGAACACTTGCTGTTCACTGTCACTTTATACTTCTGTCTCTGTCTATCTGTTTCCTTTCATCACATATTATCTGTGTGAACTAATTAAACATAATTATTATGCTTCTTGTTTCTCTAATACCAAGTCAAAAATTAATACACTGAAATTTGTGGCCTAAAGCTTCTTGTCCACTGCTTGTCTGTCTGAGGGCCACAAGTATAGCCATTAATGTAAATTTTGACTTTCATATAAGGCACTTTCAGGTTTATCATTGTAGGCTCATACACAGAATCTGTGCCTCCAAACAAGTTAGTAACCATCTACTGCATCTTAGTTGCATCTGGAACAGGTACTTGTAACTTACTCTGTCACAGAAATAATTTAAAAATCTATCAGCATTGACTGTTGTTGCTTAAAAACTATCATACACTGTTGTTTTTTCTGTGGTCTTTTGCCCAATAATAGTCCATGGTAACACACAGCGCTGAAGTTTTGCATACTACAGCCCTGTTTAGATTCCTTCAGTCTTTATTTCAATGCCTTATGACTTTTGATCACGTTATTGAAAGAGATCAAAGCTTGCAGGTCAGATCTACAAAGTGACATTGTAAATTGCCCTCCATTCATTTCCTTTTATATATGTATGTAAAATCTTCAATATTGCCTTGGGTGATAATGAAAACGCATTCAGTAGCTCTTGGGATGGTGACTGGACTTTGGTTTAGTACAGCTCTCCTACATTTATTTATCCTTTTTGTTTTGCTTAGGAACCCTTGCTTCAGTTCTACAGGAACAGTAAATAGTAAGAGTTTGTTCTTGATTGTTCTCCGTTCTCTTGTCTTATTTCTGATTAAATACCCACAAGTTCTTGTGAGACTGAAGGAATAATTCCTTTAGACACATTCGCAAAGTTCCCCTCCTGTTGCTGTTCCAGTCTTCACGTTTTCTTTCTTGCAGTTTTTGTTTTCTTGCCATTTGCATATTTGTGGTCACTAAAACATATGCAGATCTTGTGAAACTGGGGTCTGTTCTGTGGTTTCTAAATGTATATGCAGGCAGTATATTCTGCTTATAATAGACTAGACTGGCAACAGTGTAGTAGAGATATATGATATCTTTCATTCAAAGGGCTAGTCTTATGATGGAACTGAACTTTTGACACAGCAAATACTCAGTGTGTAGGAGAAAAGCAGAAAGAAAAAACAACAGAATTTGGCTCACTGAAGGTTTTTTTTTCATACCAGGCAAGACCCCGTGGAAAGAAATGCTTAGTTTGCTTTTCACCAAACCATAAAGAATTGTGTTATTTGTTAATTTATTTGTGTTAGCTAATCAGGATGGTTCACTTGATGTAAAGCTGCATTATGTGCCAAATTAAAAGTAACAGGGGTGTGTGGCCTGGCATAATGGTCAAGCTGTTTACCTTACAGACACAGGTACAGAGTTTAATTCTCACCTTTGAGGTAAATTGGATAGGCTTAAAATTGCCCACAAGGGCAGCTAGCCTTGTACTTACCTATGAATCTATGAATCGATAGAAAGAAAGCTATAAGCAATATTACATGAATGTGTCAGTGATAGAAATAACAGAGGCTGTAAGCGGTATTACATTATTGTGCCATTCATAGGAGTAACAGAAGGCTGTAAGCAGTATTACATTATTGTGCCATGCACAGGAGTAACAGAAGGCTGTAAGTGGTGTTACATTATTGTGCCATGCACAGGAGTAACAGATAGCTGTAAGTGGTATTATATTCTTATGCTGTGCATAGGAGTAACAGAAATCTATAAGTGGTATTACATTCTTGTGCTGTGCATAGAAGTAACAGATGGCTGTAAGTGGTATTACATTATTGTGCCATTCATAGGAGTAACAGAAGGCTGTAAGCAGTATTACATTATTGTGCCATGCACAGGAGTAACAGATAGCTGTAAGTGGTATTATATTCTTATGCTGTGCATAGGAGTAACAGAAATCTATAAGTGGTATTACATTCTTGTGCTGTGCATAGAAGTAACAGATGGCTGTAAGTGGTATTACATTATTGTGCCATTCATAGGAGTAACAGAAGGCTGTAAGCAGTATTACATTATTGTGCCATGCACAGGAGTAACAGATAGCTGTAAGTGGTATTATATTCTTATGCTGTGCATAGGAGTAACAGAAATCTATAAGTGGTATTACATTCTTGTGCTGTGCATAGAAGTAACAGATGGCTGTAAGTGGTATTACATTATTGTGCCATTCATAGGAGTAACAGAAGGCTGTAAGCAGTATTACATTATTGTGCCATGCACAGGAGTAACAGATAGCTGTAAGTGGTATTATATTCTTATGCTGTGCATAGGAGTAACAGAAATCTATAAGTGGTATTACATTCTTGTGCTGTGCATAGAAGTAACAGATGGCTGTAAGTGGTATTACATTATTGTGCCATTCATAGGAGTAACAGAAGGCTGTAAGCAGTATTACATTATTGTGCCATGCACAGGAGTAACAGATAGCTGTAAGTGGTATTATATTCTTATGCTGTGCATAGGAGTAACAGAAATCTATAAGTGGTATTACATTCTTGTGCTGTGCATAGAAGTAACAGATGGCTGTAAGTGGTATTATATTCTTGTGCCATTCATAGGAGTAACAGAAGGCTGTAAGTGGTATTATATTCTTGTGCCATTCATAGGAGTAACAGAAGGCTGTAAGCAGTATTACATTATTGTGCCATGAGGAGTAACAGATAGCTGTAAGTGGTATTATATTCTTATGCTGTGCATAGGAGTAACAGAAATCTATAAGTGGTATTACATTCTTGTGCTGTGCATAGAAGTAACAGATGGCTGTAAGTGGTATTACATTATTGTGCCATTCATAGGAGTAACAGAAGGCTGTAAGCAGTATTACATTATTGTGCCATGCACAGGAGTAACAGATTGCTGTGAGTGGTATTATATTCTTATGCTGTGCATAGGAGTAACAGAAATCTATAAGTGGTATTACATTCTTGTGCTGTGTATAGAAGTAACAGATGGCTGTAAGTGGTATTATATTCTTGTGCCATTCATAGGAGTAACAGAAGGCTGTAAGTGGTATTATATTCTTGTGCCATTCATAGGAGTAACAGAAGGCTGTAAGCAGTATTACATTATTGTGCCACGCACAGGAGTAACAGATAGCTGTAAGTGGTATTATATTCTTATGCTGTGCATAGGAGTAACAGAAATCTATAAGTGGTATTACATTCTTGTGCTGTGCATAGAAGTAACAGATGGCTGTAAGTGGTATTATATTCTTGTGCCATTCATAGGAGTAACAGAAGGCTGTAAGTGGTATTATATTCTTGTGCCATTCATAGGAGTAACAGAAGGCTGTAAGCAGTATTACATTATTGTGCCATGCGCAGGAGTAACAGATAGCTGTAAGTGGTATTATATTCTTATGCTGTGCATAGGAGTAACAGAAATCTATAAGTGGTATTACATTCTTGTGCTGTGCATAGAAGTAACAGATGGCTGTAAGTGGTATTACATTATTGTGCCATTCATAGGAGTAACAGAAGGCTGTAAGCAGTATTACATTATTGTGCCATGCACAGGAGTAACAGATTGCTGTGAGTGGTATTATATTCTTATGCTGTGCATAGGAGTAACAGAAATCTATAAGTGGTATTACATTCTTGTGCTGTGCATAGAAGTAACAGATGGCTGTAAGTGGTATTATATTCTTGTGCCATTCATAGGAGTAACAGAAGGCTGTAAGTGGTATTATATTCTTGTGCCATTCATAGGAGTAACAGAAGGCTGTAAGCAGAATTACATTATTGTGCCACGCACAGGAGTAACAGATAGCTGTAAGTGGTATTATATTCTTATGCTGTGCATAGGAGTAACAGAAATCTATAAGTGGTATTACATTCTTGTGCTGTGCATAGAAGTAACAGATGGCTGTAAGTGGTATTACATTATTGTGTCATTCATAGGAGTAACAGAAGGCTGTAAGCAGTATTACATTATTGTGCCATGCACAGGAGTAACAGATAAGTGGTATTATATTCTTATGCTGTGCATAGGAGTAACAGAAATCTATAAGTGGTATTACATTCTTGTGCTGTGCATAGAAGTAACAGATGGCTGTAAGTGGTATTATATTCTTGTGCCATTCATAGGAGTAACAGAAGGCTGTAAGCAGTATTACATTATTGTGCTATGCACAGGAGTAACAGATAGCTGTAAGTGGTATTATATTCTTATGCTGTGCATAGGAGTAACAGAAATCTATAAGTGGTATTACATTCTTGTGCTGTGCATAGAAGTAACAGATGGCTGTAAGTGGTATTACATTATTGTGCCATTCATAGGAGTAACAGAAGGCTGTAAGCAGTATTACATTATTGTGCCATGCACAGGAGTAACAGATAGCTGTAAGTGGTATTATATTCTTATGCTGTGCATAGGAGTAACAGAAATCTATAAGTGGTATTCCATTCTTGTGCTGTGCATAGAAGTAACAGATGGCTGTAAGTGGTGTTATATTCTTGTGCCATGCACAGGAGTAATAGAAGGCAGTAAGCAGTATTGCATTCTTACACCATGCATAGGAGTAACAGAAGGCTGTTAGCAGTATTACTTTTTGCACCATACATAGGAGTAACATAAGGCTGTAAATGGTATTACATTCTTGTGCTGTGATTAGATGTAACAGAAGGCTGTAATTGGTATTATATTCTTGTGCCATGCATAAGAGTAACAGAAAGCTGTAAGCAGTAAAATATTCTTTTGCCATGCATAGGAGGAACAGAAGGCTGTAAGTCGTATTATATTCTTGCACTGTGTATAGGAATAACAGAAGGCTGTAAGCAGTATTACATTCTTGCGCTGTGCATAGGAGTAACATAAAGCTGTGTTGTTACATTCTTGTGGCATGCATAGCAGTAACAGAAGGCTGTAAGTGGTATTACATTCTTGTGCTGTGCATAGGAGTAACAGAAGCTGTAAGTGGTATTACATTCTTGTGCCATGCATAGCAGTAACAGAAGGCTGTAAGGAGTAAAATATTCTTTTGCCATGCGTAGGAGGAACAGAAGGCTGTAAGTGGCATTATAGTCTTGCGCTGTGCATAGGAGTAACATAAATCTGTAAGTGGTACTACATTCTTGTGCTGTGCATAGAAGTAATAGAAGGCTCTAAGTGGTATGATTAGAAGTAACAGAAGGCTGTAAATGGTATTATATTCTTGTGCCATGTATAGGAGTAACAGAGGGCTGTAAGTGGTATTATATTCTTGCACAGTGTATAGGAATAACAGAAAGCTGTAAGCAGTATTACATTCTTGCTCTGTGCATAGGAGTAACAGAAAACTGTAAGCGGTATTACATTCTTGTGCCTTGCATAGCAGTAACAGAAGGCTGTAAGGAGTAAAATATTCTTTTGCCATGCATAGGAGGAACAGAAGGCTGTAAGTGGTATTATAGTCTTGCGTTGTGCATAGCAGTAACAGAAAGCTGTAAGTGGTATTACATTCTTGTGCCATGCATAGCAGTAACAGAAGGCTGTGTTATTTCATTCTTGTGCCATGCATAACAGTAACAGAAGGCTGTAAATGTTATTACATTCTTGTGCCATTCATAGCAGTAACAGAAGGCTGTAATTGGTATTATAGTCTTGCGCTGGGCATAGGAGTAACAGAAATGTATAAGTGGTATTACATTCTTGTGCTGTGCACAGAAGTAATAGATGGCTGTAAGTGGTATTACATTCTTGTGCCATGCATAGGAGTAACAGAAGGCTGTAAGGAGTAAACTATTCTTTTGCCATGATAGGAGGAACAGAAGGCTGTCAGTGGTATTATATTCCTGCACTGTGCATAGAAGTAACTGAAGGCTATAAGTGTTATTACATTCTTTTGCCATGCATAGGAGTTACAGAAGGCAGTCAGTGGTATTGTATACTTGTGCTGTGCGTAAGTGTAGCAGAAAGTATCACAGGCATGGCACACAGAAATCATTTCATAAATCTTTAAACGTACATGACTTCACAGACTGTGTGCAAGTATTTAAACACTCTTAAACATCTGTAGGTGTACTGATAATCATACTGAAGGTGTTCTAGTTTCCTACAGAGGGCAAGCACTGTTGTCATGTGATGTTTGTATAGCACATTGCATGCTGTAAATCTTTAGGACACACAGTGAGGGACATGCTATTTACCCGTAGGGCACACCGTGTGCCTTTAATATGCACTCTGCCATCCACTATCACTACTCCTATAGCACATTGTGTACTCTGTTTGTGGGGACCACACAGTGGTGCTTTGCTGTGTACTCCTTACTTTCATCTGTTCCATTTGCCCCCAAAGTATCCTGGCATTATAGGTCCATTCATATAGTGTACTCTGCTATTTTGGAGCTTTTGCTTTCTCCACTTATACTGCCCTCAACACCTTGTGCACTGTATACTTGTAGTATACATAATGCTGCACTGTACTGTGCCTTTTCCCCATGTTATCACTGTGTACACTGTGTACTCTGTGTTTGCAGGACATGTGTTGATGCTGTGCACTGTATTTTCCATTATCACTGCCTCATAGGACCTTGTACACTGTATGTTCATTTGCACAGTACACAGCACTGCTCTGCATTTTGTCCTAGCATCTGCTGTCCCTGCCCTGTAACACCTTGTGTACCGTTTACTTGTTGGATGCATACTGCTACACTGCTGTGTGCTTTACCTTTAGGCACTGCAGTTCCTCCTCATGTATTAGGCTTTCTGTTCTCATATTTCACACACTGATAACATGCTGTGCACCTCACAGTGTGCTGATAGATGAATAATGCTGTCTGTTGTGTGCAGTATTTATTGTGCTGATGAACTCCGTGGTAAACAGTACAACTGCTGCATGCCACTCTTGCCATTTTTATCAATTTATGGTGCAGCAAGACAATACTTGTTTGTGAATGTTGTGTTTTTCGATTTGGTGTAGAGGTAGAAGATTAAACCTTATGAAACGTATAGACAGAGACTTAGAATCCATGCATATATGTACTTATTTCACAGCAGTGCACAGATAAGACAGTAAATAAACACACATTCTGCTGCCCCTTTGCCTCCAGTACTGATTAGAAAAGCATCCATGACAAATTGAATATGCTAATATAGTTTTGTTTTTTTCTTAGAAATGAAGTCTCTGAGACATTGAAAGTAATATTACAAACTGCACACTTTATGGTTATGATTCATACAGGGGATTCCTGTCTTTATTTTGGGGGAGGGGAATTATTTTCAGTACAAAATGTGGTCATTTTTGATGCTTTTCATTGCAGAATATTCACTTAGACACCAGAACTTCACATCACAGCTCAGAATTTATCTGTAAGTGCACCTTGTATTCAAATCCTAATGACATTGCCGACATACTGGCTATGAAGTTTGAGGTAAATTTCTCCCAAAAACATAGTACATAAACATGCAGTGCAATGACTTAACTTGCCAATATACCTCTAATACTGTACTGCAAAATAATAAATAAACCAAAATGTAACAGCTACAGATCACCTTATTAACAAAATTCCCATCCATTTAAAATGGGTCTTACTATCAGAAGTAGGAGATTTGTCAATGAAGTCTACATTTCAGAATTTGCTGTTACACTTTTAAAGCATGTTTACAAGTTGACTTTACCTTCAAGGACCCACCCCATGCAGGATGTTATAACTTTTCAAAATACTGTTGAATGACTTTTCTATACAATGTATACATTTTTACAAAATGTCTTTCTTCATTAGATTATGTATACACTTTAAAATGTTGTTTTGTTTATAAACTATTTATAAGCCTATATTATGTATCATTTGGAGCTCTTCTCCATAGCTCTGTGCTAAAAAGGGGTCTCTGTGCCAAGTTCGACTTTCCTAGTTGACAAATGCAATATATAAATAAAGGAGCTGTTGGAGGTATGAGTCAAAAGCAGAGAGAAGGTGAAGAGTAGAAACCATTGCATAGGTGAGGAATGGTGAGCAGTCCATTTGTTAAGTGATAAAGAGAAATTGAAAGTTATGATGACATGGAGGTAGATGTAGAAGGCAGTGAGTATGAGTTGGAATTTTATTGGAGGGAAGAACTTGTTGGGGGTAAGTAGAAATGGCAGATGTGGCATTATATATATATATATCATCAGACATTTGTGGAGGAAGGGTGTTAGCTCAGCACCCAGCTAAGATACTCTGAGTTATTTTATTCTAGATACATTTCTATAACTTTAAATAAAGTATCAATGCAGGAAGTGAGAAATAGACTACATATGTCTAACCACAACCATGTTCATAGGATCATAGGAAGTCACTAGGCTACTGGCCCTTGAGGCCCTTATAAGCCTAGCCATGAGTTTAGCCCATGCATAGACAAATCAGTACCCAATGCCCCTGTCCAGCAGGGACATGGGTGGAATCCAAGGGATGTATTTTCTACTTCCCATCCAGTTATCCAGATTGCACTTAAAAAGGGGTAAAGAGGTACTCTGCTTGATGTGGAGAGGGAGTCTATTCCATAGATGGGGGAGTCTCTGGGACACAAATCTGTCCTGCCAGCAAGTCCTGTTGATGTCACAGACCAGGTTAAGGCCGCATGTGTGGGTTACTCAAGTGGAGCTTGACTTGCGGATATGCAGCAGTCCCATCAAGGCGGGGTCCGAAATCACCTTGCATGCCAGACAGAGGTCACCTCTGAGGAGTCTGTATGAAACACAGTAGAGTGATAGGGCTTTTAGCCTATCTGTGTATGGTAGATTTTTGAGGTCCTGGATTCTCCTGGTGAGGAACCTCTGTGGTCTCTCCAGCTGCTGCATGTGCCTTGCGAGGTACATGCCAAATGGGGCATTGTACTCAATAGTGGGCCTTATATGGGAAGAATACAGGGATGTTATGACCTCTTTGTCCCTGGATGAGATACCCTTACTTATGAGGTGGGCCATGTAGAAAGCTTTCCATAGAATGGAAGCAACATGGTGGTCAGAAGTCAGGCTGCTATCAATCTGGGTGCCCAAATCCCTCACAACTGATTGCATGCTTAGAACGTTGTTATTAATGTGATAATTTGTGGGGACATCTCTCACCCCCCCCAAACGGGATGATGATGCAATTTTTTGTATTCAGCTTGAGACCATGTTTCTGGCGCCAGTCATTTGTTTGGGTGAGACCCTCTTGAAGGATGTCCACGTCACTAGTGGAATTGCTGACAGCTCCCAACTTGCAGTCATCTGCAATCTTGGTCAGCCATAGCCCACTGGTTTTGTCCTGTACCTCAGAAAAATATATCCCAAATAACAGAAGCCCCAAGACTGAACCCTGTTGAATGTTGCGAGGTAAATTTGTATACTGGCAAAACCAAAGCAACAGGCCAGTAATGTGATTGCCCCCCCCCATACACACACACACACACACACACACACACACACACACACACACACACACACACACACACACACACACACACACACACACGCACACTCTGTCACTGTTAGCTGGGACAAGCTCTGAATTGGGTATTAGCCAAGAAGATAGGACCAAGTACTGGTCAGTGTCATTCCTTATTTCATATAATGTAAATGATGAGAGGCCAGGGGAAAACAGTAAGTGCTGGTTTCCATTATCAACTACCCATATAATATTTCTTTGTGGTTTAATGTCAGTTCAAGTAAGCATTGAATTAAGTTATCAACAATATATCAACAATTTAATCTGTTGCTGTAGTAAACTAAAGTATAAAAAAAACACTCCTTTATGAGGACTAAGGGTTACACTATATTCTGTTTTATCCATTCAAGACATGAACTGTCTGATGTAAAAAGAGGAAACAAGGCTGTGAAGAGCCTTCCAAATTCAACAAGATTGGTAGTGGCACAGTAGTAATTGGTGGGAAATTACTGTTCAAAAAGAAAGGGTATTAGAATCATTTGCCTTCATGGTACCCATAGAGGTGTTCCTCCTGCCAGGTGGTCAAATATGAGATGTGAGTTGAACCAACCAAAAGACTGAGACCTATATTTCATTTGTTGAATACATTTAGTCTCAGCTCCATTGGATGTAGAATTTGAATTAATTAGGTACTCTAAAGAATTCCAAAGTTCTGTATTGTTTTAGAGGGTTGGTATTCATTTATTCACAGATATGCATCAATCAGGAGGGTAGTTCTTACAACAGATTCAATTCTCAGTCAGGGGTCATGAGTAGGAAGCAGTACTGTTTGCAAACAGCATGGACCTCTGCATTTACATAGTTAGCTGTTAACTCATTCATAACCAATAATGGAAGTCCAAGGGACACCCACTGCTGGCTGGGTATTTAAATATAAGAACACATAAAAGTGCTGTGTATGAATATGGTGCCATTTATAACTGTTATGAAACATCTGCTAACTTTCAGGAGCATATTTAGTCTGTGAGGTAGCTATCACAGTAAGTCACTCTTTTTTTTTTAAAATACCTTTATTGCATTATCATGTAACATAGGCACATTTACATTTATATAAAAGTAATCAAACTGTATTAACAAGTTAAAATGTAAGTACTTCACATATATTGCTATATATCATATAGCCTAAGCAACATTACACAAATTAATCAATTCCTGCCCCCTTTTTTTAAACAGAAAGATCTTTATTAAACGTTCACTTAGTACATAAGAGTAAGTCACTGTTTTCTTGAGCTGTTGAGATACAATGGTATGGGGAACACATTAACATCTACTAAAATCTGTGCTTATGAGTGTTGTATAGTAGTACCAGGAACCTCACTAAGCCTGGTTCAGTAAAACATGTAGATATGAAAATATGTTCTACACTGATCTATAACTTTTTTGTGTTCTAATGAGTTACTGTTTGGCAGTAAACCAGGACTGTGGTAAGGTCGCACTGAGATCTGTCAGAAGCTGTTGGCTTCCTTCCTTCCATTTTTAATCCATAATTTAATGAAAGATTTTCAGTGCAACTGAAAGCATTGTTATAAGATGGGAGATTTAATATGTGGTACAGCAGGGTGGTGATTTAATATGTGGTACAGAAGGGTGGTGGTCACCAGTTCTCTTGAAGCTACATTTACAGAATAAATAATGTAAACCAACCTTCCCTCAGAAACCAGAATGGTGGAAGATCCTTTTTCAGGAACAAAAAATTCTTGAAGAAAGCCAGTTCCAGTTCCCTAAAGATGGTCATTTGCACATAGAGCACCACGGTAACCATGCTTTGAAACAAAAAGCAGAGCATGTGTTTATGAGATTTGCCATTTAAATCTGTCTGTTAGAGATTTGTGAACAAACCTGTCTTTTCAAAAATGCATGCCAGTTGGAGTCCGAGGGATACATTTTCATAAGTATGTTTGGTATGGTTTATGTCACAGAGTATACTTACCTTAATACTTTGTCTGTGTATGACAATCTGTAAGATACGGGATTGCCTTCTTACGAGTCTCTTTTTTTTCAGAAAAGGGATATATTATGCATTGTGGAATGAAAATTAGAACCATAAATGCATAACAATATATGATGTACTGTAGTCTGCAAACATTACCAACATTAATGCATTTGTTTTTTCATGCTTTTCACTTCCAGTCTCAAATGTAATCATGAATCATACATTTAGCCAACTTGTCACATGTTGCACATTTTGTAAACTCTCACATGATGTATCACAGACACTTTTATAGAGACATTTTGGGAGTTAGGCTCATGGGTCAGATTTGAAGAGATTCACTTGTTAGGTTAGGTTGATAGTCTGACAAATTCACTCCACTTCCAGTCATTTGGGTGCTGTCCCTAAGGTCCCTCACAGAAGCAGTACCCCAAAGCTGCTCCTGTACTGTATCATGACTTTGTTACTCATATGCAGCCATTGTGCAAATGTTGTGCGACTTTTCGTGGGAAGATGTGGCTAAACTGCTCACTGCCTCTCACTTCAGCACCTGATCTCCACTTACTTGCAGAATTTTCATTTACTGGACATATGTTTATATTTGCTACTGATTTAGTTGTTCCCATCACTGACTGTTCCCTCCCTCACACCAGAATTTTATTTTGTCCAAACTCAAAGCATAAAATCTCTTTTCAATAACTGCACCTGTTTTTGCAGCTTTCCAGGTGGGTTAGTGTGTTAACATCCCATCTGTTTCAGTCTTCTCCAGTATACATATACATACAAAACATTTACTAGAGACATGCACCTTTAGAATGGCCTTTTACAGTAAGTGCAGCCCTTACTACAGCTTAAATGGTGAGCTGGTATGTCAATCAAATTTGCCAGTCCTTCTCCAGCCTAGTGCTTTACTAATGCAAAAAAATATATATTTCAAATTAAAAATCTGTATTTTTAGATTTTTCACTGATCCAGCACTACATCCTTTCCTTGGTTGTTTATTCAAACATCTGACTCAGGTGTTGTAGAGTCTGAAACCCTCATCTTCTCCCATGATGCACCAGCTCGGTGGCCTACTGGTTTCAGTACCACTTTTGTGGATGTTCTTCGTGTTTCACTGTTGCAGTCATCACATTTGGGTTATCTGCTTGCAGTAGCCCTCAGCTGACCTGATTATCAAAGTCTTGGGTCCTACGTCGGTTGCTGTCTCATCTTCTGTGACGTCAGGTCGTCAGAGGTATAAAGCATGCAGCTGATGCCATTACATCAGTCTTTCTTGCCATGCGGTGCCCGAAGCAGGAGCAGTTCGCAAGAGCCGGTCGGCCGACTCCTGAAATTTTCGTTTTCGAGTTTCAGATCCGAAGTCTTCAACTAAAGCTAAGTAACCCGTTCGGGAAACTTTTTCCTTGCTCTAAACTGATGTCAGTAAAAGTCAGTAATTGTATTTCTTGTGGAAAGCAAATACCTCATAAAGATTTTCATTCGTACTGTATTTCTTGCCTAGTCCCAGACCACGACGTACCATGAACTATTCGTCGTCGGTATATTTTCGCTTCTAAATATTTTGGTACTCAGTTCAATTATCCAGATATGTCTTCGATAAGCCACCCGACTACTGACATTCTGAAAAAATGCAAAGATAAAGACAGAGACAGGCCACCTAGGTCCAAAGCTGCCGACGACGCTTCTTCTAAGCTAGTTGCCAGTTTGCCGGTACTCAGTGAGGTGCTTTTGCAGCCCCTGATACCCACTACTTCAGATTCGCAGGCCTGTACTGAGAGCCATTCGGAGTCCGGTATGCAGCGAGATGCTTCAACCATGGAACCTGTGGATGTCTTTACCTTGGATGGGTCTGGAGCCGCTGTGCAGGCACTGGCTTCTGAGGGTCTATTCAGGCCTATTGACTTGCATATTAAACCAACACCATCTTCTTCTTCAAGGCCTAAACTCAAACCATGCCTAGGAAACCAACACCCAGACCACATGGTCAGGCCTCTATGCCTAAAAAATAAATGAAAAGAATGGCTGAAGACCTTATTACTTTAATCAGGGGAAGCCAACCTTCCCCCCTCTAAGAGACCTAGGACTGAATTTGCTTATGATACTTCTGACCTGGATTCTGAAATTTCTGTCTTCTTTGATGACCAGGGTTTACCCTTATCTACCTATGAGGATTCTGATGCAGAGGACTCTATTCCCTCTGCTTCTCCCCCAGATGATTTTTATTTTGGTGAAACTTGCATACTCTTAGGGAGCATTTTCACTGGGAAAGCCAGGATTACTCTGATTCTAAAAAGAGGCGTAGTGCCCCAGCACAGGCCTTTAGCTATTCCTCCTGTGCTGGACGTTGTTGACGATGCCTTTTTGGAATCTAGCTTGGCCCCTGACTCTTTACCACCTGCTCCCAGAAAACCTGATAGATATTACAGGGTTTCTGAGTCTCACAAGTTCCTTTTTAAAATTCCTACTGCGGATCCTGAGACCATTTCACAGGGACCCAAGGGCATTAAGGCTACTACTGCCAAAAATCCTACCCCCTATGATAGAGATTCCAGGGCCCTGGATAGATGGAGTAAGAAGGTATACACCTCTGCAACCTTGGCCATCAGGGCCTTAAATTGCCAGTTTCATATGTTAAAGTATCAGCAGCTTATTACTGGATTGCTTAAACAGAAAATTATGTTGATTCCTGATTGTGCTGAAAATAAGGATTTACAGGATTTAATGCATTCTGCTGAACAGGTTGGAAAACATACTTTGCAATGTGGTTTTGATTCACTAGAGGCATCTTGCAGGGTTGCTGTCACCGGGTCTGTACTTAGAAGGCATGCTTGGCTTAAGGAGCAATCTTTGCCAGATCATGTTAAAACTAAATTGCTGGATGCTCCCTTAAATCAGGACAGCCTGTTTGGCAACAAGGCAGAATAAGTTCTTAAAAAGATGGAGGAAAAAGCTAAATCTATGCAAACTGTTAAAGATTTCTTACAAGTGCAGCCTCCAAGATTTAGTAGGCATTGGCCCTCAAAAAATTGGTCCTTTCCTGCCTCTTCCAGGCCTTCTCAGTTCAAACCCAGAACCAGCATAACACCCAGGCTTCAGTCCCAGGGTACGCACAGGACTAAGTAGTGGGGGACTCCCACTTCCTAATCAGGGAGTAGTAAGACTACCCACTATGGTAAGCTGTCTCAATGACTTAACTTTAAAACTTACAAGCACTTCTCAACTGACTGCTCCCTTGGGGGAAAGATTGCTCTGCAAGAAAAAAAACTGGGAACTCATTACCCAGGACAAATGAGTTTTAAGCATAGTTTCCCAAGGATACAAATTCCACTTCCACACGTTACCAACCCCAAACGGTTGGCCAGATCTACCCCCAAATCAGTGGGCAGAGGTTCACAAGCAAGTACTCTCTCTCTTAAGATTAAAGGCTATTCAGACTGTACCAGAACAGGAAAAGGGACAAGGTTTCTACTCGAGACTTTTCCTGGTACCCAGAAAAGACAACTCATGGCGTCCTATCCTGGACCTTTCTATCCTAAACACCTTTTTGGTGATTCCAAAATTCAAGATGCTAACTCTTCACCAGTTGCTTTCCATGATAGTCAAAGATGCCTGGTTGGCAATACTGGATTTAAAGGAAGCCTACCTGCACATCCCAATCAGGGAATCTTGCAGAAAATACCTGCGCTTTAAAGCAGGCTGCATGCACTATCAGTTCTCTGCACTGCCCTTTGGCTTATCTACTGCGCCCAGGGTATTCACCAAGTGACTAGTTCCAGTCATTGCATTTTGCAGGAAAAGAAATATTCAATTATACCCATACCTGGACGATTGTCTAATTCAGGCAGAAAGCCAGGACATACTTCTGAATCATCTGGCATTTGTACAAAAGTTGTTAACTTGTCTGGGGTGCACCATAAACGAAAAGCAATCACATCTGGTACCCTGTCAACAGATTATATTCCTGGGAGCAAGCTTGAACACAACTTCCCAGATGGCTTTCCTCACGCCAGAGAAACAAATTCATTTGACAACTTACTTCAAACTAGTGGCCACAAAAACCCTGCTATCTGCAAGGCAAATACTGCAAGCCTTGGGGTTCATGGCCTCGTGCATTCTACTAATTCCATATGCAAGACTGCATATGAGGAAACTACAATGGTATCTAAAAAGCCTATGGTGTCAACATTCTCAGGATGTAGAAGCAATCATTCCTATCATATCTTGCCTATGGCTAGAATTCCTTTGGTGGGCAGAGGCCTGCCACCAAAACAAGGGACTACCATTCACTCTACCCCCTGCCGCCCAAACCCTAACAACAGACACATCAGACTATGCATGGGGGGCTCACCTGGCAGGGAAGTGCATTCAGGGCAAATGGAACCCAAGTCAAATGCACCTGCATATCAATCAAAAAGAAATGATAGCTGTACAGAATGCTCTGACAGCCTTCAAGGACCACATTCTTCCAGGACAAACAAGACAACACCACTGTTATGTGGTACATAAACAAGCAGGGGGGGTACCCATTCTTACACCCTCTGCAGACTAGCCATGGCTCTGTGGAACATAGCCTTGAGCTACCAAGTGCATCTACAGGCTCAATTCCTGCCAAGAAAACTAAATACACTGGCAGACGAACTAAGCAGAAATCTCATGGACCCACACGAGTGGAAACTGGAACCAAAGACTTTCAACATGTTGATCAACAAATGGAGGAGCCCAGATATAGACCTGTTTGCCTCCCCCCAGAACTACCAATTGGACAAATTCTGCACAAGGACTCCCCACAAACAGGTTTTTCCTCTGTCCTTCAGATGGAAAAACCTATCAGTTTATGCCTTTCCTCCTCTGCCTCTCTGCTCCAAAGTACTACTAAGGATCAAACAGGACAAACTAAGGATGAAACTGATTGCACCAGACTGGCCACACCAACACTGGTTCCCCCTCTTGTGCACTGTGTCACAGCTAGCCCCATGGCACCTGCTTCAGACCCCTACCCTACTGTCACAGCAGAAGAGCCAGATTCTGCACCCCCAGCTTCAAACCCTGAACTTGCCAGCCTGGCTAATTACCTATTCTGTCTGTTACCATCCCTCAGTAAACAAGTGTTGGATGTCATTTTGGAGGCAAGGAGGCCTAGTACTAGAAAATCTTATGCTGAAAAATGGAAAAGATTCTGTGCCTGGAACCAAACTCAAGGGATGGCCACAGCAGTGCCCAATTTACCTCAGATTCTTCAATACTTAACTGAGATGCTTCACAAGGGCCTTTCCTTTTCTCCATCAAAATTCACACCTCAGCCATTTCAGCTCATTACAACACGGAAACACCCCTCTTTTCTCACCCACTGCTCAAGCAGATGTTCATCGTGTTTCACTGTTGCAGTCATTACCCTTGGTTTATCCTGCTGGCAGGCTACCTGCAGTTGGCCTGAATTCCAAAGTCCCGGTCCGGCATCGGTTGCTGTCGCCTCTTCCCTGACGTCAGTGCGCCAGGGGTATAAAAGATGCAGCCGATGCCATTTTCTTCAGTCTTTCTTGCCGCACGGTGCCCAAAGCAAAAGCAGTTCGCAAGTGCCGGTCGGCCGACTCCTGAGATTTTCAAATCCGAATTTCAGAACCAAAGTCTTCATTAAAGCTAAATACCCCGTTGGGGAAACTTTTTTCTTGCTCCAGACCGATGTCAGAAAAAGTTAACAATTGTATTTCTTGTGGGAAGCAAATACCTCATGAGGATTTTCACTCTTACTGTATTCCTTGCCTAGGCCCTGACCACGACGTTGATAGCTGTCGGTTTTGTGCTAGATTTAACCAATGCGCTATTAAGCGTCAGTTCGATTTTGCATTTCATTACTTTGGCCGAAGGCTTAATTATATAATGCCGTCGGAACAGCCAATGAACGGAGTTTACAAAAACGCAAGGACAAGGAAAAGGATAGGCATCCGAGGTCCAAAACCGACGACGAGGCCTCCGTTAGGCCAGTTGCCGGTTTGCCGGTTCACAGTGAGGCACTTTCGCAGCCCCTGGTGCCCGCTACCTCAGAGCCACAGGCTGTTTCCGACTCCCACGTGGAGCCGACTGGGCCTTTGGATACTCAAGGTATTCTACACTCGGAAATCATTCCCTCAGATGGGTCCGGAGCTGCTGAGCAGGCATCGGCTTCTGAGGGTGTCTTCAGACCTACACAGTTTTATGTTAAACCATCTTCAGCTTCAAAGACAAAGACTAAAACAGCTCTAAAGACAAAGAAACAAGTACAGCATTCTCCTACTCAGACTTCCATGCCTAAAAAACAAATGCTTAAAATGGCCGAAGACCTAATTAATTTGATCAGGGGTTCCCATCCCCCTCCTGATAAGAGGCTTAGGCAAGAGACAGAATATGATTCTTCTGATCAGGTTTCTATTTCCTCTGATTCCTCTTCCGAACAGGATTATTCTATTCCTCCTTATGAGGATTCTGATCCTGAAGAATCCATTCCTTCAGCCTCTCCTCCTGAGGATTATTCTTTTGGGGAAACCCTGCATACCATGAGGGAGCATTTCCACTGGGAGAGCCAAGATTATTCAGAATCTAAGAAAAGGCTCAGAGACATTCTGCTTCTTCCTCAGCACAGACCCCTTGCTATTCCACCTGTTCTAGACATTGTAGATGATGTATTTTCAGAATCTGGCCTGTCCCCTGACTATTTACCCCCTGCAGCTGCTAAGCCAGACAGATACTACAGGGTCCCAGATTCTCATAAATTCTTATATAAAAACCCCGCTGCTGACCCAGAAACTATATCTCAGGGTCCCAAAGGGGTCAAAGCCTCCACTGCAAAAAACCCTGTCCCCTCTGATAGGGATTCTAGGGCACTGGACAGATGGGGAAAAAAGTTTACACTTCTGCTACCTTGGCTGTAAGGGCTTTAAATTGACAGTTTCGTATGCTTAAATATCAGCAGTACTTAATGTCACTGCTTAAACAGAAAATGTTGCCAAATTCTGAAAGTTCAGAGAACAAGGAAATGCAGGATTTATTGCATGCAGCTGAACAAATGGAAAAGCATACTTTGCAATGTGGTTATGATTCACTGGAGGCCTCTTGCAGGGCCGCTGTTACAGGTTCTGTTATTAGAAGGCATGATTAGTTAAAGGAACAGAATCTGCCTGATCATGTTAAAGCAAAATTATTAGATGCTCCATTACAGCATGATACTTTGTTTGGTGCTAAAGCAGAAAAGGTGTTGAAGAAAATGGAGGATAAAGCGAAATCCATGCAGACAGTTAAGGATTTCTTACAGGTACAGCCACCCAGATTTAGCAGGAATTGGCCTTCAAAAAATTGGTCCTTTCCAGTGTCAGACAGGCCACAAAGAGGCAGATACAGACGTCCCAGAGGTAGATCTCATACAGGCCTAAACAATGGGGTGCTTCTACCTCCAGAAGCGGAGAAGACAAATCACAACCTTACAGGAAACAGTCCCAATGACTTTCCTCTGCCAGATCCAAGCACTTTTCTTTTGACAGCCCCCTTGGGGGGAAAACTAGCACTTTTTTCACCAAATTGGCAAATGATTACCCAAGACAAATGGGTCTTAAACATAGTGTCCCAAGGCTACAGCTTCCATTTTCACACCCTACCAAGAGCAAAAGGTATGCCAGACCTGCCACACAATCAATGGGCAGAGGCACAAAAGCAAATTACAGCCCTCATGGACATGAGGGCCATTCAACAAGTACCACAACAAGAGCAGGGGCAAGGATTTTACTCCAGACTTTTCTTAGTGCCCAGAAAGGACAAAAACCTGGAGACCAATACTGAACCTGTCTATACTAAACACATTTCTGGAGGTACCAAAATTCAAGATGTTGACTCTACAGCAGCTACTGCCCATGCTGGGCAGGAAGGCTTGGCTCGTAACTTTGGACCTAAAAGAAGCATACCTGCATGTCCCAGTCAGACAATCTTGCAGAAGATACCTCAGATTCATAGCTGGCTCAATGCACTACCAATTCTTTGCACTGCCCTTTGGCTTATCTACTGTGCCCAGGGTCTTCACATAATACCTGGCACCAGTAATTGCATTTTGCAGACAAAGAGGAATTTAAATATATCCCTACTTGGACGACTACCTTATTCAAGCAGAGAACAAAGACATTCTTTTAAAGCATCTGGTGTTTGTAAAAAGATTACTAATTTGCCTAGGGTACACAATAAACGAAAATAAATCAAAACTATTACCCTCTCAAGAGATAATATTCCTGGGTGCAAGCTTAAATACAACTGCCCAGATGGCTTATCTCACGCCAGACAAACAAAGGCAACTGACTTCTTACTTCAAAAAGTTGGCAACAAAGACCCAGTTACCTGCAAGGAAAATCCTGCAGGCCTTGAGCTTCATGGCATCCTGCATTCTACTAATTCCATATGCCAGACTGCATATGAGGAAACTACAATGGTATCAGCATTGCCACAGCCTGGAGTTCCGATGGTGGGCACAGGCCTATCACCACAACAAGGGTCTGCCATTCACTTTACCCACAGCCAGACAGACACTGACAACGGATGCATCAGATTATGCCTGAGGGGCCCATATGACAGGAAAATGTATTCAGGGCACATGGTCTGCAAGCCAAATGCATCTTCACACCAATCAAAAAGAGATGCTAGCTGTTCAGAATGCCCTGACAGCTTTCAAAGATTTACTTCATCCAGGACCGCTACTGATAAAGACTGACAATACTATGGTCATGTGGTACATAAACAAGCAGGGACACATTCCTACCCCCTCTGCAGACAAGCAATGACCTTATCAAGTTCACCTGCAAGCACAATTCCTGCCAGGAAAAACAAATACTCTGGCAGATGAACTAAGCAGAAACCTCATGGATCCCCACGAGTGGAAACTGGATCCACAAGTCTTCAGCTTGATAACAAGAAAATGGGGATGCCCAGACATAGATCTATTTGCCTCCCCTCACAACTGCCAATTACAGATATTTTGCACAAGGATTTATCACAAACAAGCATAGGGAGTGGACGCCCTATCCTTCAGCTGGAAAAATCTAACAGTATATGCCTTTCCTCCACTGCCTCTCCTTCCCAGGGTACTCCTAAAAGTCAGACAAGAGAAGCCAAAAATTATACTGATTGCACCAGACTGGCCACGCCAGCACTGGTACCCAATCCTAAAGAGCTTGTCTCAAGGTCCAGCATGGATATTGCCTCATACTTCTCACTTGCTGACCCAACAAAACAATCAGATCCTGCACAGCCAACTCAGGACCTTAAATCTGGCAGCATGGCGGCTAATGTAGCCATTCAGAACACTCCTCTTTCAAAAGCTGTTATGGATGTTATCTTGGAGGCCAGGAGGCCCAGTACCAGAAAATCTTATGCAGAAAAATGGAAGAGATTCTGTGCTTGGAACCAGGAACAAGGCGTTGACACATGTACCAAATATCCCTCAGATTTTACAATGCCTAACTGTGATGCTGGACAAAGGCCTTTCCTTTTCATCAATTAAGATTCATGCCTCTGCCATTTCAGACCATTACAATACGGAACCACCTATCTTTTCTCATCCTTTAATAAGGCAGTACCTCAGAAGGGCCAATGGGACCTCAATTATGTCTTGGAGAAACTCACACTGCCTCCTTTTGAGCCAGCCTCAACAGCTGATATAAAATTCTTATCCTGGAAAACCGCTCTGCTCCTAGCAATAACCTCTGCAAGATGAGTCTCGGAGTTACAAGCACTCCTGGCTGTGGAACCTTTTATCATTTTTCATCCAGACAGGGTTTCTCTGAGGACAAACCCAACATTTATGCCTAAGGTGGTGTCCAATGTGGCCCTCAACCAAACCATTCACTTGCCTACCTTTTATCCAAACCCACAGAACAAGGGTGAGAAAATTCTGCATTCTTTGGCCATACACAGGCAGCTATGCTTCTACTTGGACAGAACTAAAGCTTTCAGAAAGACTGAGGAACTTTTAGTGTCATATGCTGCAGGATCATAAGGAAAGGCTATCTCAAAACAGACTATTTCTAAATGGATAGCCCATTGCATCCATTTCTGCTATTCTCAGCATGGCAAATCAGTGCCTAAGGGCATTAGACCTCATTCTACCAGAGCAGCAGCCACTTCAGCAGCCTTCCTCAGAGGAGTACCAACCAAAGACATCTTAGAGGCTGCAACTTGGAGTTCAGTGCACACTTTTACAAAGCACTACCACTTACCTCTTTACTCTAAATCCAGAGCAGGCTTTGCCACTGCAGTCCTGCAGGGCCTCATAGCCTCTCCTAATCCTATTTAGCCCAGCCACCAATCCTCAGCTTTGGGATTCAACCCAAGAGTAATGACTGCAACAGTGAAACACGATGAACATAGTACAGTTGTGTACCTACCATAAATGTAGATGTTCGAGTGTATTCACTGTTGCAGTCCAGGTTACCCTCCCACCGTCCCCCTTTCTTTTGCTGGGGTTTATCTGTACTTCTGTATTCTATACAACCTATGTGGTGTATTTGCTTGTAGATGAAGGAAATGTTTCTTTACTGCATGTATGTTTATTGGCATTATACATTTAGCCTACCCTCTGGGGGCACCTGACATCTTGGGCAAGAAAAACTGAAGAAAATGGCGTCGGCTGCATATTTTATACCCCTGGCGCACTGACGTCAGGGAAGAGGTGACAGCAACCGATGCTGGACCAGGACTTTGGAATTCAGGCTGACTGCGAGTAGCCTGCCAGCAGGATAACCCAAGAGTAATGACTGCAACAGTGAATATACTCAAACATCTACATTTATGGTAGGTACACAACTGTACTTTCCTCAGAGGGGCCAAAAACTTAAGACCACCCAGGAGAGCCCCAACTCTAGCCTGGGACTTTAACTTTGTATTGGAAAAACTCACTCTTACTCCTTTTGAGCCAGCTGCAACTGCAGAGTTAAAATTCCTTTCTTGGAAAACAGCTTTCCTATTAGCAATCACTTCAGCAAGAAGGGTATCTGAATTACAGGCCCTTATGGCCGTGGAGCCTTTCATCATCTTTCATGTGGACAGGGTGTCCCTCAGGACCAGTCCCTCTTTCATGCCCAAGGTGGTATCCAGTGTGGCTCTTAATCAGTTCATTCATTTGCCAACCTTCTTTTCTAATCCATAGAACAAAGGGGAACGGATACTGCGCTCCTTAAATGTGCACAGACAACTTAGATTTTACTTGGACAGGACTAAACCTCAAAGGAAATCTGAACAGCTACTGGTCACATTTGCTGCAGGGACAGAGGGGAAGGCTATTTCAAAGCAAACCATTTCTAAATGGGTAGGCCATTGCATTCATTTCTGCTATAAGCACCATGAAAAACCTATCCTGCAGGGGATTAGACCCCATTCAACCAAGGCTGCATCTACCTCTACAGCCTTTCTCAGAGGTGTCCCTAACAGAGACATCCTAGAAGCTGCTACCTGGAGTTCTGTACATACTTTCACCAATCATTACCATTTGCCAGTTTTCTCTAAATCCAGAGCTGGCTTTGCCACTGCAGTCTTGCAGGGCCTTATAGCTGGTACTAATGCTATCTAAATTCCTCCTCCCATCCTTAGCTTTGGGAATCTACCCAAATGTGAAGATTGCAACAGTGAAACACGAAGAACGTAGTACAGTTGTGTACACTTACCATAAATGTAGATGTTGGACTGTATTCACTGTTGCAGTTCTGGTTACCCTCCCTCCAGCCCCCTGATTTCTTTTGGCTATACGTCTGTTCTCCTTTACTATACTTAAAATATTTTGGTGTATTTGCGTTTTTGTTGGAGGTGTAACCTTGTGTGTGTATATATATATATATATATATATATATATATATATATATATATATATTTATTTAATTGCTTCCCATTAAGGGGGGCACCTGACATCTGGGGCAAGAAAAACTGATGTAATGGTGTCGGCTGCATGCTTTATACCCCTGACGACCTGACGTCATGGAAGATGAGACAGCAACCAACGCAGGACCCAAGACTTTGATAATCAGGCCAACTGAGGGCTACTGCAAACAGATAACCCAAATGTGATGACTGGAACAGTGAATACACTCGAACATCTACATTTATGGTAAGTGTACACAGCAGTACTTTTTAATTTGTTCGCTGGTGTAGACTGCAGACCTGTCTGCTACTGAGAATGAGAATACTAGTTGTGCAGATTTAGACTTCTGAAGCTCTGCATTCTGAGATGTCTGGTATGAGTAAGATGAATTTGCCAGAAACAGGGTGGTTGGGCGTTTTAGTCAAGCCTTTTTGATTTTTTGCAGTACTTGGGATATCCAGATCTGGTTAATGCTGTGCAGGCTCGGTGGTTTCAGGCCTTTTCTGCCGTCAGAACTAGGTCATTAGCAACGTTTCTGTGTTTGTATGATTTCCTTTTTATGTGTGTGTGTGTGCGGGTTCTTTGGCAGACTAGTAGCTTCCTGGACGTTTTTTTGTATATGTAACCACGCCATGGTTAATGCTTCACACAGAAGAGGTGAATGTCATTAGTGCCAGTTCTTTTGGGCCTGATCTTTAGAGGCAATGCCATGTTTTTTTCTGTAATGCTAACACAGCACTCTTACTTTGTGATATTTAACTAGAAATAGTTTGGACACTGTTGTGAAAATGATCTTTGAACGTACTATAAATTTTATCCTCCCGATGTGACACTTTGACTTCTTCAGCAGGCGTTTGCAGTAACCCTGATTTGAAGTTTGCTCTGACAGACAGGGTTCTTGTAAGCCCAATACATCCTCTTTTCTTGCATGACTTCTGAGTGGCTTTAGTATAGGCATAATCTTTTATTTTGTACAATAATGGCTGAATTCAAGAATCTAGTCATCGTAAAAGAGTTCTGTGAAAGAAAATGTATTTAAAATTGAAAAATAAACTAAATCTGAAGGCTCACATAGCATGATGTGACCCAGAGTTGCTTTGATATGGATTAGAGCTCAGAAAGCGATGGGAGTTATTGGACTGGATAGGAAATTAGTGGAACTATGTTAGAAGGACACCTGGCATTGGGCAGGTTTGTTGGAAGAGTCACGTTATCGAAGTGGATATAACCTGAATGGCTGACATCACAGAAAGCATACCTGAACATGCATGAGGCTATGGCTATGTGCAGTAGTACGTGCAGTGAAATTCCTTCTTGCTGCCACATGCATAGTGGCAAACAGGTGAAGGAGAGCCAGCACTGCATAGTGCCATCCCAGTTCATCATATAAATGGGGAGGAAAGGAGGAGATAAAAAAGTTAGAAGTGAGGGAATAGCAAGTCGAAAAAACACAGAAGAGTAATTGTAGGGAGTGATTGAAGGAGGGGCACATTTTCTTTTTGGAAAAGGCTCACATTTTTCATATAAGATAAGGGTACCAGTGGGAGGTAGAGGGGAAAGTTGGGCCAGGAACATCGGGAGAAGGGTAGGTTGCAAGGGCGAATAGACAGAAAACACTGACATAGACATGGGTGGTATTGACACAAAAAGTGGGGAAAATGTTTCAGATTTTGACTGACAGTGGAAGAATGGTGATGGGGAATACTGGAAGTTAAAAAAGGTATTGGAAGTAGCACACAAAGTGAGGTAACACAGGGATGGGACATAGGGTAGGGTACGTGCTAGATGCATTGCCTGCCTAGAGGCTACTCTACACATACATCGGTCACCTTTAGGGCTAATGTGATGTGAAGGCTGTGCATCTAGTAGTCCAATGGTTGGCACCCGCAGGTTGTATGATGCAACTAGTCATACCAGGAGGTACTTCACCATAATGAGGCAGGCACCCAACTGCCGTTGCACCTCAGACATTACCAAGTAATGCAACTGATGTTGACTGACTGCAGGGGAGACCTCTGGACAGCTAGTAGAAGAGGCGCCTCAACTCTCCTTCTATACAATGGTCACAGAAGCCCCCAGTGAACCCTTCAGGTTCCCTTCTGCAGGGGGACCTCATGCCCAGTGGTATTCCAGTGCCAGAGATATTGATGAGTGCAGGCTGAGATGACTTCCATTGCTGTTTTTTCACTAAATTAGCTGGCCCTGCAGAAGGAAGAGAAAACAAGAATAAAACTCATTAGTACACACATTACCTTTATTATGAAAGGTGTACAGTGCATTAATGTGCATTAGTGTGCATTATATACACATCCCTCCATCAGGAGTGGCATTCTTACCTCCTGAGGTGGCCTTTTGTTTTGTTGCCATTGTAACACAAAGTGGAAAGATCTTAGTACAATACCTGATCTAGTGAACTCAAAAACAAAAGAAACAAAAACGTGTATAGTAAAACTCTTGTCTGTTTGTATATAAACTCTACTTCCCATTAGCTAAGTAGATAAAAGTGATGCTGCTGCATATCACTACAGCAACACCCATACTTCTCAGAGTAGGTGATACACGTGGCATCACTCACTTCCTTGGCAAATTAATTCCAGGCATCAGTCTTGTGCATATAGTCATTATAATGGCTGTGCAGACTCTCCAAGAAGTCCCTGTGGAGAAAGAACAAGAACTTATTGCTCTTCCTTGTGTACTATGCAGTGATTGGAAACATTCATCATGTAGTAGTCTGGGGTGTTACCTCCAGAAAAATTCATCAGCGGGGAGGCTGCAGTGTTACCCCAGACCCTTTGCACACACAACCCGGCCAAAGACAGAGCAGACAAGGCTTCTCAGGAGCAGATGTAGCAATGAGTGATTTAAGACGACAGTGCTGTGGCCCAGCATAACAGCAGCCTACATCAGCTTTTATAGGCTTTATATATATTTCAGGGCAGTTTAGTCTTATGACCATTCTACACCATGCCATTACCCACCTTCAGGCTGTACCCCCCTCCCCTTTTTCAAGGAGGGCTTGGCCAGTCAATCCTGGTATAAATTTGTGGGGATCCATCCTACCACTAGGTCCTTCTTGATGGATACTAGTAATCTGCACTTTTTTACCTTCAAGGAAGTGTTCCCAGAGCTGGCTGAGGGGTCATTCTAGCTATTTGATTTGTCTGGTGAGGTACATCCCAAAGAGGGGGTCATAGTAAGCAACTGGCTTAATTACTGCTGATTATATAGAACTGTATAGTACTGATGAACTCCTTAGATTCGATGACATTCCCTTAGTGATTAGTTCTGCTATATAGAAGGATTTCCTGGCTACTGTTGTCATATGTGATCAATAGATAGGGAGTTATCAACTCATGTTATAAGGTCCCTAACTATTTTTTTTATTTTGTAGTGATGTATTCGCACTCGAGTATACTTCAAAGAAGAGATGTCAAACAAATGCAATAATACTATGTAGTGAAACATTAGCAATGAATTGTTGCCCATTTTCGGTACATCAAGTGTTTACAAGTGTGAGTTCTTGCTGGATGGTCGGATATCAAAGGGGGATGTAACAATTGCTCCCAGTTTACAATACTCTGCAGAGTTAGTAAGCCAGATAGTCTACCTCCCATCCTGGAGACCAGAAGAATAAATGCTGAAATGGAGGGGTCCCAGCAATGAGCCCTGAGTGACACCACTGGTTACCTTTATATTTTCTGATAAGGTTCCTATGACTTGTA
This sequence comes from Protopterus annectens, assembly GCF_019279795.1. Classification (NCBI taxonomy): domain Eukaryota; kingdom Metazoa; phylum Chordata; order Ceratodontiformes; family Protopteridae; genus Protopterus; species Protopterus annectens. The sequence goes on along the minus strand of NC_056732.1, from coordinate 1,262,115,411 downwards.
CTATATGGGTTCTCTCTTTTAGCCACTGGGATATCCATCTTTCCACATTTGAATTTATTTTTAAGTCATTTGGCATTCTTATGAAGCCAGCATGGTGCGTGGTATTGATTGCTTTGGCCAGGTTGGCCAGGGCCACTGTCAAATTCCTGTGTAAACCTCTCAAAGAAGTTAACCAGATTTAATAGATAGGATATTCCCTTGACAAACCCAAACTGTTGAGGGTCAAGTTTAACAAGGTTTTTGATATCCTGCTTTATAAGATCAGTTATAATATGCTCCATGGTCTTGCAAATGAGGCTGGTTAGGGAGATAGGTCTATAATTCCCATGATCAGTAGTATGACTGGTTTTGTTTAGGGCCATTACACCAGTAGTGCATCACTCTACCACTTTTCTGGGACAAACCCTGTAGGCAAGGTTAGGTTAAACAGTTTGTAGAGTAGATGTGTGTGTGTGTGTGTGTGTGTGTGTGTGTGTGTGTGTGTGTGTGTGTGTGTGTGTGTGTGTATGGGTGGGGGGCGGGGCTATACACTACTTATTAAGCATCCAGGTGTATTATCAGGCCTCAGGGAAAAAGCATTTCTAGTCTTATTCAGAGTAATATATTTGTAATGTTAAACAAGCAAAATGTTGAATGGCATTATACTGAGCACAAAATGCCAAAACTCCAAACCTAAAAACTTGGCACACATCTATACACTCCCTGCTAATTATATATACCAACTCCAAGATCAGACTGTAGAGGGGAAAGGGCAATGCACCTTTATCAAATATCAGGACTTGCTTAACTGAACCTGCATTGCTACTACTGTCAAATTCCTGTTTACCATTTTATGTTTGGTGTAATGCCATGTAGCATTTTGGCCATTCAGCATTATAAATTTATATCTCCCCTATTCAGCACTTTCAGTACATGTTCTGTAGTCATAAAATGAGAAGTAATATATTTTGGGATTTTGAACTATGGATGGTAGTCTTGGGGGATGATGTTAACTTTGAATTTGTTGTCAAGTACATTGGCAGTGTCACTTTGGTCTGAATGAGAGCTGCCTTCTTGAACAAGTTCAGAATACATTGACACCATTATATGTGGTCTGCTGCGTGGTAACATAGGTTAGTATTGCCTGGCAAGAGCAAGGCATAGGACATTGACTGGTCATGTTCACCACAGGAGGTGGATCACCAACATAAAAAAAGCTTAGAGATGTGGGAGAGTTCCTGGTGTCCCTGTCTAAGGAAGGGGAGTGGATCCCCATACCCAGTAGTAACCTAGATGTGGGAGCTGAAGTGGTGCTAACTACACAAGTGTCTGTAGGAAACATGCCAGCATAGTATTAGCCATTACATTGCCATATAATGCAGTGCAGTACAGTGCATATGAGGCAGGACTTATTCAGCAAGGGGCTTCTGTATATCTGTCATACAGGTCCCTCCAATCTGCAACTGCTGCCTGTACAACAAGGTAGATAGGTTTCTGTATGTTCTTCACATGTTCTGTCTTGTATGAGTATGCCTGATGTTTATGGGAATCTTCATGTAATACAGTGCTGTCACAAATATATTTTTCTGCTTTCAAAGGTTCTTCTGATGGAAGGTTAGGAACAATGGAATGGCACATGTCTGTTGTCAGTAGGTCACCTGTGTCTGAAGAGTGATGGCAGCGTGAACATGTCACAGTCTGATGGCAACCCTTAAAGGGGAGGCCTCACACAGAACCCTCTTATACAGTGAGCCTGAGCAAAATTACCCATAGGTCTAGGAAAGTTTCCTGTAGCCAGGAAGCTTAAAGCTACACATACTTTAGTGCCCACTGGAATGGATAGTTCACACCTTCTCCCTGATGTTGCTTTTGGGCTCAGCAGTTACACAAGCTGTCATTTGGTATTCCTATCCACATCAAAGCAGTCCACATTCTAGCATCCAGCAAACCAGCAGATCCTGGCAATCCTTAAAGGTAATTACTGTGAAGCTCTCCTTCGTTAAATGTTTCTGAGTCACTGAATCACCTTTGCTGGCACAATTTGCATAGTTGCTGTCTGCCATTTGCATCTAGAGCATTGTTTGCATATCATTATGCAATCATTTGCATACCTGGAATACTTGATGCACATTTTCCTTTAATTATACAACCATGTTGTATCAACTCCTTATTGCGTGTCACTGTTCTTCATCCTATTTTGTGTGGTGCATTTTGCTGCCTATAAGTGGCAATGTAGACATTTTGGCATAAAAAGTATCAATATAAAGCAAAAAAGTCATATTTGCAGGTTGTGTGTTGCAGGAAATCATTATGTTAGAATGTGCTTTAACAGAAAAAGTCATAAAAACAGAAAATGAATAATTCAGAGACTGACAATGATGTGAAATCTGGCATGTTTATGAGTACTCCGCTAATGACCTCTGTTCAGTTAGGTTGCACTGCATTATAGCCTGGGAACAAGTCTGAGAAAGAAATATGGTTAGAAAATGTTGCATAAATTTCAGATCAGTTGTGCTTTAGGTTTGTACTGGAACAGAGTGTAATGTAATCTCTGAGTCTATCTTCAGACAATTGATGCTAAATTGTAAGTTAAATGAGTCTCCTTTTCTGTGCTTGTCTTACAAACAGCACACACTGAAGCCTATGAGTCAAATCTATTTGAACTGTATTTATAACAATAAGGCCTGCATATTTCTATTTCAAGTAGTAGTCCTGCAGTTTCAGTTAAAGCAATCCCTTATATTTGATAAAGGTGCATGTCTGTATTAGCATGATTAAAATAATTGAAAAAGTTTAATAGAAACAGAGTTGAACAAGAAGTACAGGAAAGATATGCAAATTGTTCAGTTTCCTATTCACATAGACTGTCAGTATAACTTCTATATTTGCAGTGACAGCCAGTATAATTTGCATATTCATAGAGATAATTAGAACAACAGAAAGTCACTTAGTAGTGGAATGTGATGCAAAGTTAAAACAGCATAGAAATAGAATGATATTGACAAAGCCTCTGAACTGATTTAAATGTTGAATTTTGGAAAAATAAAATGTTTTTTATCAACATAATAGGAAATGTAGAAGCACAATTTGCAATACACTAAAGCATTCTGATTTGTTTGAAGGTATGTGTTACTTAAAGATAAACTATCACATCAATGTATTTCTAAAAGCTGTAGTTTCTTCTTTCGGCTTTTCCCGGTTAGGGGTCGCCACAGCGAAACTCCGGTCCACTAATGATTGGCAGTAGATTTTGACGTGCTGGCTTGCTGGGCCTAACGCACAACCTTCAAAGAAGGAACGCCCATTCACGCATGTCGCCACACAGAAGACGCTCTGAGAATCGAACGAGCAACGTCTACCTGTGAGGCGACAACGCTACCGCAGCACCACCAATATATTTACTTTAGAGTGGCTGTTGCCCTGAGAAATAGAGTAAGACCTTACCTATATGAAACAGCTAGGTATAATTTGTTAATAGAATAAGTCTATAAACTGGTTTAGCAGCACTGTAACTATTGTGAAATAAGACAGTCAGAGTCAAAACAGATGCACAAGACCATGACAGGTGGATGCTGAGGGAACATTATCTACTAAAGGCAGTAGAAAAAGTGAGTGATTTATGCTTCTTGCAAAGTTCTTTTTAATGTTGGATCTGTATTAGGGATTTTGTCACATCAAGCTACATGAGGCTAATTTGAAGCAGTGTACTTTTAACAACCATTGAGTGAAGCTGTATCTCTGAGAGTACCGTTTGACATTTCATGGGCTCCTGAAGTACTTCAAAGAGCTGTTTGATATAATTGAAAGTTTGAAAGGAAGTGCTAACATAATCATTGACATCTTGGTTTGGGATTCTACCATACATCAGCCTGAGACTAGACTGATCAAACTACTAGGCAAAAGTGACATGTCTGAATTGAATAAAGCTAAATATCAGATTGCTATGTCATCTCTGAAATACACAAGCCATGTTGTTACTGCTAATGGGCTACATCCATATGCATTCAAGGCATGTACTATTGTAAGTATGCAAATTCCAACAGACAACCCACACTAATGAGATTATTGGTTATGGTTCCATACCTGTCCAAGTTCATTTGTCACTTATTAGATATAACTGTACTTCTAAAAAAGATACTTGATCAGGGCACAATCTGGAGTGATTCTGAATAGCAAACAGAGTTTTGAGTTATTAAAGATACTAGTTACTACTGCTGATACACGATGTGGTATGCATTACCTGCACTACTTTGAGTGGATGCAAGCCAGAAATGGCTGGAAGAATTATGCTGCATGAGAACTAATCAGTCTTTTATAATTTGAGAGTAATACTGACAGATGCACAAATTACATATGCATAAACCAGGAAAGAAATACTAACTGCAGTGTTTAAAAATCTCAATCTGTTAAATTTAACAGATTGAGTTTAGGTTTTTCAACTTGGAGGAGAATTTGGTTTTCTGATCTGAGTGGTCTATTTGGATGATAGTGAGTTAGTATAGAAGAGACGTCCGGATAATCTGTGGGATTATGAATAATTTTATGTGCCGTAATTAATTGTAGGTATGTTAGTTGATGTGGGAGCTCAAGCCAATTAAGTGAATGTAATGAAAAGCAGTGATGGGAGGAGTGTTTTGAATTGGTTGTGAACTTGGCAAACTTTATTGTAACAGAACTCAAACTTAGTTTTCAAGGAGGACTGGATATTAGTGAAGAGTGGAGCGCCATATAGGAGGGAGGGTAGGAGAATGGTTAAAGCAAGGGTTTGCTTAGTTGCACAGTTAAGAAAGTTTTTATGCCTGTAAAGGGTGCCTAGTTTTTGGAGTGTTTTTTTGATATTACAATGAACATGGAGGTCAAAAGATAGATTTTCATCCAAGATAACTCCTAGTAGCTTTGTGTGAGAGACTACCTCTATAGTGTTCATGTTTTGAGAGTGTATGATAAAATCTGCTGTATTTAAGGGAGTACTTTCCTTTGGGAGGTAAATAGCAGCAGTTTGGTTTTGTTAGAGTTTAGGGAAAGATGATTATTATTCATCCAAGTTTCAATAGAAGAAAAGGCATTTTGGGTTATTTAAAGAAGTTCAGTAATAGAGTAGGCGGAGCAGATAATGGTCGAGTCATCAGCGTATTGTATCAGTGAATGATTAATAAAGAGTAGAGTGAAAGTCATTGATGAAAGTGCTAAAGAGAAGAGGTCCAAGAATGGAGCCTTGGGGAACGCCGGTGGATGTGTTGAGGAATGGGGAGAAAGAGTTGTTCCATTTAGTAGATTGTTGCCTATTTGTCAGGTAGTTAGTAAACCAGTTTAGTGTTGGGGGGATACCTCGATTAGAGAGTTTGGAGAGAAGTAAAGGGTGGGATACAGTATCAAAGGCTTTAGAAAGGTCAAGAAAGAGTGAAGATACAGTTTTGCCAGCATCTCGAGCTCGATTGACTGTGTCCATGAGTGATATAAGAACGGTGGTTGTGCTGCGGCCAGGCCTAAATCCATGTTGAGTTGGAAAGAGGAGTTGATTCTGAAGTAGATAATCTAGAAGTTGATTATGGATACATTTTTCAAAAATTTTAGAAAGGGAGGAGAGAATGGCAATAGGTCGAAAATTGGATATGTCTGTGTTGTTGCCACATTTGTGGAGAGGAAGAATGAATGCTTTCTTGCAGATATTAGGTACGTAAGATTCCTAGAGAGATCTATTACGAATTATGCTGATGGGGTAGGCAATGACCTTGGTAGATAATTGAAGGTATTCATGGGGTAGGTTATCAGGAGCGCTAGTGCCAGGTTTCAGCTTTAGAAGTAGTTTTGTGATAGTAAAAGTGAGTATAGGGGAGAAAGAAAAGGTTGAAGGAGAGGAAATAGTAGTCTTATGTGATGAGGAATTTGGTGGGGAAGAATTATTTTTGCAATTGGTTTGAGAGAAGGTGGCGGCAAGGCTGGCTATTGTATTGATGAGATGTGTGTTGAATAGTGTAGCAGTTTCACTAGGTGTTTTGTCAGGATGTGAGCAGGGGTTATTTTTGGTGCCGGGTTTAACAGAGATGATATGGAAGTCCAGAATTTTGGGGGGGTTAGTTAATAGTTCTTTTGGATGCAGAAATAATGTTCTTTATTTTGTCATTTATAACTAGGCGCTTTGCTTGGTTATGAGGCTGTCTAAATTGTAGGAGGTCGGAAGGATTCTTTGATCTGTACCATTTTTTCCGAGCTTTGTCCCTGGCAACCATGATTTGTTTGGTAGATCTGGAGAACCAGATGGTGTGATTAGTTTTAACACTTTTTTGTCTTAATGGGACAAGTCTGTTTAAGATATTGAGGAAGGTAGAATTGAAAAATTCTACTGCTTCATCAAGTGGAAGGACTTTTAGTCTACTCCAGTTAATCTTTCTTAAGGTTTCGTTTAGGGTTGTAGGGTTGAAATTGATGAGGTTTCTAGCTTGTTTATAATGATGCTGACATGGTATTGGTGCATTCGTACATAGAATATAGGGAGGGAGGTGGTCACTGATGCTGTGAGAAAGTGTGCCTGCTTCTGAGATTTTGTTTGGTTCAGAGACTAGTATCCAGTAAAGGATTGAACCACTGTCTTTGTCCTTGTTAGGTCTGATAATGTCAGTTTTTTAGTTGTGTAAAGTTACAGAGGTTGATGTTAGATGGCTGAGATTGATTTGAGATATCTAGCCAGTTGATCTTTACATTGCCCAGGATAAATGTTTCATTTTGTATGTTGTTTGACACCCAGGAAAGAATTTCTTCTAGGGCAGGAGTGTTGTTGCCTGGGGGGGGGGGTATATACGCCTGTAATGCAGAGGTTCTTAGAATTATTATTTTTTTTTAATTATATTAATATCTCAGCTGTGGAAAATTGTGGAGTAGGGTTGGAGTAAGGTGCAATGGAGAAGGTGCTTGGATACATTATTACAATGCTCCAGTTTTTTTTGAGTTTTGTCAGCCCTTAGGCATGCATAGCCTGGTATATACGCCTGTAATGCAGAGGTTCTTAGAATTATTATTTTTTTTTAATTATATTAATATCTCAGCTGTGGAAAATTGTGGAGTAGGGTTGGAGTAAGGTGCAATGGAGAAGGTGCTTGGATACATTATTACAATGCTCCATTTTTTTTTTGAGTTTTGTCAGCCCTTAGGCATGCATAGCCTGGAGGGAGAAATTCACTATCTTTTATATGGGGTTTCAGCCAGGTTTCAGTTGTGACTAGTGTATCTGGGTTATTGAGAGTGATCCAAGCATGGAATTCTGGCATTTTGCTCCTAACACTTTTGAGATTGAGGGTTGTGATATTTAGTGATTTGTAAGAGCTGGTAGAGTTGCCAATCAGAGCATTAGGCCCTGGGTTTGGGTGGATGTCCCCACATTGGGAGAGGTTAGATTCTGAGCGAGGGTATGTAAGGGGTAATAGCTTTCTTTTTGAATGAATAGTGACATGTATGGAAGTATAGGTAATTTTTTGTATTTTATATTTAGTATATAAATGTGTATCAAGAGCATAAAGGCTTGGTGAAATATCAGAATAGCTAGACAAGGATAAGGCCTGCATAGATGTCGAGGCAGCAGGTATGTACGGTATGTGAAATTATGATAGGTGTAGTAGAAAACAGAGGACTAGGGTAAGTAAGAGTGAGAAAGGAACAGAAGAAGTAATGAGAGACATGATGTCCACAGGGAATGAATACTAAATGATGGTAGATGATGATAGTAGTAAAGAGTTAAAGTCATATATATAGATAGTTATAGTGTGGATTGGAAGTGAGGTGAGAGGAAAGTGTAGACTGCTTAATTAGAGATGACAGAGTGAAGTGTGTAATAGATGATGGTATGGTTAGGTATAATGGGCTTGAGCTACAGGAATGACAGTAGGATGTTTGTGATTGGGTGGAAAAAGAAAGAGACTGATGTGTGAATGTGATTGGATTATGGTTTGGAAGTGGAGAAGTTAGGGAGAGTATCTTCTTCTTTCGGCTTTTCCAGGTAGGGGTCGCCACAGCGGATCAACTGTCCGCTTATGATTGGCAGTGGAGTTTTACGGTGTCCAGTTGCCAGCCCAGTGCCCAACCTTCCACAGAAGGCATACACACGCACACACTCACACCTAGGGCCAGTTTAGAGTGTCCAATCCACCTACAGCATGTCTTTGGGATGTGGGAGGAAACCGGAGCACCCGGAGGAAACCCACGCGACCACAGGGAGGACATGCAGAATCCTCACAGAAGGCACCCTAGCCGAGAATCGAACCGGAGAACCTCTTGCTGTGAGGCGGGGAGTTAGGGAGAGTATAAATGTAATTAATGTGGGGATGGGGGTAGGGTAGAGGACCGTAGTGAGCCCGAGTGTAGTGAGGGAAAATGGAGTGAGAAGACCCAGGAATAGACGAAGCTGAGCTGTGAGAAACAATCAGAAATGCAAATGGTCAGTTGGAATGGTATGCTAGTAGAGAGGGGTTAGAGTGGAAGGCAGAAACGAAAGCAGGGATAATATGAAAAGAGAAGAATAAGAGTTTACTAGAGATGTAAGAATAAAAAAGATAGGAGTTTGTTAGGGATAAGAGATAGAATGTGGCAGAGTTGGGTATGACACAGTGTGAGGCAGTAGGGTAAATATCAGATCATGTAGACAAGAAAGGTGACCAGGATGTTTGAGTTTAGGTGCAGAGTAAAGAGATTAAAGAACTGGGGTAATAGTGGCTGGACTTCAAGCAGTGGTGATGTATGAGGAACTGCTGACTTACAAATTACAATTAGAACACATTAACTTAAGCTATGCAGTTTGAACATACATTAGATAAAATGGAGGCAAAATATCCAAGAACAATATAGGAGCATCCATCAGGAAAGTTGCAATGGATTCCCTCTGAAGTGATGTTTATTTTGTTTTAGTGTCCTGTAATTATTCTTTGAATATTCTAGCCCACTGTAAAACAGGTAGAAAGGGAGAGGTCACAGCTGGGTGTACTGCCACTCTTGCAGTGTTTTGATAATTGCACCCAGGTCGTCCTGCTTGATGTCACGTCCCACACAGCAATCTACCTCCAGCTGCTGGTTTTGCTGGTCCAGTTTACTCTGGATCACATCCGCGTAGACAGCATCAGTGATTAGATCCTCATGGTCATGCACATTCTTCATTTCCAGCTCCTTCAGGAGGACAGCGTAAGGGATGCACTGATATGCGAAGTTTACATATGGTGGGAACAATTTACTGCTGTATATTAGCTGTGCTTCTCAATTTTGCTTCTGGATCACATACTGGCCCATATCCTTTTAGAAGTGCCAGTTCCGACTTCATGTCCTTTTAGATATGCCACTTCTGTCACCATGTCTCTCATTCATTTCTTTGCAAATAAACTTTTCAGATCCACCCCATCAGTGGTGATAATCGAAGGCCAAATTAGATAACCCTAGCACAACTACCTTCCTTTAACTACCATGGGAATGCCATGTAGAGTGACCCAGAAGTATTATTGGCTATACTTCTGATATTCATGGAATACAGAGATAGGTGTTTTGTGAGAATGTTAGACTGAGGAGAGGTAGGGTACTTGGGCATAGAGAGAAGGGGAGAGGAGTTGATGGGTCCAGGTTTAGAATGGATATCTCCAGCTATGTTGTAACATATTTCAAGTTTTGATTGTAGGGTAGATAGCAAATTATTAAGTAATGTAGCTCCATAGGTTTGAGGGGGTAGTAGATGTGTGCTGGCTAGGGTTGTTTTACTAGAAGAGCTAAGAAAGTGTTTATGACTATACAGAATGCCAAGTTTTTGGTGAGTTTTTTTGATGTTGCGCTGAATATGTAAGTCAAATTTTAAGTGTTAATCTATTATTACCCCTAGTACTTTAGTGTGGGATACTACTTAAATTGCTGTTTTGCTCTGAGAGAGTATAATAAATTGGTCTTTGTTTGTTTTTTTTTTCTTAAGGGTGAATAGAAGTAGCTTAGTTTTGTTTGGGTTGAGTAACAGGTGATTTTTGTTAAGCAAATTTTCAGTGGAGGTGAAGGTGAGTTGTGCTGTATGTTGAAGGTCAGTTATGGAGTTGGCAGAACAGATGATAGCTGAATCATCTGTATACTGAATAATAGAGTTATGTTTGAGTGAGGAGTGTAAATTATTGATAAAGATGCTAAGTAAGAGCAGCTTGAGTATAAAGCCTTGGGGAATACCAGTCGGGTTGTAGAGATAAGAAGACAGGGAGGAGTTCCATCTAACTACGTGTTGCATGTATGATAGATAGCTTGTGAACCAGTTGGGTGAAGATGAGGAGAGTCCAGTTTGGGAGAGTTGGTTTAGGAGAAGTGGGTGAGAAACTGTATCGAAAGCTTTTGAAAGGTCTAGAAATAGTGAGGAGATAATTTTAACAGTCTGTAGCTTTGTTGAGTATATCCATGAAAGAAATCAAAGTGGTCATAGTGATGGGACCTGGTCTAAAGCCATGCTTTATGGGTGAGAGAATTTGATTATAAGTGAGAAAGTCAAGAAGCTGAACATGTATACATTTCTCAAGGATTTTGGAAATGGGAGGAAGAACAGAAACAGGGCAGTAATTGGAGACATCTGGGGAGTCACCAACTATGTGAAGGAGTAGGATAAATGACATTTTCCAGGTTTTGGGGAAGTATAATTTGAGGATGGATCTATTTACAAGTATGCTGATAGGGTAAGCAATGGCTTCCGCAGTGTGTTTTAGATATTTTGAGGGTAGATCATCTGTTGTGTTAAGAGCCAGGTTTTAGTTTGAGGAGTAGTCATTTTATGGTAGTAGGAGGAATGGGATTTAGAGTAAAACAAGGCGCTAGCTGAGTGGAAGTGTCAGTGGAATCGATGTGGGATGGGGAGGAAGAATAATGGGTGAGATGGGATGGTGAGGATGATGCAGTAGTAGCGCAGATTGGGTCAGAGTGGAGTTGGGGGAAGTTTTTTGTGATGTTAGATATGGTGTTGATGAAATGGGTGTTAAAGAGATTGACAATATTTGGGTGACTTTTGTTAAGAAATGGAGTAGGACTGTTTTTTTGTGCTGGGGATTAGAAGTGAAGTAATGGCAGTGCAAAACTTTTTAAGGTTATTCCTATTATTCGATTGAAATTTCAGGTAATATTCTTTTTTGTCTTTGGTGACCTGTTTTTTTAACTTGATTGTGAAGTTTCCTGTAATTCTGAAAGACAGAGTGATTCTTGTTTTTTGCCATTATTTCCAGATTTTATCTCTGTTCTGCATTAATTGTTTTGTTGATTTGGTTAACCATGGGGCATAGTTAGATTTTATTCTTTTTGACCTGGAGGGTGCAGGCTTGTTTAGAGTTTCTAGGACTGTAGTGTTAAAGTAGTTAACTATATCATCTAGTGCAATGTTTCTTAGGATATTCCAGTCCATCTGTTTCAAAAGTTAATGAATTTTTGAGGATCAAAGTTAGCCAAATACCGTATTTGTTTGTAATGACATTTTTTTTCAAGGGATGGGCATGTTCTGAGCATGTAAGCAGAGAGGTGATCACCTAGAGTATTTGGGAGAGTACCTGCAGAGGCGATTTTGTTTTTGCCACTGACAAGTATCCAGTTTAGGATGGAACCCTCATTATTACGTCTACTGAATCTAGTTGCAGATATATTATTTAAGTAAAGTTAAATAAGTTAATGTAAGAGGATGGGTACTTGGTGCAAAAGTGTGACCAGTTAATATTAACATCTCCCAGTAAAATGGTTTCATTCTTGATTGTGCTGGAGATCCTGGCAAGTATATCTTCCAGAATGAGTATATTATTGCCTGAGGAAATATAAAGAAGTACAATGCATAGTTTTTCAGTTTTATTTATTTGTAGGAATGATACGAGAATTTCAGCTGTGAATCATTGGAGAATGGTGTTAGAGAAAGAGGTAATGTAATACAACCTTGGGAAGAGGAGGGCAATACCTCCTCTTTTTTTGTGCTGTCTGTCTAGCCTTATAGTATCGAATCCGGGGGGGGGGGGGTTTGGAGTCTTTTATGTTGGGTTTGAGCCAGGCTTCTGTGGCAGCAGTAATGTCTGGTTGGGATGTCCAGGCGTGGAAGTCTTTGATTTTGTTTCACACAAGATATGTAGTGAATAAAAATCAGAGAGCTGTAGTTTAAGAATGAGAGGAAATGGAATAGAGAGAGCAGTGTTCTATATTTGTAGGAAGTCATTGCTGTTAAGAAAGAAAAAAAAGTAAATGATTTAAAGCACTACTGTGTGAAATACAGATATAGCTGTTGAACTGATGGATGAGGATTTTTAACTGAAGTGGTATGTGGTAGACGTTGGGCTGACAGAGTGAAAAATGCCAGGGCATGTGATTCAGTACAGTAGCCTGTTTAAGTAATCTTGAGGGAACACAGACATTCATTTTCTCGCTAATTCAGTTTCTCAGTATTGTAAGACATATGGGTTTCAGGAAATATAAGATACACTATAATTTATTGGTTTCTTTCTCTCCATCGCTGTCTTTGCAGAGCAGGTTTTGCTGTTTAGTGTTGTGTGCTGTATGAGAAGGTCTGCTCTGTGAAAGCGAAAGAAGCTTGATGTGTTTTTTTCTTCACAGACTGGCTGTTAGCTGGATCTGTGTTAAAATGGCATCAAGATTGTTTTATTACATAGCTTTGTATGAATATTCAATTTTGGTTGTTGCTGCAGTGAATGCTTTCAAAGTTATAAAACTTTGAAAAAAAGAGAGCAATTCTTTAAGTTTCGACCAGCAAAAACAAAAAAAGCAGCAAAACTTGAATAATTGTACAGTAATGCTAGCTAAAAGAAAAACTGATAGGCTTCTGTGTACCAGTTTACATTTCATGGAGTCTGGGCAGTAGGATGATGAAAATTCAGACAGCTTGTAAAATTCCTATAAAATATTCATTAGATAAAAAGGTATGATTAATTTATTAAAATAAGCATTTCTCACTCAAAGTGCATTGCCTTCTTAATGTTTTGAAGTTCATTTTAAAGGCTGAATACTAAGCTATCTCATTCTGGCATGTATACAAATATGGCTTAAATTATTCTACATGAAATTTTCTCTCCATATCAAGGTTTTACCTAGATCAATATCCACCCCTGAAAAAACAAAATCACTTAACCCGTGACCTGAACTTTTAACTATACCAGTATGTGGCATTTCCAGATGAACAAACGTTCTAATATATATATATATATATATATATATATATATATATATATATATAGAGAGAGAGAGAGAGAGATGTTTGTATATTATATATATATTTGTAACTATGTGTATATGTATATATATATATATATATATATATATATATATATTTATACATACAGACATACACACACACACATATATATATATGTATATATATATATATATATATATATATATATATGTGTGTGTGTGTGTGTGTGTGTATATATATATATATATGTACATATATATATATATATATATATATATATATATATATATATATATGCGTGTGTGTGTGTGTGTGTGTGTGTGTGTGTGTATTAATCCTAACAGCAGATATTGATAAAGGGATATTTTTAATTCATCACCACTCTGTGTGTATTGTCAATCACTGTAAGTAATTACCATTCACAGACAAAAAAGAAATGAAACTTCTGAGCTTTACCCATTACAAACAGAAGTCTTACAAAAGCATCACCCTCATAAACCCATAGAAATGAATGTTAACATTATAGTGAAAAAAATTAAAGTAATAAAACAGAAAGTAATATGTACAGACATCCAATCATAAAGCTATAATACCAGGAAAACTAATCTGAATTTAAGTGTACACTGAATAACATTAAACTAACTTAAACATATAGCTAAGCTATGAACCTAAAATATCTTTAGATAATCCTCACTATACTGCTAAAGCAATTGTACAAAATAACCAGTAATATTTAAAAAGATAAAAATATTGATCAGATCTACAGTAGAAAGCTACCATTGGAAACAACCTATTCATAAAATGCTGTGTAACTTATATAATTCTTTGTTCAGTACTCAGTTTATACAGTTACCAGTGTCACATTGAAATGAATGGGAAATAGTGATCGAAAGTAAAGAAAAAGAAGGACCCAAAGAAACAGATAAATGGAATATGTAGGCCCCATTGTCTGTGTGAGAGTTAAATGACATATCATGCATGGCAGAATTAGGAGATGTGGTTTGTGAGCTGTGATTTTTCCATTTGTCATAAAATGTGATCCTCAGTCCTATAGTTCATGAGATTTCATGTACCTTACAGCAAAAGAGGTCTTCCACATAAGATATTTATTTGAGCATATGAGTGATGTTTTTCACGAGTGTTTTTTTTTTTCTTCTAGTTCTCAGGTCCTTTTTAGTTTTAATAACACATAATGTTTGATGTATTTTAATATTTTGAGGTCTATGTTAACGTTTGTTAGCTTTATTGTCTAATTAAAAGAAAGCTGCAATTTCCAAAGTCAAGCACTTTCAAATGTTTGTACATTTCCCAAAGTCCAAACACTCACTATCTTACTGAAAGAAAGCAGTGCAAAAGTATTTGTTGTGGAAGGCAGGCCTCTACCATGTAAGACAATGTGGTCCTTGCCCTCTCTTCAATAATTATAATCAATTCCAAGGATGATTTTTGCAGAGAAAATGGATTACTTTTCTTGTTACAATTACCACATTCGAGTAGTAATAAAGGGGGTAAACTTTACAAAGTGGATTTAAACCTGTATGGCTACAGTCAATGCTTCCCTTTGAACCTTTTCCCAGAGTTGTAAAATCCCTTATTGTACTGCCTGGAGTATTGTACTCAGACAGAGACCTTAGATCTGGAAGACAGACCATTGTTATGACAAGTGTGTCTTGGGTATGGGGTGGGGGACATTTTTAATATTTAGGACCCAGATTCTGAATTTCTGTTCAAAATATATGACCGCGCATTACTAGCAGTTCTGGGAAAGAGGACCATAAGAGCAGTAAAAGAAACTTCAAGGAATGATGGAGGTGTTTCTGTATGCAAGGGAGAAGGTGGTTTGGAATGAACAGAAGTGCCAGAGCCTCAGCTCTGTACCTTCACAGCAGTGCAGGGTGACAGCACTCCATAATCAGTGGGAAAAGGAAAGAAAGCAGCCAATGAGTGGATGATTTAATGGAAGAGTGAGTGGGGGAGGTGTAAGGCCGCTTCCATATTCAGCGGCTGATTCAGAGGAAGGACAAGATACAGAGATGGCCATTTTGGCTCATTAGTAGCAACAGTGTTCTACTGCAACAGATTTGCCAATAAGTGGCAGCTATAATAAGTGGCTGAATAAAGTCTGTGCAGTTTATTTCTGTATAAGTCTTCATTGCAACTGCAAAGACTGCTTCTGTTTGTTAACATAAGGATAGCAGCAGAGGATAAACACTGTACCTTTTATTTGCAGTAACACTTGATAAATTTTTCCTACGACCCATCTCTAAAACTCTGTTTTGTATTAAAACTTACCACTTATTCTTGTACTGCCTGTTATATTTTTTCATTGAGATACTGAATTGTAAAATATACACTTCCACAATTTTGTCCTACACCAGAGCAAAGGTATTATTTTGTTCTTGTTCCCTGTCCCAGGAAATCTTGATAGGTGGTAAGAGGAAACTAGCTCTTTCTATGCTGCATGCACAGAGCTATGAGAGAGTAGCTACAGCAGTCATGGTGTAATATCTAATTTCTAAAACAGTATTTTATTACTCAGGTCTAAATCATGTTTGACCTGTTTATGTTTGTATGCTTCTGGGTATTAAATGTTATGTTACCCCTGTAATAATGCACATGCTTAGCCCTTCAGCCTCTTTTTCCACATTTGGTAATGCTACACTTTGAAGGGCACTACTTTTGCCTCTTATTTGGCCATTGTGTCTTGGGTAAAAGATGTGGGGGCTGTTATGGAGAATGGACAATTGTTATATTTATTTTATTTTTTATAGATTATTATAATGTGTTTGCATGCATTTTATATGTATATGTTGTTTGAAATATAGCTTAGAGTAGTCATGCTGCTTCTAGAATTTGGTCACTATGTAGTTAACAGAGAAGTGATCTGTTGCTTAGCGACATAGAAATGCACATTGTTTCCATTGGATGATTGGACTTAAGAGGAAGAAATAAAAGTGGATTATTTTATGGTGTGTCAAGATCTGATGAAGCAACATTGTTTGGGAATGCACTTATCAAAATAAAATTACCCTTTGGTTTTATGCCGTGGTGGTTTATTTAGCCTGTTTCTGCTCTGTTACATTTGGATTTTATACAATTGTTATATTTCATATTCATTCCCATAGTTCTGTGCTTTTCTGTTTACTGATCCTTTGGACTGGTGTAAGCATCTTTTCCTTAGAAGGTTATTGGAAGTTGCCAGTCTAGCTGGACTGCCTGATTGTTTCTCACTTGCAGATATACATTTATCTGATTTTGTGCCACTGCATCTTCTCCTCTCAAGAAGTTGTTCTATATCCATCTTACAATGGTAACTGGACTCAGTCACTTTCACTTTATCTGATTTGCTGACAGGCTCCAAGCCCAGTGAATGCTGCTGCATTTGTTTGGCTGTCCCCCTTGTTAGTCTTTTAGTTATTCCCTGATCTGGCACCCCTCAACATTGTTGAGGAGGAAAAAAGGAAAAAAAGGTTCAGCAATCTAGTGGCTGGCTGATACTCCTCAACTGCACGAACCAACTAGCCAACGAGGTCCTTTTTCGAGTCCCACTCACATCCCACTCCCTCCTTAAGATATGAGCAATTAAGAAAAAAAAGATCCACAATGTGGTACTTGGAGCCAAACAGGTTCTGTTTCTGTACCCATCCCTTCCCCTCTTTCCTTGGCTCAAAACAAACAAACAAAAAAGTGCTTAAATGATATCTATAACATCCTTTGGTTTAAACTGTAGCAAAGTGCTGCAGTTTGCATCATGGATGGAGAGCTACAGCGGAGTAAGACTGGATCAAAATTATTATTAACATTAAATTAAAAATAAAATTAAATGTATATGCTAATTTCAAATTTTACTTACATTGAGTACATTACAGTTTTATCAGGTATAGATTTGGATGCCTCATATGAGTTGTAACATGTAGCACTATCTGCATTGAGAACAGTTTGGTACTATCAAAACAGAAGCCTCTGGACAGCTAAGAAAAACATTTGTCATAAAACAAAAAAATGGATTATGACATTTGTAGCAAATGCTACAGTTTACAGCATTCACTGTGCGCTACAGTGTTCCGATTTGACCACAGCCACATACTGTCATTTAAGAGCTGGTATGTACTATTATTAAAGAGCGATTGGGCTCAGCTGATTGCACTCCGTAACACTTTGTGCCTGGGAAAGCTGCACCCTTTGCCCACCTTAGTTAATGTACTGAGCTCAGGTATGTTAATAGAGATTTCCATTTCCTATTTACCTTAACAACAGACTTTAGGATACTGTTTGATTGCTTATGCATACTCCAAAGTAGTATTGGAGAAAAAGGTTTTCACTTTCTCAAAAGTAGCATTTTCTTGTGTTTATCACGTGAAAGTATTCTCTTATTTTCAGCATGGATAGGTTGCAATACAGAGTACAGATGAGGAATAAATTGTCTTAGAAAATCAGTTGACGTGTGAATAAATGGGTCCCTTTTTGGTGTTTAAGATTTTGAATCCTTTACATATGTCCATGCTTTCTAAAGTGCCTTTCCTTAGGACCTGATGTCCGCATCACATTCATACTCTTCGGGTTTCTTTTGATAGGTCTTGTGTCTTTGGACTCATTTGCTGTCTAGTTTTCATTAGGAAAGGTGCCTTCACAATCTCTTCAGTTTTTATGCGAACAGAAGCAGTTCACTGTTGCACCAGAAAGACATTTAACAAAGTTTCAGGTTGACAGTCCATGATGCAAAGTGAAATTCAATCTTCGCGTTGTTTTTATTTCCGTGGCAAGGGTAAAGTGATCTTGAGCTTTCTTTACCAATGGATGTTGGCGGAAAATTGCAAAATAAAATATTTTTTACCGGTTCTCTTCTGTAGGCATTGTTTGTAATGGGCAGGAATAGGAGTTATCAGGTTAATTGTTCATTATTTTATTATTTCCTTGCCCACAGTCATTTGTCTAGACCAGTCTATTTAAAAAAACTGCACAAGACCACTGCCTGTGCTAACTTCAGAGCTTGCACCTACACAAGCTCCTGAGTAATCCCAGCTTCTTCCATATCGCTCAGACAAGTTTAAGTTCTTTAATGAATATCCTGGAATGGAGGTGACATTACTGAAGAAGTCCCTCTTGCATCATCCACATCAACTAGTTTGTTCATTTTCACTACCATGATTATTGAAAACAAATGAGCACATGCGAGTGTGCTTGCAAAGTTATACATTACAGAGTGCTAATACCATGGTGTATTGCATTATCTCCAGTGACAAACATCACTTCAAATGCTGAATCCTACACAGGTTCCAGATTTTCAGATTATGCATCTAATACAGTATCATCATAATGTACTTCACCAATTTTAGACTCCCACTGTGTCTGTGCTAAGAAGTGTAGCTCCAAATGTTTGTGTCTACCAAAGATGAGTTTCAAGGCTATTGTCTGTACAAGGGATTATGTTTTCAGGTCTATATAATGTGAGCAAATCGCACAAATTGCAAACGCTCATGATATCGAATGTACCAAACCTCAAAGTGCTTTTTCTGTGATCACGGTACAGCGAAGAATGGGATATTTGCCCTTTCCTCCCTGTAGTGCAATCTCGGAGTTGTAATATATATTTAGTGGTGGATGTGGGGGGCACAGTTCCTCAC
Organism: Protopterus annectens; assembly: GCF_019279795.1. Classification (NCBI taxonomy): domain Eukaryota; kingdom Metazoa; phylum Chordata; order Ceratodontiformes; family Protopteridae; genus Protopterus; species Protopterus annectens. The sequence goes on along the minus strand of NC_056732.1, from coordinate 1,262,096,643 downwards.
AATAGGAAGTTTGAGGTCTGGTACGTTCGATATTATGAGCATTCGCAATTTGTGCAATTCGCTCATATGATATAGACCCTATGTTTTCATTCTCATTAGTATGTAGATAAGGGCCATAACAGAATTGTGGAATTATCCTGCCTGAATCCTTTTATTGTCCTTATTCTCACTTGTGCCATCTCCTGTAGTTGCTATTCATGGATTTTCTATCCTTTCCCCAACAGCCTGTATATCTTAGGCATGTGCTCATTTTTTGTCACTGTTGCTGAATACTGTCCCATCCTTAAGATATCAACTGTTTGTGTACTAAGCGCTGCAAACCTTTCCTGTGGTCTAATACATGTCTGTCATAAACAACTGGATAAACAAGCTTCCCCCCTTTTATATAGAGTTAACTGCATTACTGCAAATATCCTTAAGATGTATGGATCCTCATTTCAATAATACAGCTGTAACGTTTCCTTTTGAGCATAATGGTGACAAGCATTTAATCATATTTATTTTTTTAGACAATGTTCATAGGTTCATAGGTTCATAGTTTAGTACTAAGCTAACTGCCCTTGCGAGCCATTTTAAACCTAGCCAATTATCCCTTGTGAGACTCAAACACTGCACCTTGTGTTTGTAAGGCAAACACCTTAGCCATTAAGCCACCCTCCCAATTATTAATATCTGTGTTTTGCAAGAAAAAAAACGTATTCTTTCGAAGCATTTATATCTCAGTTAAAAACATTTAAAATATGATTAATTTTTTAGTTTATAAATTTGAACCATAGATCTAATTTCAAAGCATTTTTGTACCTGAGGCACTTAACTCCATAATACAACATCGTATCTCAGTTAGTCACAATGCAAAAACATTGTAAGTGAAAGCTTTTAACTATTACAGTTATGTGATCTTAACATCAACTAACTTGCACAATAATACAAACCTATAACACAATTATTTCTAAAGATGATCTAAATCCGCTGTACACTCCCAGTGTGAAGGCTGTGTCCCCATATCCTTGATCTCTAAATATACTGCCTTTGAAGTCACACAAAACATGAAGAAAAGGAACATTTGAAAGAGAAAATTTTAACAGAGAAAAATCACCTTTACCCTTGTATTTGTTTAATGTAGAACATACATAACATAGAAACAATGGTCTGCTTGAGTCCACTGTGGTCTCAGACTTGTCGAAGGCATTTGATACTGTCTGACACCAGCAGCTGCTCTTTGGACTCTCCCCAGTAGGACTTCCACAATACTCCTTGTTGTGGTTTCCTAGTTACCTATCTGGAAGGCAACAAGCCAGTAAATGGTAACAAATTTACTCATCCTTTCAACCAGTTACTAGAGGTGTCCCTCAGGGCTCTGTTCTGGGTCCTCTATTATTTAATATATTAATGACCTCCACACTTGCATCTACCATGCTAGTTTAGTTCTGTATGCAGATGACTTAACATTAATATGTGGGCATCAAGAATAAATAAGCTTCAAGACATTACCCAAACATCTTTCTCTGTAGAAACCTGTCTCAAAGAATCAAACCTCCTACTCATCCCCAAGAAAACCAAATTAATGCCTTTTACCTCAAAAAGTTGCCAAAATCAAAAGCAATGTTTTACCATAAATTCAGGACGTAATACTGTCATTGAAACTATAACTCACAGCAAACTTCTAGGCATTATAATAGATGATAATCTCAAATATGAATTGCATATACAGCAAACTGTTAAATCTACTCACCAGAAACTATCCTTCTTTTATAATATCAGTGAATTTCTTACTGATACTGCAAGAAAAACTGTAGCCACCACCTTCTTATTCCCAGCTCTCTTATATGCTGCTCCTATCCTAACAAACTTAAATGATATTCTAAGAAAGGAACTTACAATTAAAATAGTTAAGTTTGCCACGAATCTCCCTTGTAGGACCCACCATTGTCACAGCTTAAAGCAATTAAACTGGCTTCAGCTACCCAACTACCTAACATATTCACAACTGACTACAGCACACAAACTCAATCCTCATCCAGAAAAATGCCCTGTATTGCATAACTTATTATTAACCTGCTGTCCAGCAAGGGACCTCCACTCTAGTAACAAATTCTTACTACGTACAAATAAGTCAAATAATGTTGCAGGAGACTCGCTCTTCTCCCAATACATTGCGAAACTCTGGAATATTATCCACCCCCCCCCAAAAAAAAAACTCTCTGACAAGCTCAGTAGTTTTAAACCACTGCTTAAACAACACCTTAACCAATCCTGATCCTGCACGTGCTCATCTCAAGGTTGAGACTTTGTGTTCACCATACAATACTCTCCAAATACTCTCCTTAAATAGAATACACCTCTCACTGAAATGACAACAATTTTTATACATAACTGCTGCCTGTACAATACATTAAGTTGCAAGTGGGATTTCTCTTTAGTAACTTCTACCTTTGTAAAATCTTAGAATGCATAAACATTAACTACTGTTTCTGTATAAATGTAAATAGAAATGTAACTCCTCTGTGTTTAACTGGAACTTAGTATAATGGAATGTAAGCAAATGGAGCTTTTCTCCCCACGCCTCTGCTGAAAATGGTTATTCCTAATCAGACTTTCCCAGTAAACAAAGACAGATACATAAATAAATAAATAGTTAGGTTGATGTATTTGAAGCAACAAGTAAAGTTTGCTGAATAGAATTCCAATATCCTAGATTTTCTGTATTCTGTAGTTAAGAAGCTTAGAGTTGTAGAAAAGGGAAAGAAATGTATTGGCATTGGTTACTTAATTGTGTTTGTGTCGGGTGATGATTAGGGCAGGGTCTAATCAAACCTCCAGATAAATAATTCAATGATTGTAGCAAGTCAAAATGTATTATTTTAGGCCCTACAACTTCTGTTTTTTTTCTATGCCTCTGAACCCAGATGTTCTTCATCTCACATTGCTGCAGTCCTTACACTTGGGTAGTCCGCTGTCCTCGGTCGGCCCGAATATCAAAGTATAAGGCTGACGTCGGTCAAGGTGCATTTGACTGACATCAGGACGTCAGGGTACAAATGCGCATGACCGACGTCATATCCTCAGTCTTTTTTGCTGCATGGTCCGATGCAGAAGCAGCATTGCAAGTGCCGGTTGGCGTTCTGAAATTTTTCGATTTCGGAGTTTCAGACCGAGTCAAAGTTGGCTAAGTACCCCGTTTGGGAATATTTTAGTTTTTTCTTGCCTCAGTGGTTTACCGGATGTCAGAAAAAGTGAATAATTGTATTTCTTGTGGGAAACAGATACCGCATAGAGACTATCATACCTTGTGTATTCCTTGTTTAGGGCCTGAGCACGACGTTGTTGGGTGTCGCTCTTGTGCTAGATTCAATAAGCGCACTATAAAGAGAAGGTTAGATTGTGCCAGGTTAGTCTTCGGGAAGCGGTGCAATTATAAAATGCCGTTGGATGCTCCGACGCCCGCTTCTTCGAAGAAGCGCAAGGACAAAGCTGTTAAGCCTAGGCTAGAAGAACCGTCCGTACCGGACGCCGGTTCTTTAGAGGTGTCGGTGGAGCCGGTGGTTCCACCGGAGGTTTCTTTGGGATCCCAGGGAGAGACTTTGTTATTGCAGGATGTGGCCTCTCAGGAGGCAGGTCAGGCTGAAGGGGCTTCTCAGGTTACTATACTCCCCTCCCTTCCTAGGGTGGTTAGGCCCTCTCCTTCTGTTTCCAAGGCTTCTCCCAGAGGCAGGCCAGGTTTAGCTTCAGTTGGTGTCACCCCTAGTTCTTCAGGAACTGTGCCCAAGAAGCATATGCTTAAAATGGCAGAAGATTTGATTACTTTGATTAGCGGTTCTTTGCCCCCTCCTGATAAGAGACCTAGGGTGGAGCCTGAGCTAGGGAGTTTTGAGCAGGCTTCGGATGTTTCAGAGTCTTCGGCTGAAGACTTGCAGGAGAATTCTCCTTATTCTGATTTTGATGTGGATGATTCTACTCCTTCTGCTTCTCCTCCTGAGGATTTTTCTTTTTCAGAAACTCTTCATTCCATGAGGGAGCATTTTAAGTGGGAAGGTCAGGACTTCTCTGATTCCAGGAAAAGGCTTAGGGAATTTTTGTTTTTACCCCAGCATAGGCCTTTGGCTATACCTCCTGTTTTGGATGTGGTGGAAGATGTTTTTACAGAGGCTTCTCTTAATCCTGATTCTTTGCCTCCTGCTCCTGTTAAACCGGATAGGTATTACAGGGTGCCTGAAGCTCATAAGTATCTTTTTAAGAGTCCTAGGGCAGACCCAGAAACTGTTAGTCAGGGGCCTAATGGTGTTAAGGCTTCTGTTGTCAAGAATCCGGTTCCTACAGATAAAGAGGCCAGGGCTTTGGATAGATGGGGAAAGAAAGTTTATACTTCTTCCACTCTAGCTATGAGGGCTTTGAATTGCCAGTTTCACATGTTGAAATACCAAAACTATCTCCTTTCACAATTGAAGTCTAAGGTTGATGCTCTGGCGGAAGGTATTGATTGTAAAGAGTTACAAGATTTAGTGCATGTTTCTGAACAGGTGGGTAAGCATTCTTTGCAATGTGGTTTTGATGCTGTACAGGCCTCATCTAGGGTGGCTGCCACTGGGTCAGTTCTTCGCAGGCACGCCTGGCTGAGGGATCAGAATTTATCTGACCATGTTAAAACAAGGATTTTAGATGCTCCTTTACAATCTGATGTGTTGTTTGGTTCTCCTGTTGAGGCAGTTTTAAAGAAAATGGAAGACAAGGCTAAGTCTATGCAGACTGTTAAAGATTTTTTGCAGGTTCAGCCTCCAAAGTTTAGTAGAAATTGGCCTACTAAGGGGTGGACGTATCCTTCTTATGATTCCCAGTCTAGGGGTAGATCTAGACGTGGTAGGGGCAGAGCTCAGGGCTCTTTCAGGCCTAGAACAGGAGTTCTCCTGCACAGTCTTCGGTGAGGGCAGGGGTCAGTCCTTTCGTAAACAGACCCAATGACCTACCTTTTCAGCTGCCAGAGCCTTCTGCCTGGCAGCACCTTTGGGAGGAAGGTTGGCACTTTTCAAAGAAAATTGGAGTTTAATTACCCAAGACAGATGGGTATTGGATATCATACACCACGGTTACAGGTTTTATTTCCATACCTTGCCTCCTTTCAAAGGCATGCCAGACGTTCCTCCTCAACAAAGAATAGAGGCTCACAAGCAAATTTCTCTGTTACTCCAAATAGGGGCCATTCAGCCGGTCCCTATGCCAGAAGTGGGCCTAGGATTTTATTCTCGCCTGTTCCTAGTACCAAAGAAAGGGAACACGTGGAGACCAATTTTGGACTTATCTATCCTCAACACTTATCTGGACATTCCCAAGTTCAAAATGTTGACGTTACAGCAGCTTTTACCTCTGCTGGGCAAAGATCATTGGATGGTAACTTTGGATCTCAAGGAGGCTTATCTTCATGTTCCTATCAGACTGAGTTGCAGGAAGTATCTGCGTTTTCGAGCTGGGACTTCTCATTATCAGTTCTCTGCACTGCCCTTTGGCTTATCTACTGCCCAGAGTGTTCACGAAAGTTCTGGCTCCAGTGATAGCTTTCCTCAGGTTAAAAGGAATACAGATCTATCCTTATTTGGACGATTGCCTGATTCTGGCTCAAGGAAGGGACGAGCTTCTTCATCATTTGGATTATGTGATAGCAGTGCTAAGATGCCTGGGGTATTCTGTGAACGAAATAAAGTCCAGTCTAGTACCCTCTCAGGACATGTGCTTTCTGGGTGTGAGACTGAATACAGCATCCCAGATGGCCTTTTGACCCCGGACAAACAAAAGAATCTTTCCCTTTACTTTCATCAGTTGTCTCATCAGTCCAGGCTGACTGCAAGGACAGTCCTTCAAGACTTGGGGTTCATGGCATCTTGTATTCTGGTGCTTCCCAATGCCAAACTGCATATGAGGAAGCTACAATGGTATCTCAAAATGTATGGACACAGCACTGCCAGGATTTGGACACTGTCATTCAAATAATACCTTGCATTCAAAAGGAATTGTTGTGGTGGGCTCAGGAATGTCACCTAAACAAGGGACTCTCTGTGACCCGGCCAGAGGCGAGTCAGATTCTAACGACAGATGCCTCAGACAAAGCTTGGGGAGCTCATCTGAATGGAAAGTGGATACAAGACAAGTGGCCTGCCAGACTACAACATCTACATATCAACTTGAAAGAGATGTTAGCAGTCCAGTTTGCATTAATAGCTTTCAAGGATTTACTTCTTCCAGGGCAGGTGTTGATTCTAACAGACAACACAACTGTCATGTGGTACATCAACAAGCAAGGCGGAACACATTCTTATCCTCTGTGCAGGCAAGCAATGATTTTGTGGGAGACTGCTCTCAGTTTACAGCTAAATCTTCAGGCAAGGTTTCTGCCGGGAGCACAGAACTCCTTAGCAGATGTGTTGAGCAGACAAATTATGGATCCCCACGAGTGGAAATTGGATCCTCATGTATTTCAGAAATTGACAGTGTCATGGGGAACTCCAGACATAGATCTGTTCGCTTCTCCACTAAACCACCAGCTGCCAAAGTTTTGCACAAAAGGTTTCATCCCACAGCTTGGAAAGTGGATGCTCTTTCTTTCAATTGGAGCAATCTTCATGTGTATGCCTTTCCGCCTCTGCCTCTCCTCCCAAATGTACTACTAAAGGCCAGACAAGACAAGCCAAGGATGATTTTGATAGCTCCAGATTGGCCTCGACAGCATTGGTACCCATTACTGAGAAGCCTGGTACGGAAGCCTCCATGGCCTTTGCCTTCGATTCCACACCTGTTGTCTCAGGAGGACAGTCATTTGCTCAATGTCAAGCTTCACTCTCTGCACCTAACAGCCTGGCATATTCTGTTTTGAACCATAGTGGGCCTCCACTTCCACAGCAAGTTTTGAATGTTATTTTGGAAGCTAGAAGGCCTAGTACAAGGAAAGTGTACGCAGATAAATGGAAGAGATTTTTATTTTGGAGTGCAGCAAAGGATTTTGATGTTTCTGAGCCTAATTTAAGTCTGGCTCTTCAATATCTTACTGAGTTACTGGACAAAGGTTTGTCCTTCTCTTCTATTAAGGTTCATGCTGCAGCAATTTCGGCTCACTATGATTGTGACCCACCATTGTTTTCTCATCCTTTGTTCAAGCAATTTCTTAGAGGGGCAAAGAATATAAGACCCCCACGAAGAGCTCCTACTCCTGCTTGGGATCTCAATTTTGTGTTGGAGAAACTCACTCTACAACCTTTTGAGCCTGCAGCTACTACTGAATTAAAGTTTTTATCATGGAAGACTGCTTTTTTGTTGGCTATTACCTCTGCAAGAAGGGTTTCTGAGTTGCAGGCCCTTATGGCGGTTGAGCCTTTCTTAATTTTCCATAAGGATAGGGTATCTTTATGTACTAATCCTTCCTTTATGCCTAAAGTGGTTTCTAGTGTGGCTTTAAACCAAACTATACATTTGCCTACTTTTTATGCAAATCCCCAAAATAAAGGGGAAAAGATTTTGCACACTTTAGATGTACACAGGCAGTTGTGATATTATTTGGACAGAACTAAAGGGTTCAGGCAGTCTCAGCAGTTATTTGTTTCTTTTGCTTTGAGTTCTCAGGGCAAGCCTGTGTCAAAACAAACTATTTCTAAGTGGATTGGGTTTT
>NC_056732.1:1262033995-1262083995 GCF_019279795.1 Protopterus annectens | reverse complement strand
TAGAATGTCTACATCAGTTGGAGAATCGATAATGGCTCCCAGTTTGCAATCATCTGTGAACTTGGTCAACCAAAGTCTCTTTGTGTTGGCTTGAACTTCAGAGAAGTAGATGCCAAATAGGAGAGGACCTAGGACCTAGGACCGATCCCTGTGAGACACCACTTGTAACTGGTCAGTAGTTAGATTTGGAGTCTGCTACATTCACAGTGTGGGTTTTATCAGTGAGCCAGCTGGCAACCCATCTTATGACATAAGGGTTTATGCCTAGTTTAGTGAGTCTATCTATGATTCCTGAGTGGGAGATGGTGTCAAAGGCCTTGGCAATTTCTAGGTAGGCTGTGTGAACTACCTTGCCCTCATCCATAGCTCTGGTGACAGACTCTAAGAAGTCTTATCAGGTTATGCAGGCATGAGCTACCTTTCACAAACCCAAACTGCTTGGGGTCCAGAGTTTGGAGATTTCCTATGTCCTTATTTCTAAGGTTGATAATGTTGCACTCCATAACCTTACATATCAAACTCATCAGCCTAATGGGGCGGTAGTTCCCAGGGTCTGTAGTCACCCCCCATTTGTAGAGTGGGATGACCGTAGCAGTGTGCCATTTGGTAGGAACAAAGCCTGAAATGAGGCTGTGATTGAACAGCGTACTCAGGTTTGATGCCAGTTCACTTTATAATTCATGTAGAACACAGCCAGGGATATTATTAGGTCCCATGGAAGCTGTATTCTTGGCTTTGGACAGTGCAGTTTTTACCTGTGTAGCTGTGATAATAGGGACTTGGCATTCCTCAAGTATTGTGATAGGCCCTTTAGGGGGTGAAAGGGGGATAAAGTTCACATGGAACCTATCGCCCAATATGTTGACAATATCAGTTGGTTCTGTATATGTATTGCCATTGTGCTGTAACTCAGAGCAGATCTGAGTATTGCCATGTAGATTCTTGACATAACTATAGAATGCCTTGTGGTTGTCTTTGGAATCTGCAGCAATTTTGTTTTTGTATCTAGCTTTAGAGGATTTGATGATGGATCTCAGTTTATTGCTGAGGCTAACAAGGGAGTTTTGCCAGTCTTAGGAATTCACCCTTTTCTGCAACAGTTTTTTTCCTTATGTTGTAGAGTTTGTTTATGGTGGGGGACCACCAGATTGGCTTCCTTTTTTTTGGAGGAGAGCATCTTGGTTCTGTTTGGTATTGCCCATTCCATGGACTTGTGTATGTGCTCATACAGTGCATTGATATATGATTCAGCAGTCATGCACCTATTTTCCATTTGCATGGGTGTCGTGAAGTTAGCCACCTCTGTTTGCAAAAGCCCAAAATCAGCTTTGGAGAATTTTTTTACGTTTGTTTCCTTTGGGGGGGGGGGTAAGGGTGGGATGAGGATATCCATGGTGATTAGCTTGTGGTCAATCTGACCAGGGAGGAGTTGATTACTGGTGTAGAGCAATGGTCGCCAGTGTTAGTAATGACAAGGTCAAGGCTGTTTCTACCCCTGGTGGGGGTAAGATTGAGTTGGTCCAGGGCATTGGAATTAATGAATTTCAGAAAACGTTGAGCATGTGTGTTGGTACATGAGTAATTTTGCCAGTTAATGGAGGAGTTGTTTAAAGTCTCTCAGTATAAGGGTATTGGGTTGTACCCTAATATTTTCAAGTGTATTTAGGAATGTGGAGTGGGAGTCTTGGGATGTGGTGGGAGATTTATAGCAGGCTACAACCTGCATTGGAGTTTTACCCAGTGTTAGTTGTACCCGAAGTATCTCTGATGCGTTATGTTGGGCTACTAGTCTGGAGGTGTGCATATCCTTTATGAATATGGAGACACCACAGCCTTTAGTGCTTCGGTCCAACGTTAGGGGCCGAAAGGTGTGTTATGAATTATAGCCTGGTAGTGCTGGGGTGCTCTACGGAGCCTTGAACCAGGTCTTGGCTACTGCACAAATGTCAATATTCTCCATTTTAAGGAGTGCTTCGAGCAACTGCATTTTGAGATTTAGACTTCTAGCATTGAGTAGCATAACCCTCAGATTTTGTTTGCTTGTAGCTGTTATGGTAGTAATTTTGTCTTCAGGACATTGCCTAAAAACGGCAATATAGGGGTGGCAAAAGCCTTGTCCAGTATCTGGAATCCCTGGGTTGACAGGTGCAGGCCACCTGTGGTGAAGCATCAAGGTCTGTCGATCATGTCATCCCAGGCAGATATTGGATCCCCTTAGAATGATACCAGAAACTTAGCCAGTTGTTGAAATCAGTCATTTTCTGCTTGTACTGTGGTATCATTCTGGGTGATGGTTGGATGCTACTCAGAGCTAGGGTCATACCTGCCTGGGCTACAAGATCCAAGAGCTCCTCTATGTCTCTTTTCATGTATGCCAGGGAGGTACTTCTCAGGTCATTTACACTGACATGGACAATGACAGAGTCATATTTGTACCTGTTGTGGCATGACCTAAGTGCATGCGTTATGTTGTGGATCCTGGCACCCAACAGGCAGCTGACCGTAACTTTCTCCTTATTCAACCTAGTGAGTGGGACATCAGTGTGCCTTACTATTGAGTCATCTATGACTAGTGTATTGGGTAAGTTGTTTTGCCTTATGGGCTTTGGTTGAGTGGCACACTGTTTATGTGAGCTATGTGTTTCATGGTTTGTGCTGGGATATGGTGGTTGTTTACATTTCTGTCTCAGAAGTCTCTGTTGTATGGGCAGATTTTTATTGAGAGCCTCCGCGAAAGTAGGTGTGTGCTTTGTGTTACTATGTGAAGGTTCTGGTGGTGTAAGTTCTGGAGGTCTATATGTTGAATGTGATGTGGTGCAGGTGTTAACCTTCTCCTCTTGACTAGCTAATCCAGTCTTGGCTGGAGAGTGCTTGGCTTCCAATTTGGCTATATATGTGCATCTTTCACAAGTCATAGTGTTGGGAGGTGAGAGGAGAGGTTTGTCAGTGTACATGAGGCAGTTGCTATATTGCCTCAGGATGCCCAAGTTCACCAGGTTGACAGGAGAAAGCACAGGGAACTGACCTTTAGACATGCCTGGATATGAGCTCAGTGTATTAAGTACTGAAGCCTTTTACGGGAAAAATGTCACTCAAAGTGTTTGAGTCTGTACAGAGCACTGCCAAACACTTGAGGGGAAACTAATATGTAGACCTTGAAAATTTAAGGATGAAGTATTTAGGCAGATATTCTAAAGTTAGGAAGAAATCAAGCAGTACTTACTGAAAATAAAGAATTAGCTTGTCAAGAATGATAAAAAGAGGGGAGTCACATTAATGGCTGCTGCCTGGCTACTACTAATATTGGTCTCAGCACAGCTTCACTCTGTTGGGGTACAATACTCATTTGCTTCTTTTTTCACAAGAAGCAAAATGTTAGCAATTTAACTTATAGAATGATAATTAAGCTAGTTCTTAAAGGGATATTATATTTGAATCCTCTACAGATGACTCCTGCAGTCTTTTGGGATTTGAACATTGATCTGGAAATAGTGACAAATCCTCGCTTTGAGCTAATGTGTAGTACATGTTTAAAATTCTAAACATTTAAAGTACCATATTATTTCTGTTTCTAAAACTGGAATGCTTTCATATTTGCAGGTTTTTATGAACTATGAACCCTTAACCATCTTCCATACAGATGTGGTAGCTTTATCTGCTGATCTTGCCATCATATCTGCGTAATGTCTGATAATTCTGTAAATAAAATGAATCAGTTCCCTCCCTTTAATGTCATCCTTCAATTGCATAAAATAGATCTCTGGAAACAAAAACAATTGCATGTATTTCTAGGACTATTCCCTGTTTAGTGGAATTTCATCAGAAATATGGCAGCTGTCTTGTTTTAGGGTTTAAATAGCCTTAAATGTACCAAAACTTTGCAGCATTTAAATGTATACACCATAAAAACTTTCCAAATTGTTATAATAAAACCCTAGTATTAAAAACAATTATCAAAACATTTAATAACTTTCAGAATAATGTTAAAACTGTAAAAACACTTTAGAAAATAGATTAAAAAATCAAATAAGCACCATGAGATGAAATTGTTATACTCTAGCAGCTTAGATTGTTAACATAAGTTTAACAGAAATGTCATTGTTGATGCCTGGTGGATTACAGGAATTGAGTAACAATTGCCTTTGTTCAAGGATAAGCTCCCAGTCACCCCTTTATTACTAGGTGTAACTTTTTTCAGGAATGCTGAATGCAAATTTCTTGAAATCACAACATGATAGTGAATGTTTATATAGGGCATTCGCTTCAAGCCCTTTGCTAATTGCAATGTTGTGTTGATAAATTCTGTTGGGCAAAGGACCTACTGTCTTGCCGGCATAGAATACCAGACAAGAGGAGCAAAAAACAATGTATACTACCCCCTTAGTAGCACAGTTATAGTGCTGCTTCACTGAAAGCAACCTGGAGTATCCAACCACTGAAAAGTATGTTATCTTGAGAATATATCTACATTGCTTGCACATCCCATATCGATTCATGCCCCTATTCTTATTTAAGCATTTTGCATGTTGTGATTTTTTTCTGAAATAGCCTTTAAATTGGTACTGTTCTTGTACACAGATTTTGGCTGCTGACCCAACTGGTCAAGCAGCCCAAAAGCACTACTGTCTTCTAGTGACATTAAGTAGCTTCTTTTAGGGAGGAAATATCAGTGTTATATTGTATAACAAAGTCCTGATTTAAGTCAATTTTCTTTCCAATCACATCAACAGTCAACTCATGGGAGCAACTCAGTAGGGGACTATATTTAATGTGTCTATCCTCTAAAATCCATTTCTTAAGATCCCCTAATAACATTGAGGAATATTCATGGTCCATAAATAAAATACAAAGTTTGTCAATTTCTTGTTCGAATACCAAGTCATCTGAAATTAACCTGCCTCATCTAATAAATTGTCCTTTAACAATATTTCTTTTCTGCCACTTATGGTGTTGAATGGTATAGTGTAAGAAGGAATTTGAAAAACTTCTATTCTAAATAACTTAGAATCTTAACTCCCTTTAGATAGTTTTTGCATAGAGTAATGTTTAGGAAGTTAATAGAAGTGTCACTGGCCTGGTATAAAAAGTACAATAAGTCAGTAGAGCCATTCAAAAAATCCATACATTTTTGTAACTCAGTGAGGTTCCCCTTCCACAGAATAAATATGTCATCCAGGTACCTCATATAAACCTTGACCTTTGAAAAAAAGGGGGAAACAAATATTTTTGTGGTTTCCCAGTACCATAACACCATGTTCGCAAATACAGGGGCCGAGGCTGGCTCCATTGCTACACTCCTGAATTGCTTGTAGTATTCCCCCTCAAAAAATACAAAATTGTTTTTAAGCACCAGTTCCATATTGAAAAATGAAACTAATTAATTTGAACCTGGTTGAGGTTCATACCATTAGCCATGGCATCCAGGAACCATTTCAAGCCTTCGTCATGGGGGATGACAGAGAACAAGTCCTTGATGTCTAGTCACTAATAGGGCATCAGATAAAAATTTGACATCTGCAATTGCCCAAAGAAAGTGCCAATAATATTTTAGTAAATGTGAAAGTTTTTAACTTAAAGTCGACCAACTTGGCCAAAGGTTCATTCTTTGACCCACTGAAGTCACTATGGGTCTGAGTGGGGGGGTTGGTCACTGATATGTGAATCTTAGGTATTCCAGATATCCCCAGAACCCAAGGATGCTCGACTTCAAGGCAGTCTCTTAACTTTGGTGGTAAATCATAGGTAGTGTACAAGTCTTCTAATGCATAGCTGATACCCCTGTAGGCTATGTTAATCTTGTTATGTGAGACTTCCATAAAAAATTCACCATTGTTTAAAATTTCAAGCATCTTAGATAAATATAAATGGCTGTCCATGATAACAGTCCCTTACCTTTGCCTGTTTTCATCACATGTGCACTTTTATCATTAAATAAAAGTTCTCGTTCTTCGGGAGTTAAGTTATAAAGTATTTTCTTCTTCTCGTACCCCCATTCTTTAATGCTGTTTTATATAACTGTTCAAACAGCCCAAAGGGCAGTGCTAAGGGGGTTATTAATAATACTACTTCTCCCCAACTCATTAAAAGCACCATGCTCACTATTAAGTGGCATCAAACATTTCATGTTCAATTTGTTAGCGTACAGTTTAAATTCACTCAGGGTATCTACTGTATTGGGGTGACCTGAAGGCACAAACTTAAACCCTTTTTGAAATAATGAACCAAAAAGGGAAGAAATAGACAATGAAGAAAAATGTTATATAGTCTATACAGTACTGTCAACTGGTGTATCCAAAACTTCAGAAGAAATTATTTACAGGGAATTTATTTCTGATGTTGACAGTTCCAGTATCCCCTCGGGTGCCAGGCCTGTTTCAGGGGGAGAGGGGAGCGATTGAAATCCATGGGCATTCAACTCTTTCCTCTCCCACTTTTCCTGGAACCTTTTTGATCTCCAGGGTTCCTATTCCCCCAAAGAAAGGGCTGTTTGCTCGTTGTTGTCACTAACCCTCTCCCTGTAAGTGTCACGTTTGTCACCAGGGTTACCAGCTTCAAAATTTCTTCCTCCATTAGGAGTGGAATAGGCCCTCTTATGTTTGCAGTCATTCTCATCTCTGGCAATCTTCTTCTGTTTGCACGTATAGCCAGAAATCTCATATTGTTCTACCCTATATAACGCTCAACAAAACTTGTCCAGGTGGTAAGGAAAACAAAGGTCATTTCTATTAATAGCATCCAAGTTTTTAATTTCAACTTCAAATTTCTCCAACTGCCTTAGATTTTCCTTAATATTAATCTGCATCATTTCAATGCCCATCCGATCAAATAATTCCACCAATTCATGATGGAAAATGGATCCCGGTACAACACCATTAGAGTATTTGAAAATATGCAACCTTTCGGCACTCTATGATGTGTAATACAAAAATTCAGATATGGATTGTCCATAACTAAAGATTTATATTTCGATGCCAGTTTCTTAAATTTCTTGATACCATCAACCAAAGTACCTGTAAAGGCCTCACTTATACCTGCACCCACTGCACCATTGTCAATGATATTATCTCAAAAGGTATGCTTGGATGTAAACAGTTCATGAACATTAAAATCAACAAAATCATTGATATGTGGTTCTACATCTCTCTCACCAAGAGGTAAGCCTCCACCTTTAGTGGAAGCTCCCAAAACAACTAAAGTTAAAGATGCAATACGAACAGCAGCAGTGTCTGATTTTTTACCTTGTACCAGCTCCGAGCTAACGCGTTTCCCTTTGTTGCCTTCATTGCTCATATTAGACAATGCTTCAGTTAAGGTGTTCATCTGATTCGTACAATTAAAAGAGTTAAGTTGAGAGGTGCACTAGTAATATTCCCTTCTCCATCACTGTTTTGGTTTTTGGTTCCTAGCTCACAGATTGGGTTATCTATGATAAAACAAAATATCTTCAACTTGATAGCTTCCGGACTTGGATTTAGCTATGATTCCAGAAGTATATCTCTTCAGGGTGCAGTTGGGGCACGCTAATGTAACAGGAGATCCTGGTACATTTCTTATAAAAGTGAATTTGGCAGTTATATGTGAGGCAGCAACTTGGTCCATAGTACATATATTTACCATGGGATCATAGGAAGTTACTAGGTTAATGGCCGTACAAGCCTACCAAGTTCTACCCTTGTTACCAAGATCATCACCTATAGCCCCTGTCCAAGAGAGACACAGGTGGAACCCCCAGGGTGAATTTACTGTTACTTTTTCAATCATCCAGATTGCACTTGAAGAGGGCCAGAAAGGTACTCTGCTTGACATGAATTGGGAGTCAGTCACCTTACTTATGAGATGAGCAATATAGAATGCCCTTTTTACCACTGTGGAGACATGGTGATCAAAGGTAAGGCTTCTGCCAACATGTGTGCCCAGGTCTCTCACTGCTGAGTGCATGCTTAGGGTGTTTCTATTGATGTGTTAGTTAGCAGGAACATCTCTCTTACCAAAAGGGATGATAATACATCTTTTGCATTGAGTTTAAGGTTGTGATTTTGGCACCAATCATTTGTTTGCATAAGACCCTCTTTTAGGGTATTGACATCATTTTGGGATTCTGTGACTGCTCCCAGTTTGCAGTTGTCAGCAAACTTTGTCAGCAACAGACCTTTAGTTTTTGGTTGTACTTTAGAGAAATAGATTCTGAATAGCAGAGGTTCAAGGACTGATTCCTGTGGAACACCACTGGTTACGGATCTGCTGTTGGAGGTGGATTACCCTATTTTGACTGTATGGGTTCTATTGATGAGCCAGTTAGTGACCCACCTAATGATATAAGTGTTGATACCTAGCTGGGTGAGTTTATCAATAATTCCTGAGTGGAGAATAGTGTCAGACACCTTGGCCAAGTCCAGGTAGGCTGTATGCACTGTTTTTCCCTCGTCCAGGGCTCTGGTGACTGTCTCAAAGAAGTTCACCAAGTTTAACAGGCATAATGTTCCTTTGACAAATCCAGATTGAGTAGGGTCAAGTGTTTGGAGATTATCTATATTTTTGTTGATAAGGTACTTGATGATTCACTCGTTGGTCTTGCAGATAAGGCTAGTTAGGCTAATAGATCTATAGTTCCAGGGGTCAGTGGAAGCACCACCCTTGTGCAAGGGGATAACAATAGCCGATTTCCATTCAGCTGAGATGAGGCCAGTTCTTAGACTATGATTGAAAAGAGTAGCAAATTGTGTTGCTAATTCTTGTCAGAGCCCATGTAGGATGCAGCCTGGGGTGTTATCAGGCCCCATAGATGCTGTGTTTTTGGCTTTAGAGAGGGCATTTATGACCTACTCTCTGAAGATGCAAGGTGGGGGACAGGTGGAAGAAATGTTATGAGTATGTGTGTTGGGGAAAGGGGAGTGAGGTTTCCACAGAATTTGTTGGATAACAGGTTTACTATGTCTACAGGCTCAGTGTATGTGGTATTATTAACTACCTGTTCAGTGCAAATCTGGGTCTCACCTTTCAGGCTACAGATGTAACTAAAGAACTCCTTATGGTTGTCCTTAGTTGAGGAAGCTAATTTGGACTTGTAGTTTGCTTTGGAGGACTTAACAAGAAGTCTTATTTGCTTGTTTAAGTTGAGGAGGGAGTGTTTCCAGTTTAGGACACACACCCTCTTACTTTTATATGTTCATAGGTTCATAGGTGTGTACTAGGCTAATGACCCTGGAGCCTTTATACGCCTAGCCCATATGATTACCCTGGCATCATTGTCACCTGACCTTAGTTTGCAGTGCCTCTGTCAAGTAGAGTCAGTGGAGTGATCCCCGGGGTGAATTTTCTATTTCCCATCCACTCATCAAGATTTCACTTGAAGAGGGCCAGTAAGGTGCTCTATTTGACATGTATTGGAAGTCTGTTCCATAGCATGGGCAGTTTCTGGGTTGTGAACCTGTCCCTCCAGCTTGTTCTGTTGATTGTGGTAATGAGGTTGAGGTCTCTGGAGTGTTTGGTGTGGAGGGATTGGGATTTCTTTAGATGAAGCATTTCTAACAGAGCTGGTTCAGACATGGCTTTGTAAGTCAAGCAGAGATTGCCTGTAAGTAGGCGATATGAGACAGACAATAGTTGGTGTTCTTTGAGTCTGTCCATATAGGACAAGTGTTTAAGGCCTAGAATTCTCTTTGTGAGGTACTTTTGCAGCCTCTCCAGTTGCTGCATGTGTCTAGTGAGGTACATGCCAAATGGGGCATTGTACTTGCTGATTATCCTAATGAGGGAAGAGTAGAGGGAGACAATGACCTCCTTCTTCATGGATGCAAAACCTTTAGTAATGAGATGTGCCACACAGAAGGACATTCTGACCACATTGGAAATGTGGTCGTCAAAAGAGAGCTTGCTGTCAACCTGTTTTCCCAGATCTCTTATAATGCCTTCTGCATTCAGTGGACTACCATCAATGTGGTAATTCATGGGAACTGGGTTTTCCCCAAAGGGGATGATGACACATTTTTTGGCACTGAGCTTAAGGCCATGGTTCTGGCACCAGTCGTTGGTCTCAGTGAGGCCTTTCTGTAGGATGTCAGCATCACTTGGGGAGTTAATAATAGCTCTCAACTTGCAATCATCAGCAGATTTTGTCAGCCAGAGTCCCTTCGTGTTGGCCTGGAATTCAGAGAAGTAGATACCAAACAGGAGAGGACCCAGTATTGAACCCTGTGGGACTCCACTCGTGACTAGTCGGCAGAGTGATTTGGAGTCAGCTGCTTTCACACTATGGGTTGTATCTGTGAGCCAGTTTGCAACCCACCTAGTGATATAGGGGTTGATGCCTAGCTTAGTGAGTTTTTCTATGATTCCTGAGTTGGGAATGGTATCAATAGCTTTGGCCAGATCAAGGTAGGCTGTATGAACCATCTTGCCATCATCCACAGCTCTGGTGACTGACTCAAAGAAGTCGACCAGGTTGAGCAGGCATGATCTGCCCTTCACAAAACCAAACTGTGAGGGATCCAGAGTTTGGAGAGTCCCTGTATCCTTGTTTATTACATCCATGATGATGTGTTCCATAACTTTACGTATCAGACTCGTGAGACAAATGGGGCGATAGTTCACAGGGTCTGTAGTCGCTCCTTTATAGCTGTTATGGTGGTAATTTGGTCTTTCGAACACCACCTAAAAAGGCACTATAGGTGTGGCAAGATCCTTGGCCAGTGTCCAGAAGCCCAGGGATGACAGATGCAGGCCATCTCTGGCAAAGCATCGAGGTCTGTCAAGTCATATCATCCCAGGTAGACGGATACTGGATCCCCTTAGAATGACACCAGAAACTTAGCCAATTGTTATAATCAGTCATTTTCTGCTTGTACTGTGGTATAATTCTGGGTGATGGTAGGAGGCTATTCAGGGCTAGGGTCATACCTGCCTGGGCTACATAATCCAAGAGCTCCTCCATGTCTCTTTCCATGTAGTCCAGGGAGGTACATCTCAGGTCATTCACACCCACATGTACAATGACAGAGTCATATTTGTACCTGTTGTTGAGGGACCTGAGTGCATGCGTTATGTGGCAGATTCTGGCACCTGATTGGCAGCTGACTGTTACTTTCTCTTTATTCAGCCTAGTGAGTGGGACATCAGTGTACCTTACTATCGAGTCACCTATGACTAGTGTGTTGGGCATACTTTTTTGCCTTAGGGGCTTTGGTTGAGTGGCAAACTGTTTAGGAGAGTTATGTGTCTCGTGATTAGTGTTGTGTTGTTGTGGTCAAATGCTTTCTGCCTTGGAGGTCCCTGCTGTTTGGGTAGATTTTTATTGAGAGCCTCCGAGAAGGGGGTGTGTAGTTTGTGTTTTCATATGAAGGCAGTGCTGGTGTGTGTTCTAGAGGGCTATGTGTTCCATGTGGTGTGGTGCAAGTGTTGACCTTCTCCTCTTGGCCAGCTATTCCGGTCTTGGCTGGAGAGTGGGTGACTTCCAATTTGGATATATAAGTGCATCTCTCGCAAGTCTGAGTGTTGGGAGGTAAGAGGAGAGGTTTGTCAGTGTACATGATGCAGTTGCTATATTGCCTCAGGATGCCCAAGTTCATCAGGTTAATAGGAGAAAGCACAGGGAACTGACCTTTAGACATGCCTGGAGGGGTGGGCATTCATAATAAGTACTGGAGTTGTTTCCTTGTGGAACGTTTAGTGCTGGTAGCACTTTTGTGTGCTACAATAATTGCTACAAGAAGTCTGGTAAAGTGCTAGACTAATAGACTAAACAGTCCTGGATACAGCAAGTCTGTATCTGGACAAGACTAGTTACAGGAAAGGTGGGAAACAAGCGCAAACATGGTCTTTTAAACCAAAAAGTTGAAAGAGCTGGAAAAACTGCCCAAACAGTCAATAAACTATAATTTCTGGGCCAGAAGCCATTTTTCTTGTGGTAGATAGGCTACCTAGTGCTTATCACTCACACTGACAAGCTAGAAGGCTTCCCTCCAACACAGAAAGGCTTGGGGAGGCTCAGAGGCTTACATACAGTCCTGGATACAGCAAATCTGTATCTGGACTAGACCAGTTAAAGGAAAGGTGGGAAACAAGTGCAAACGCGGGCTTTTAAACAAGAAAGTTGAAAGAGATGGAAAAACTGCCCAAACTGCAATGATAGGAAAGGTGGGAAACAAGCTTAAATGCGGGCTTTGGACAACAGTTTCTTCCATTTATTGTAAAGCCTGTTAAACAAGCGCAAATGCAGGCTTTGTACAACAATTTCTTCCTTTTATTGTAAAGCCTGTTAATGGCAGATGTCCGCTAGGCAGGTTTGCTCTTCCGTGAAGAGCTTGTTTTGGTCCTATCAGGTACAGCCGCTTCAATGCAGTTGTTCAGGTGTTTGTAGAAAACATTGGTGTAGGGCTCAGCATAGTTGTCAGTTACTTCTGAGGGGGGAGGTGCAGTGAAGCTATTTATACCATCCCTTAGAAGGATATACTCTGCTACTTAGATATGGCTACCAAAGCTCAGGGTGAATTTATTAGTAATGTGGTCTAAGGGGGTGCTTGCTGGAGCCTTTATCTGAAATTTCAGTCTGTTGTTTGGAATTCTACCAATTCATTTACTGTAAAGACATGGTTTTAAAATATTATTTGCAGTTCTTTCATGTCTTTGCTGTAAAAGTAGATGATTGAGGTGTGAAAATGTCATTTATTTATTTCATTTATTTTATCTAAACATTTAAAAATCTAAACAACGTGCATAGTTAACATAGACAGTCACTGTAAAGTACATAAATACCATAATAAAACAATCAGTGCAGCTAGAACAGTGTCTCCAAATAAACCCCTGTAAGAAAAAGTGATCACGGAGTGAGAGCTTAAAGATTTATCTTAGAGTTCAGATAGTCCGTCCTAAAAGAGGGTAGTACCTAGGACACCTCTTAATGAGGCTTCAGTTTCCTTTGACCTTGTTAGGGAAGGCAGTAGATTCCACAGAGTTAATGATCAGACCATCAAAACAACATCTTGTCAGTTGTTCCAAGCCTGGCTGTTGGAACAATTGAGACTCCCTCCTCTGATAACATAAATGCCCGAACAGGGACATAAGGTATTAACTCATTACCTCCAATGGAACTTTTCTGAGTATGTACTGTAACTCCCAGTGGGTGTGGCTTGAACCTTTAAAAAAAATAGTTATTGCCTCAGTTCAAACAAATGTTAACATCTCCGGAACCTTAAAGAGGTACCTGAAAATTGTAAATCACAAACTATTCAGCACAAAGTAATCTTTACAATGTTTGCATTCATTCAGTTTTAGGTCTTAAGACAAATTTTATAAGTCACAACAATCGCAGTAAGTATTAATTTTTGTAATCTTGTATAACAGCTTATAAGATCTTAGTAACTGTTTAAACAAAACACACGTAGTGTCACATGCACATACTGCCAGCAGCATTTTGTTAGGCTAAGCAGTTCTGTCTGTGTTACTTTATTGTTAAGATATTTACAGAAACATGAAAATTATTACAATAAAAATAAATAGTATAGAGGTAATAATCAATAACTGTTTGGCTGTACTTGGCAGAGGTCAAATACCAACACAGTTGTGTCTGCCATCATATAAGATTTAAGATGATGTCTTCTAATAGCTTGTGTGTAGCATGATTTTAGAATTATTGGTACAAGTATGAACAAGCAATATTTGATGCCTGGAGGCATCAATAGGATGCAACTCTATAAACATATAGAGGCATTAGTGGGCTGTAATGAGTTAACAAACTCCGTTAAATAGGCAGAATTTAGATTATGACGGCTCATTATTTGAAGAGTGGAGTCTTAACTATGTACTAATCCACAATCAGAAGCCAGCCCATTTCCTGCAACACATATGACTGAACCTGGATAATTCATTCAGTACCCTAATTATGGAATTCTGGACCAACTAGTAAGAAATACCAGGGGGAAAAATCACAGTTACCCCAACAGCAAAGATAGTAAAAAGAATGTTCCTTGAGTAGACATACTTCTCAAATGTACAGATTTTCGTAGAATGTCCAGATTATTGGCTCATATTTTTTGGCCTGTTTTTATTTTTTCCTGGCAAATCACTGGGATGATCCCAGGACTGAAGTCTCTAAATAATGACATTCATTTGAGTTTCAGACTTCAAATCCTTCAGAAAATGTATATTAAAACAAATCATGTTACTTTAGCAACTTTCTAAGTTTATAAGAGCAATATGTAACATACGTCCCTATTTGTACCCCCATTTTGTCAAGCTTTGTCCAGATGTTTTGCATTAAGAGGTTGAGAGGTATGATAGGTGAACTGTAAGTACTTTGTCAATATTGTATCAGAAATCCCACAATAAGGAGCACTAGAATAGCCCAGGAGTGGGATGCAAGTACATAAGTAACTGTTGTTATCTCTTTAGAAGGAATCAGGCATGTGATCCAGCTGATGTTCCACAGGTGGGAGTAAGACAACCTCATAAGGACCAATATTTGGATGTATAGTGCCAGTATGTTTTCAAATACCACACACAGATCCTTAACTTTAGATGAAAACCTTAAGCAGTTATCTCTAAAGAGGGTAGGAGTGTTTAAGTAAGGAGTCTGACAAAGGATGCACTTTATGATGCTTTAGCATAGCGTCTGTTATGTGTTTTTTTTTCTATTCAAATGAGGACAGAATCCATTCTTCTATGTCAAGCACTATCTGTGGCACAACAGATAGAGTACTCGCCATTGATGCAGAAAGCTGCGGGTTCTATTCCCTTCCCATATCAATTAATTGATTATACTACAATGTAATGCACTGCAGCATAAGAGGGTTGCTACACTCCTGAGTATGCTGTCCTTCAGATGAGACATTAAACTGAGGTCTGTCTGCTAGAACTGGTGGTAGCTCATGTGGATGTAAAAAATCCCATGGCACCTATTGAAAAGAGTAGGGATTCTTTATTTATATAAAAATAACTCTTATTTACTAAATATTTACGTATTTACAAATATTTACATATGTACAAATATGTAAATATGCAAATCTGTTTATACATATTCAGAATTTCCTTTACAATCATGGTAAATTTTCATCCCTATTAGACTCCCAGTCCTTTTTCCATAACCACCATCTAATATGACTTAATATTGTTGCTAAACTCCGTTTACCATTAAACATAATTTAATTTATTCTTTCATTCCATATAACCCATATAACATAAAGTACATTATTATCTATTCTTTTAACATATTCTTTACTTCCTTTTTTATAATATCCATATTTAATCCTATCCTTGTTTATTTTATCCACTTTCTTTATCTTCAAAAAATCTTCTTAACATAGATTCCCCCATAACTTTTTTTCTCTTTTACATTTCAGAAACACATGTTCAGTAGTTTTTTCTTCTTGACACTGTAAACATATTCTATCACTTTTCTTCTTATATAGATGGCATATTTCCTTTTACTGGCAATTTATCTGTTACCAGTCTCCACAAAAAATCTCAACATTTTACTTTCTGATTACACCATTTACTTCTTATTTTTATAATTATTTTATCAGTAAGATTTTCCCATGGTTTTACATAGTAATATTTTGTCATTACATTATTATACCATCCTTTTTTCTTTTTCTGTATCATCAATTTTTATTTTCCACAAAAGTATTTTTTCTTGGTAACATTTTATTTCTTGGTTTATACAATTTATTTTCTGTTTTGCTCTTTTTTACCATACCCCCAAATTTATCATACTTATATTTATACAGTTTTACTACTAATCTCTCATTTTTTTCATTTATCCAGTTTAACAGTTTCTACAAATTTAATGAAGCGGCATATACAACAAAACCTCCTCCTTGTTTATTTACATACAAAACTAAACTTTTTAATGTGTTTAATCTAGAACACCGTATATATGAAAAAAATATCGCAATAATTCCTTTTCAAATACTGTTGGCAACACAAGTTTGTTTGTGTCTTTTGGATTTTCCCGTTTAGGGGTCGCCACAGCGGAACTCTGGTCCGCTAATGATTGGCAGTAGACTTTTACTTGCTGGCTTGCTGGGCCTAACGCACAACCTTCAATGAAGGAATGCCCGTTCACGCATGTCGCCACACAGAAGACGCTCTAACTGAGAATCGAACGGGCAAGATCTAACTGTGAGGCGACAACGCTGCTAAATATGCTGTTTTTCCCTGTAGTACTGATTCTATCAAATAAGCCTTTTTTCCTGAATGATAATTGATATGTTCACCAGAAAAGATGTTTGCTTTATTTCTTCTATTGTTTTTCCCATTGAATTCTACTTACATCTTTATTCCCAAATTTTATACCTAACACAGACATTTTATTAATTGTAAAATATGTACCCCAATCTTTACTACATCACCTAAACCTTTATTTTTTCTCTTTATTTAAAGCCATCGCTATCATCTATAGACACTCATTTGTGCAAATTATTACTTCTTTTATTAAATTTTTTTGTAATTATTATAATGTCATCTGCATATGTTAACAGAACTGGAATTCTTACCCCTTCAGGTATTATATACCCTGCTTCCTTCATTTTGTAATTTATTTCACATACTACCACATTCATAACTAATGTAAAGCATATGCAACTCGTTGGACATCCCTGTATTACACCACTTTTCGTATGTACCTGTTGGCCTAACCAGCCATTTACAAGTATTTTAATTTATTATTACTTTACAGTGACATATATAATTTCCTAACTTCCCCACGTATATGTTTTCATTATTACCCATAGGATTTCATGTCTAGTTGTGTCAAATACCTTATTACGGTCTCCTATCATGATGTTCGCTTCTTTTTTTATTCATAATATCATCCACAGTTTCTCTAAATATCATTAGTAATTCTTGATAATCCTTTCCCTTTATAGGTTCATAGGTAAGTACTAGGCTGTCTGCCTGAGGGCATCTAGAAGCCTAGCCAGAATGTGTTGGCTTTCGGCTCCCCCTTAGATTAGTTTCCTGTGCCTTGGTCCAGCAGAGCCATTAGTTCCCTGTGCCTCTGTCCAGCAAAGCCACTGCAGTGATCCCCGGGGTAAATGTTCTGTTTCCCATCCACTCATCAAGGTTTCTCTTAAACAGTGTTAGTGAGGGGCTCTGCCTAATGTAGACTGGAATCCTGTTCCAAAGCATGGGGAGTCTCTGGGACAGGAATGTATCCATCCAGCGCATCCTATTTATCGTTGTGGTGAGGTTTAGATCCCTAGAGCGTGCTGCTCTTGGGGATTTGTTTTTTTTTTAGGTGGAGCATGTCCATCAATTCTGGGTTGGACATGGCCTTGTATGTCAGGCAGAGATCATCTCTGAGTAAGTGGTATGCAGCCAAGTACAGCTGGAGTTTCTTTAGTCGGGCTGCATAGGGCATATGTTTGAGGCCAGTAATCCTCTTGGTGATGTACTTCTGTGGTCTTTCCAGCTGTTGCAGGTGTCTTGTAAGGTACATCCCAAATGGGGCAGTGTACTCTATGATGGGTCTGATGAGTGATGAGAAGAGGGGCACGATAACCGCTTTTGTTCTAGATGCGAACCCCCTTTGTGATTTGGTGGGCCACATAGAAGGATTTTCTAACCAGCTTGGCAATATGATGATCAAAGGAGAGATTACTATCTACTTGGGTCCCCAGATCCCTTATTACATTTTCTGTATTTAGGGGACTACCACATATGTGGCAGTTCATGGGTACTTTGTTTTTTCCAAAGGGGATGACTATGCACTTTTTGGCATTTAGCTTGAGGCCATGATTTTGACACCAGGTATCTGTCTCAGTGAGACTCTTCTGGAGGATGTCTGTATCAGCTGGAGAGTCAATTATGGCCCCCAGTTTGCAGTCGTCTGCGAACTTGGTCAGCCATAGTCCTCCTGTGCTTGCCTGTACCTCTGAGAAGTATATACTGAACAGGAGGGGTCCCAGGACTGAGCCCTGGGGGACGCCACTTGTAACTGGTTTAGAGTCAAACCTAGAGCTTGCAACTCTCACCGTGTGGGTTCTATCCATGAGCCAATTGGCAACCCATCTTGTGACGTAGGAGTTTATGTTCCGGCTGATGAGCTTGTCTATAATACCAGAATGGGGAATGGTGTCAAAAGCCTTTGCGAGGTCTAGGTAGGCTGTGTGGACCTCCTTTCCCTCATCTAAAGCCTTGGTAACTGTCTCAAAGAAGTCCACCAGGTTTAGGAGGCATGATCTGCCCTTAACAAAGCCAAACTGGGTAAGGTCCAATGTTTGAAGGTTCCCAATGTCTCTGTTAATCAATTCCATGATTATGCACTCCATAGCCTTGCAGACCAGGCTAGTCAGGCTTATAGGGTGATGGTTCTTGGGGTCAATTGTGGCTCCATCTTTGTGGAGCGGTTTAACTGTTGCTGTTCGCCACTCTATGGGTACGTAGCCTGTAGAGATGCTGAGTCTGAACAGTTTGTTTAGATGAGGGGTTAGTTCATTTTGGAGCTCGTGTAAGATGCATCCTGGGACACTGTCTGGTCCCATTGAAGCTGTATTTTTGGCTTTGGATAGGGCTGTTTTAATCTGTGTGTCAGTGATTGCCGAGGCACTACATTCTTCTGGTATGGTTATGGGCCCTTTAGGGGGTGGGGGGGAGGGTGAAGTTTTCACTAAACCTGTCTGCCAGAATGTTGGCAATATCAGTCGGTTCAGTGTATTTTGTGCCGTTCTGCACTAACTCAGAGCAGATCTGAGAGTTTCCACTTAGGTTCCTGACATAGCTAAAGAACGTTTTGTGGTTATCTTTGGAGTCCTTGGCAATTTTTCTTTCGAAGCTAGCCTTGGATGATTTTATGAGGGATCGTAGTTTCTTGCTGATACTGATCACGGATGTCTTTCCTTCTTGGGATTTTACTCTTTTCTGCACTAGTTTCCTCCTTCTATTGTATAGCTTGTTTATGGCAGGGGGCCACCAGACTGGTTTCCTTTTCTTGGAGGAGTGAGTCTTGGTTTTGCTTGGGATAGCACAATCCATGCATTCTTACAGGTGCTCATAATATGCCTTTGTAAGGGATTCAGCAGCCTGGACAGCATTGTCCTTTAGCATGAGGGCTGTGAACCTTTCCACCTCGGTCTTAAGTAACGTGAAGTTTGCTTTTGAAAAGTTTTTCACAGTGGTTTCCTTGGTTAGGGGTGGGGGCGGAATGTGGATATCCAGAGTGATTAGTCTATGGTCTGATCTAACCAGTGAGGGTTTGACCTCCAGTGTAGAACACCGGTCACCGATGTTGGTGATGACCAGGTCCAATATGTTGTCACCTCTGGTGGGTATGTTGACCAGTTGATCCAGGGCGTTCGAGTTTATAAACTCTAGGAAGTGTTGGGCAAGGGAGTTAGTACTTGAGTAGTTCTCCTGGTTAATGTTTGGGTAATTGAAATCAACAAAGATAGTGTAGGAACAAACAACAACTAATCCAAAAGTGATATCCAACACTAAAAGTCCAAAGAATGCCTACGCACACCAGCAATGATACGACCTGTATTTAATTCCAGTTAAAACGAACAAACGTGCAGAAAAAAAGAAAATTGATAAACAAACAATTCAAGTAAAACGGATTTAGCCCTTTCTTCCACCTACAATGTGGACTTCTTCAGAATCAACCAACAATTCAGCAACGACCAATTTATCAACTTCTTGGCGCCAAAATTTAAAAATTCCATGTAAATTTTAAAGGTGTACTACCTGTACCTATTCCTAATAATTGTGTTATATACAGGAATGTTCGCAAATCTAAATCTCATACAACAGTAAACTAAAATAAATACTATCTAATGATAAAAATTAATAATAATAAATGCAGGTATTAAATGTGTATAAAATATAAAATACAAATACAAAATATATAGTGTGACTCATGTAAAATAATGAATTACAATATATACAGGCATATATTCTCAATTAAGTGAACTCCTATCGCTAAACTTATATATTCAATGGGGAATATGTAATAAAAACTCATACACATATAAAAATTCATATACATGTAAAAAATAGTTGTGGAATTAAAATGCATATGTAATTATTGTAATACACATCATGTTATATACATGGCTGTATGTATAGGCTGCACTGGTTTTTATATTGGCAAAACAGAACGGAAGTTCAAAAAACGCATATATGGCCACCTCTATGCCATTAAGAAAAAAGATGACACCAATGCCTTATATAGACATGTGGCTGATACTGATGACATTCACAGGTTTAAATTTGCCATTTTAGAACAAGTTAAGGTGAACAATAGAGGAGGAAATATTAAGGCCATTTTAACGGAAAAGGAAGTTAGATGGCAAATACTTACGGATGCAGCCACATCACCGGGTCTAAACGAATACATTAATATAAAACCACTATTGACTATTAAAACATAGGTAGAGATTGTAAGGAAATTTAGTATTGATTATTTTTTAGCTTTATGTAGTCTATTTAGTATTATATACACATTCATCATTTTTTTATTCATTCACAAGTGTAATTAATATTTTTACTAAAGATATTTTTAGAAATAAGTTTTTTAGTATCATATTTATTGTAATTCAATATAGAAAGTTGTTTGAGATTTATACTATGGTTATATTTTTTAAGACATATGCATTTTAATTCCACAACTATTTTTTACATGTATATGAATTTTTATATGTATATGAATTTTTATATGTATATGAGTTTTTATTACATATTCCCCATTGAATATATAAGTTTAGCGATAGGAGTTCATTTAATTGAGAATGTATGCCTGTATATATTGTAATTCATTATTTTACATGAGTCACACTATATATTTTGTATTTTATATTTTATACACATTTAATACCTGTATTTATTATTATTAATTTTTATCATTAGATAGTATTTATTTTAGTTTACTGTTGTATGAGATTTAGATTTGCGAACATTCCTGTATATATACACAATTATTAGGAATAGGTACAGGTAGTACACCTTTAAAATTTACAAGGAATTTTTTAATTTTGGCGCCAAGAAGTTGATAAATTGGTCCTTGCTGAATTGTTTGTTGATTCTGAAGAAGTCCACATTGTAGGTGGAAGAAAGTGCTAAATCCATTTTACTTGAATTGTTTGTTTATCAATTGTTTCTTTTTTTCTGCACGTTTGTTCGTTTAACTGGAATTAAATACAGGTTGTATCATTGCTGGTGTGCGGAGGCATTCTTTGGACTTTTAGTGTTGGATATCACTTTTGTAATTGAAATCACCCAATATTAGGGTGTTTGATAGGACCTTCATATTTTCCAGTGTCTCCAGAAATGCGGAATGGGGGTCCTGGGTCATGGTGGGTGATCTGTAGCAAGCTACAATTTGAATTGCAGCTTTAACCATTGTTAGTTGCACATGGATGATCTCTGAGTCATTGTGCTGTGCCACTAACCTGGAGGTGTGAGTATCCTTGATGAATATGGATACACCCCCACCTTTTGTGTTTCGGTCCGGGTTCTGTGGCCGAAAAGTACGGTATGAGTTATAGTCTGGTAGTGCTGGGGTGCTCTCTGGAGCCTTAAACCAGTTTTCAGTTACTGCACAGATATCGATGTTCTCCATACTGAGGAGTGCCTCCAGTGCATGAATTTTGAGGTTTAGACTTCTGGCGTTGAGTAGCATTACCCTCAGTTTTTGATTACTTGTGCTATTTATGGTAGTGGGTTTGTCTTTTGAGCCTTGCCTAAAAAAGGCACTATGGGGGCGGCAAAAGCCTTGGCCAGTATTCGAAAGCCTAAGGGTGACGGGTGCAAGCCATTTCTTGTGAAGCAACATGGCTTATCGAGCATGTCATCCCAGGTGGACAGATACTGGATCCCCTTTGAATGACACCTGAAACTTGGCCAATTGTTGAAATTGATAATTTTTTCTTTATACTGTGGCATCATTCTTGGTGAGGGCAGGATGCTACTCAGGGTCAGGGTCATACCGGCCTTGGCTATGTGATCAGAGAGCTCTTCCATGTCTCTTTTCATGTAGTCCAGGGAGGTACGTCTCAGGTCATTCACACCAACATGGACAATGACAGAGTCATATTTGTACTTGTTCTGGAGTGACCTGAGTGCTTGTGTTATGTGGCAGATCCTGGTGACCGACAGGCAGCTAACTGTAACCGTCTCCTTGTCCAGCCTAGTTAGTGGGACATCAGTGTGCCTGACTATAGAGTCACCTATTACTAGTGTGTTGGGCATGTTATTTTGCCTTAAGGGCTGTGATTGTGTGGCACACTGATTATGTGAAGTATGTGGTTCATGGTTTGTGGTGGGGTGTGGAGGTTGCTTGGGTGTCTGCTTTGGAGATCTCTGTTGCTTTTGCAGATTTTCATTTAGAGTCTCCGAGTATGTTTTCGTGTATTTATGTGTTTTATTTGCTGGTGTTGGTTTAGTAGGTCTTTGTGAGACTGGTGGTGTGTTGCAAGTGTTTTCCTTCTCCTCTTGACTGTCAGTTCCAGTCTTAGGTTGAGAGAGCTTTGCCTCCAGTTTGGCTGTATAATTGCATCTTTCGCATATATTAGTGTTTGGTGGTAGGAGGAGAGGATTGTCTGTGTACATGAGGCAGTTGTAACATTGCCTCAAAATGCCCAGATTCACCAGTTGCACTGGGGAGTACACCTGAAACTACCCTTTGGACATGCCTGAATAGGTAAAGTGAGCTGTTTTACTGATTAGCTGGTAGGGACGAATAGAGATCCTTGTCCTTCTGGACAGTATAGGGGTCTAGTGCTAGGGTTAATTAGTGCTTGCTATGAGTTTTGAGCAAGTGCTGGGCTGTGAAAGGAATGGTTTGAGTGATTAAGTTGAAAGTTTGTCTAGTTCCAAGGGAAAAATTGAAGAGCAGACTTTGTGGAGCTGGGAATAGTTTAACACTAGCTAACCGGCACTGCCCAGCACGCAAAACCACACAAATGCGGTTTTTATAGCAGGGAAATGAAAGAGAGAGAAATTAGCCCAAAATGGCCAATAATCTACTAACTTCTGGGCTACAGCAAACAAGGCACACACATTTCAGAAAGAAACAGATCAAATAAGCAGGCATAATAAGCCTTTAACCAGAAATTCCCAGCTCAGAAGGGCAGAATCTAGCCTCTCCTCCCACAAGAGTGCAGACTACAAACCTTCTTAATGTAAAATAACTGGCCTGAAGCCCAAGTGCTTAAACCAGAACTAAAGCGCTTTTAGAATAACAGACACTGAGCCTTCAATCAGCAATTCCCAACTTAGGAGGATGTAAGCTACCTGTCCTGCCACAACACTGCAGTCCACGAACCTTCTTAATGTAAAACAACTGGTTTGAAGCCCAAGTGCTTAAACCAAAAGGCTTAGAATAACAGTTACAGTTTAATCAGGCTACTACCAAGCAGTAATAACTGCAGCAGAATAATACAATTGAGTACTTTTAAGAAGAAGCACATGCAAAATAACGTAATAAAGTGGGAAGAAACACAATTACAGGAAAAGCAGATGAATACAGTGCAATTTTATGTATTTTATTTTTTATATATAACAATAGAAAACGTGCAAACTGTTTAAAACAAATTACCCAATTAACCAGTAAAAAAACTCAAAACTGAGCCCTGTTCCAGCAGTCTTCCATCTGACAAGTTCTAACCGCACACTCCTGCCACTAGGGTGCAGGGGAACCTTCTCCAAAAAAGATGGCCTGGATTAGTGCTCAAGTTATACAAACAAAGCTAGATTCAGCAGACCTGGATCTAGTCTATGCTACAGCAGACAAGGTGCACCAATATCAGAAAAACAGTTCAAATGAGCAGGCACAGTAAGCCTTTAACCAGAAATTCCCAGCTCAGAAGGGTAGAATCTAGCCTCTCCTCCCACAAGAGTGCAGACCACAAACCTTCTTAACGTAAAATAACTGGCCTAGAGCCCAAGTGCTTAAACCAGAACTAATACACTTTTAGAATAACAGACACTGGGCCTTCAATCAGCAATTCCCAACTTAGAAGGATGTAAGCCACCTGTCCTGCCACAGTAGTGCAGACCACAAACCTTCTTAATGTAAAACAACTGGTCTGAAGCCCAAGTGCAATAACCAAAAGACATTCAGTTACAATTTAATCAGGCTACTACCAAGCAGTAATAAATGCAGCAGAATAAACACAATTGAGCACTTTTAAGAAGAGGCAAAAGCAAAATAAGGTAATAAAGTAGGAAGAAACACAAATACAGTAAAAGCAGATAAAATGCAAATTGTTTTTTTTATATATATAACAATAGAAAACAAGCAAACTGATTTGAACAAATTACCCAATTAACCGGTAGAAAACCTCAGAACTGAGCCCTGTTCCAGCAGTCTTCAATCAGACAAGTTCAGGGCCTAAGTGGGTATGCCTACTCAAATGTTCTCTCTGTATTAGGCAGGATAAGCTAATGATGCTAGACTAGGATAGACCTGGGATAGTGCTGAACAGATGGGAATGGTAGGAGTGTCTGAAATCAAAGTCTGATCTCACTGTACTCGGTTGAGTGAGCAAATGAGATGGGCCCAGGAGGAGTGTTCAAACACAAATTTACAGGAGGGGCGGTCAGTTCCAAAGCCACCAAGATTAATACCACAACAAGAACAGGAAGGGTGGGTGGAGACAACTAACTGCAGACAGGGAGAGAACAGAGAGAGAACTCACAATTTTCAGTAAACAAATAAGCAGATAAATGCAGTACTATTTTTAACACAATATTCAATGAAACAATAAACAGAAAAAAATAATTACATTGTATGTGCTTTCAACCATATTTTCCATTTTAGTTCCAGTCTCTTTTGTATTATTTTCATAAAGATCTTAGAATCTTTATTATTCAGTACTATTGGATTCCAGTTTTTTAATTGTCTTCTGTCTTCCTTTTTCCACATGAATTTAGGTATTCCAGTACATAATTCTTTATACATAAAACCTTCATTTAACTATTCATTCAAAAAGTTTAAAAGTGTATTTTTTGCTAGTTCCTTAAATTGTTATACATGTCATACCCTATTTCATCTGGGCCTGCAGCCAAATCTATATTAACTTGGCATAATAGTTTATCTACCTAATTTAAAGAAATGTCCTTTTCCAACCCTTTATGAAGGTGTTATAATATCACTCGTCATTGCTCCAGGCAGTGAAGTCACTCACAGTAAGCCATCTTGCTTGATCAAACTCTGCACTGACAAGGAAGACCGTTTGGGTTTGATTCCTATGGCTTTTGTGGAGAGAGTAGGTGTAACATGAAGGATGGCACTGACAAGGGGTGAGTGGTCATAAGACTTAGTCGCTCTGGTATGTCTCTGACTCTACAGTGGACGAATCTATAATGTTTCCCATGATAACGGGGTAGGTGGTACACCAAACAGAAACTGCAATATGCTGTTGCATCAGTAATGTACTTAGTGCTCCTTCATCTCCCTGATGCAGCTGAAATGGGGAGCTATAACAAATTACTACCCTCACTCCCCACTGGTCAGGCTCTGTTTAAGGCTCTTCATAATGGAAAATCCAGGGGGAATATAGCTGCCAAAGAGGGTCTAAGGAATGAACATGGCATTAACTTAGCTCTGTTAAAGGAGGAACCAAGGGAGAGAATAGGGCATGTTTAGAAGTCAGTTATCTAGCCTTGAGTCTGCAAATACCATAGAAAGACAGTAACCACTCCTATTACAGTGTACATTTGACTTAAGGTAATTTTAGCTGAAATCCACTGACCCAAGAAGGAACAAGTGAGCTAAATACTTTTCTTGCTGCCTGCTCTCGCACCGTGGATGTTGGCAATGTGGTTGCATTAGCATATAAGAAGTACCAGTGGAGAAACCATCAAGAGTATGGATGATAAGAAGAAAATGCCTTAAGTAATAAAACCTCATCCCGAGAGGGTAACACATCTGAAAAGGTGCATATGTAAAAGGAAGTTAGTCTAAGAAAACCAACACTATGAGACACAGACACATACACAATCACATGTACACACGTGAACATTTAGTGACTTGCTACTTTGCCTATAGAATATCTGTGCAGGCATAGGAGACATGCAGACTGCACAGAAGTACCCTAGCCAAGAACTGAACCAGAGAACTATATGTAGTAAGGCAGCAACACTAACCTATGTGCCATTGTGTCACCCAATTACTCATTTAATTGAAATTACATGAATTAGAAATCATCTGTGAAGTAAGGCACATGAAATCAAACTGTAACCTGAAATATAACACACAACACCCATTATGTCATCTAGAACTTGCTTCTAGAATGCTAGAAGGCTCTGTGTTCTAGACTCATAAAATAAACTTGAAATAACTGGTGCTTCATTCCAAGTCATAGCCGGCTTTAGGCTCCAGGGAACCCTGCGGTCGCTGGGGGCCCCTGTTCCTGGGGGGGGGGGGGGCCCAACCACAGCAATTTATTTATCTTGATATCTTGTAACATGTCTGTCAAACTAACAAAAGCTAGTACAGCAATCATGTATAGTTAATAAACCAGGTGGGTAATAACTCTAAATTATTTATAACTCCTTTAAAATTCAAAGGCATCTCTGGTTATTGTAACAGTGTTTTATCAAGTAACAAGCTTCATAATCCCATTAAATATTTTACCACTGACATAGTGCATCTGGCCTAGTTAAACCTTGATTGGTGGATATTCCCTCCACTAAAACCAACAACATAGCCAGTTTTAGATACTTGCAATACCTGTGGCTGCAAGGGACCTCTTAATCATCCTTGACTGTGTGGGGGCCCTACAAAAGCAGCTGATGGATAGGAAAAAAATGAGGGAAAATGTATTAATTTCCTGATTATGTTCTTTAACCTGAACAGGGTTTTGGTATGACCCTGTTAGGATAAAGCTGATAATGAACATAAGCAAGGCAAGCAATAGAGAACAGCAGCCGGATAGACTAATCCGAGTGAAAACCTTGTATTTTAAGAAGAGCTGATGCTTCTGATCATCAGAGAATTTTTTTTTTCTTTCAGGGAGTTTTATAAATATTGGTAAAACACCAGATACTACAAATCGCAACTATTTTGCAGAAGAATTCAGCATAATACCGACATAATAGCAGAACAGAGGCTAAAAATCAGGAACATGTTATAAATATTATTCTAATTCACTTAACAAAGTTAATAGAATAACACCTTCAACATGCATTTTTTGGACAATAAGAAGTATAAACGTCTGATACCTGGAATTATTGACTGTTTGTATCCCTGAATGATTTATTAGCAAATCAAATTTTTTACGAAGGACAGATCAAAATTATGAAAAAAATCAGGGAAGGTTTATGAGCAAAATCAGGGAAGGTCTGTGAAATCAGACACAGTGACAGGTACGTACTGCTCCTCAATGAGGTAAATAAAAGTGACTTAACCCTGCTAATGTTTGAAAATTGCTAAACAGCACTCACTGATCTGGTGTACACACAGTACCAGTGTTGCACAATGTATTGCTCTTTGCTGAAATAAGTGCAAAACTAGTATTGCCATGGCTTTTGTGTGTGTTTGTAAAAAGTATTACTAATTTTTATCTCTGCATACACCTAATGATGCCAAGACTCATACATTATTCTTCTGTGTATCAGTGAAAAATGTAGCAAACAAGTAATGTAATGCATAAAATATATCACAGAAGATTCACACTTCAATCTTCAAGGAGTCTGGTGGCCTCCACTCCCTAGACTGTATAAATTGATACAGGGGGCTCCCTTATCCATCCTTTACTGTGTGAGGGCCCCACAAAAGCTGCTGCTGGTTGGAGAAATATGAGAAAAAATGTATTAATGGTACTTATGTGTTATCGCAACCACATTTTCGTGATAATGCTGGTTGCTTCCCGATAGTGAAATCTGGCCATTAAATGTTTTAAAAAGGTCATGCAATGTGTTTTCTTTCACAATGAAGGCTCATTTATGCAGGGATATCAATAAAAAAGGGGAAACTTAGTGACGCTTTTTAGGTATGCAGTAGACTGGCAGCATATCGTAAGAA
Source organism: Protopterus annectens (assembly GCF_019279795.1). Lineage (NCBI taxonomy): Eukaryota > Metazoa > Chordata > Ceratodontiformes > Protopteridae > Protopterus > Protopterus annectens. Next base: position 1,262,056,040 of record NC_056732.1, on the reverse strand, counting down.
ACCCAGCTTGACCAGCAAAAACACTGGAGCACTCCTGATTGCAATTTCGGACAACTGCCTGTCCGCATTACTTACTGCAACTTTATCACTGAAATGTTTATTTTGAAATATGTTTACAAACTGTGAAAACATAAATCATTTACCAAAGCCATCATTCCTGTATCTGTGTGTTCCTTCTCAGAAGGATTCCTTCCACAGAATGAAAATAATCCGTTCATCAGTAACAGGGCAGCCATGACGAATCAAGCATGCAAAATAGGAAGAGGAGTTTTTCATTTTTTTTCTCTTCCTGAAGATAATCCAAACTTATTCTTCAGCAATAACAACTTTGAATAACACCTTACAGTGATTCCTACGCTCATTTTGATTTCAGGATACAGTTTCGCAACCGCGAAAATGTGGTTGCGATAATACATAAGTACCGTATTAATTTTCTAACTACACTCTTTAACCTGAACAGGGCTGACCCTGTTAAGATAAAGCTGGTAATGGCTTGTACTCTTAAATGCACCCATTCTAAAACCAGCCCTGCTCAGATGTGTATGTGTAGAAAGCTGCTGTAGGTTATGGGGAGGAGGGCTATGGTTACTTCTTTACTTTTCATTACAGTCAAACCATAGAGGTTTGCATATGAGGTTGTTGCAGTTTTTGTTTGGGCTGAGGACAATGTGGTCATTCTTTTACTTTACTCACAGACCTCAGAGGTGCACAAAGAAGGTTACTATAGTTTGCGTAGGGGCAGTGTACTGTTTATGAGCAATAAAGTAGAATACATTACTGTAATCATTATTTTTTTTTCAATTTCACATCAGGCACATATACAGGTAGCTGCCTTTGATGGGTAGGGTTGAGGAGTGAGGAGGCATGCTATGTGTATGTATATTAGCACTCACTCGAAACACATGACTGTGGCAGTTTGAACCACTGCTTTCACCCCAGTCTAACACCAGAGGGATGCATAGGCAGCGACTGTTTTCCCATATTGGACCTATGTATCCAGACAACAAATGGCTGGTTAGTTTGTTGTGAGCTGTTCTTTTGTCATCTTTGAATATTAAGCCTTGTGCACAACTTATGTATTCCTTGAAATAAAAAAAGACTGAAGAAATTATTTTCTTACTCATGTTTTTTGTTTAGGACACCATTGGATTAAAAGGTTGGGAACATGCTCTAAAATGCATCCGAGAACACCTATAACCCTATGGCTTCTTGGGCCCTGGCTTATTTGAGTTATTTCCTAAGTGGTTATTACTGTGCTGGCTTGGTCAGGAAAGGTGTGATGAAAGGATGCAAGGAAATTAAGCTAAGCAGCAACAATGAATTTGTTTCCTTAATCATAATTTCTGTTCAAGCCATCATTGGATGAAAAGATTATGTAAAAAGAAAAAAAATGGAATATACTTTAGAGCATGTAGACAGCATTTTACCCAAGTCCACACCAATGCATATAGTTTCTGTAATGTATCATTGTTGTTAAAATACCAGTAACTGTGAATGTCTCTCTGTGAGATGGGCGAACATAGTGTAGTGTATAGACCCGTTGTCCTGTAAGAGCATTATAGCTAAAGGTCATTCTGTACATACTAGTCGTGAAAGTTTGCAGCATTAGAGGGGTGGCAGTGACAGGGTAATGCTCTGACAGAAGTGCCTAGGGGGCCCCTGATCTTAACATTTGCTGGGGGCCCTCAAAATGCTAACTGTACCAAGTGTTGCCATTTGGATAGAATGTTAACACAACACCCCAGCTGTTTGTTGTGGTAGGTGGTCAGGTGGATGTTAAAGAACCCATGGACCATGCATAACAAATAAAGTACAAACTACTTTGAGGTATAATCCAAAGTTCACCAACTTACTGTAAATGTCTCCTTGAGTTTTATCTGAAGACTGCTTATCTGAGAGCTGATCTGACAGAAGAGCAGTTTATTTTATATTTGGCACATTTGCTAGCTAGAGCTGCAGTACCCAAGGCTTTTGGTTCTAGTTTCTTGTATAACAAAATCAGGTAACACTATATGTAATTGTAAATTGAAATGCATATAAAAGCAAAATATATGTAATTTTCTTTAATGTATGATAAACTCAATACTGAAGCAAAATATGCTATTTTATTTCAGAATGACACTGAGCTCCATTAGAAGTATTCCTTAATTTTGCCCATCTGGAGCTTTCATTGAACATTCTGTTAACTCACTGCATTGTACAGTACAGATAAGCCCTCCCCACCAGTATAATGGAACATAAATGTTTAGACAGCCTTACCAGAAATCTAATAGTCCCCTAAGTCCTTCCCATATGGGAAGGAGACATTCCGTATAGTAGCAACATATTTTTTCTGCAGAGAATCCAGGAACCTCATTTTTCAAAAATTTGATGAAAGTGAATATTTGACACATCACTAGAGTCAGAATGAGTTGAAACTGAAATTTTCACTATAAAGGTTTGAAAGGGCCACTTTTCAGCCATTCTAGACAATGCCTTATTTGTTATATAAGCCAGCAGTCTTTCTTACCAACAATATTTTTTCTTTATCTCCCAGCCCCTATGTGAATTGCATTATGTTTCGTATGAGTTCTTGAATCCATTTTCCTGTTTTTGGCCACGTGACTTTATCAAGAAGGATGGTTCAGTAATTCATTAGCTTTTCTGTGAAAGAATACTTCACCAAGTCTTCCCAAAATATCCATCATGCAGTTCCATTTCATTTATGCTATCACATTCTTCCTTATGTTGGACATGTTTATACCACTGTTGCAGTCTGCTGTTGTTCTTTGAGCTTTTTCAAGCACTGTCAGTAACATGCAGAATAAATACACTGGGTATGCCATATAATGAGATTATAATTACCGGTTTTATCTTCAAAAGCAATTGTAGCTGTGATGTTATTGTTACATCACGGTAGTAAGATTCAGACTCATGTGGGTAAACATTCATGTTAGTGAATGGTCCAGGTGTGCACGGGTGAGAAGAAAACAGGTATACAGCAACAGTGTTGGTAGGTATTTAAACTAGTGTGTGAGAAATGCTTTCTTGGAAATTGAGGGGAGAGCCCTGTCACTCTGCTTGTTTTATTGCATACATTCAAAATGTCACCATGGTTAACTGATAGGTATGCCCTGGAGTTAATGACCCTACCATTTACTTCGCTGTGGTATAGAAGGAAGTGCTACGGGTCCCAGATGCTGTCAGCACTGCCCAAGTTGTTATGTACATCCTTTTACTTCATTTTTTTGCAGTTGATACTTCTACCGGTGGACCAGTAGATCATGGGTTTATTTGTTTGAATGTTTTGATTTTTACTGGAACTGGGCCATTAAGGCCTTGTTGGAGTCCTAGTCTACTTACAATATAAGAGCAAAACTTGGTAAATGTAGCTATAGAAACAGTATTAGATTTAGCTTGTTGCCGTAATCATAAAAACCTGAGGCCCATGAATTTGGCAGTAGTTTCACTGACAGAGAATTAACTACGTAACATCAGCACTGCATTTACATAAGCCTTCTGTGAACAGTAAACCTTTGAGTTCTTTTGTGAAAGAAAGAAAATGTCTGTTTTAATAAATTTGGAAGGGCATACCATAGCAGTGGTCCTAGACGAGAGAAGGCTTCACAAAAGAAAATGGTGAGGGATGTCATGTGATTTATCAATCAGGCCCCTGAGCATTGGAGATCTAGAAAATTATTTGATTTTGAACATTTTGTTTAGAGGCCTGCAGTGGTCAAAGCCAAACATTTCATAGATCCATGTGTCACCTAGTAGTTTAGCTCTAACTTTGATTAGTGGTCAGTGAGCTGAGACCAAGCAGGTATGCAGTATTGCTGGGTTTCTGGTACCACAGTAATAAACCTTGAGATTTTTTTTTACATTTCCTGGAATCTGTGTGTTTGACGTAGTTGCTGAGATAGTTGGTAGGCCATAGATCATTGGGGAATTAGGATGTCTTTTGCCAGGCCTTTTGTCTTGATTATTTGATTAAGAGGTTTTCAATGATATAACACAGGTTGAGCATTAACCATGTTTTGCCTGTTGTTTTGTTAATACACACTTTATTTACATGCTAATTATCTAATCACAGAACAAACAATGAAGTAGTAAAACAATAATCCAACATAAAGCAATAAATACTGAAAATGTAAGTATCAGCACTGGCAGTCACCTCACTGAGAATAAATAAATAGAATTCAGACGAAATGCAGACCAGTTATAACAGTACAGTCTAACTGTGATTATACCACTGACGGTGTCTGCGTAATCAAACAGGTGTAAACTGTGACAGTAAGAGAGATTAATATGTTTACTAGATTCCAATCCAACATTAAGTATTTGGACTCTAAACTATCGTTAATCAGCTGGATAAAGAAGTAATCCAGTCCTAAAGAAACAAATAGGTAGTGAGTCATTCTACAGTCTTTGCAGCAGGAATAGTAGTTACTCAAGCAAATCATCCAGTGATAAAAGTTTATCCAGTCCATTCATAAATTCTTCCCAAATTACCAGAAGTCTGTTGCAGATTCCTCAGCAGCTGCGCAGGAAATAGCAGACTCCAAACTTATCCAGTGGCTCCAGTAAGGAGTAAATCAAGGATCAAGATGAAAATGTAGGCAAACAGTGTCACTGTTGCAAATCCACCACTATAAGTTTAGCAAAGTTACAACAAAAAGCATCGATCATGTACACTGGGAAGAGTGTAGACAGAACAATCTATATGGGAAAGTGCAACTGAACAAACTCAAATTTCAAACGGACTCAAAGGGAGAAAACTAGAGCTGTACAAATCACATTAATTGAACGAAATGGTGCTAGTTTTCATGTACTTCAGTTCTTTACTCAGGCAGTAAAAGTCACCGAATGAGCAAACTGTTATATACAGAAGTAGGGCTTATTTATTTATTTTATGTTTGTTAACTGTTTAGACGTCTGGTGCACTATCCTTTTCAACCCCAACCCAGGACATATGGCAGAATAACTATAAAAGTGGCATACAGTTTGTAATTATGCACGGACACAGATAAATGTTACATATAGCTGAGCTTGGACAACTTGTTTACAAAGGACACGTGTCATTTCTTAAATTCAGAGATGTCTTACAAGACAGTACTGTTCCAAGAGGCTGATGTGAGCTTAAAAAAGATCATCACAAGCAGCAGTGGAAAAACAAGGCCAGTTTAGATTAATGTTAGTGCTACTGCAAAAGTCGTAAAATAATTAATACTTAAAGTGACAGTGGCTCAAATAAGGATCAAATCAAGGACTAAGATGAAAACAGGATCAAACAGTGCTGATGCTGAAAGTCCAACAGATGGCTGTGTAACAGAGAAAGTTCCAGGGAGAAGCAGTTCTCCATAATCGTCTGAACTGGATAGTATGGAAAATGCAAACTACAGCAGTATAGCAGATGTGGTGGAAACAAAGTAAAATGTAAGCAAATTTCAAACACTGTTAACTCTGATCTGTGACTGAATCCATAGTTAGATAATTCCACAACTCCATTACTTAAGTAGTTGATAACAGGTAAAGTAGAATTTAACTAATTCGCACATGTTGCAGTCAATTAATGATGTGTTACATTCCTGAAATCTGGCAAGCTCGACAACAATTGGCTGGAGCTCACAGTCAAAGAAAATTTAAATGTTAGAAAAATCTTTTCATAGGTTCATAGGTGCTTACTAGGCTAATGACCACAAGGGACCTTTTAAGCCTAGCCATGCATCCCAAGTCTCTGACAAGTTCTGGTACCCTTGGTAAGTGTAAGCAGGGGCTTGGGAGATGAAACATTTACAAGCAGGGTCCTTGGAAATGAACCATTTACAGGTTGCCTGTGTCCATTAGAGACATAGGTGCCAGACCAGGGATGCATTTCCTGTTCCCCAACCAATTGTCCAAGTTACACTTGAATTGGGTTAGGGAGGAACTCTGTTTCACATGGATGGGGAGCCTGTTCCAGAGATGGAGTAGTCTCTGGGATATACACCTGTCTCTCCAGCTGGTCCTAGTTATATCACAGTCAAGGTTTGAGTCTTTAGAATGGGTAAATCTGGTGCTGTTTGTTTTGTGGATATGCAGGAGGTCCATCAGAGAGGGGTCTGGCAGTGCCCTGTATGTCAGGCATAGATCTCCCTTCAACAGCCTGTGGGATACAGAATATAAGGATAGAGCCTTGAGGCGGTCTGCATAGGACATTTTATTTATGCCCTGTATTCTTTTAGTGAGGAGTCTCTGTGAGAATTCTACTTGTTGGATATGCCTGATTAGGTACATACAAAAGGGGACATTGCACTCAGGGATAGGTCTGATGAAAGCCAAATACAGTGGAACAATTACTTTCTTGGACTGAGTGCCCTGTCTTTGTTTATAAGTTGCGTATCATAGAAAGATTTCCATACTACTGTAGACACATGATGGTTAAAGGCTAGATTATTGTCTATGTATGTCAATAAGTCCCTGACTACTGGGTCATCCCTAAGGGGTGTTTTGTCAATTTGGTAGTTACCAGGGGTGGATGACATCCCAAAGGATACTATTATGCATTTCTTGGCATTTAGTTTTAGTCCATGGCTCTGACATATGTTGTTTGTGTCAGTCCTTCCTGGAGAACATTTGTGTCAGTGGGATTCAGTGGCAGTTCCTAATTTGCAATCATCTGCAAATGTAGTCAGCCAGAGACCATTGACATTGACCTTGACTTCGGAGAAGTAAATGCCAAAAAGGAGCAGTCCAAGGACCGATCCCTGAGGGACTCCACTTGTGACTGGCCTCTTTGTAGAGGTGGACACCCCAATTCTAAATTCCTGGTTCCTGTCTGTATGCCAGTTGGCTATCTACTGGGTGATATACGGGTTTGTACCTAACCTCTTGAGTTTGTCAACAATGCCTGAGTGGGGTATTGTGTCACATGCCTTGGTCAGGTCAAAGTAGGCAGTGTGAGCTATTTTGCCATCGTCCATTGCTTTGGTGACCTCCTCAAAGAAGCCCAGCAGATTGAGTAGACATGACCTGCCCTTGACCAAACCAAACAGGGATGGGTCCAGTGTCTGGAGGTTTACTATATCATTATTGATTATGTCCATGACAATTCTTTCCATGGCTTTGCATATAAGACTAGTGAGACTTATTGATCTGTAGTTTCCAGGGTCTATAAATGGCCCACCTTTGTGTAAAGGGATGACTGTTGCTGTTCTCCATTCATTAAACATGAAGTCTATTTGAAGGCTATAATTAAATAGTAATTCCAGAAGGCCTGATAGATCATGTTTCATGCTATCTAGAGGGCATCCTAGAATATTGTCTGGTACCATTGATGCAGTGTTCTTGGCCTTAGAATGAGCATTAAGGACCTGTTCCCTAGTGCTAGCAGGAGGAGTTATATTTGATGGCATTTCCTGAGGGAAGGTTGAGGAATGGGGGGGGGGGGGTAAAGTTGAACATGACTTTATTAGCTAGTAGGTTTGCTATATCTTCTGGCTCAGTATAGTTGGCTCCATTTACAATGAGCTGTGCACACAACTGTGTATTGCCTTTGAGGTTGTGGAAATAACTAAAGAATGCCTTGTAGTTGTCCTTGGCCTTGGAGGCCAAATTTACTTCAAATTTGGCTTTGGTAGACTTTATTTGTTTAATTTGATGAGAGTGCTTTTATCCCACTGGGTGCTGCACCTCCTAATTTTTGCCATGATTTTCTTCCTTCTGTTATACAGCCTGTTGATTTTGTGATTCCACCAGGGTGGCTTGTTTTTTGAGTTATTTCTGTACTTCTTCCTGGTGGGTACAGCTGCCTCTATGCAGCTATTAACATACTTGTATAGGGTTTCTGTGAACAGTTCTGCATAGACAGCAGTATTCTCATGGTTTATGGGGACGAGAAATTTTGCCAGGTTATCACTTAATCACAGGAAGTTAACCCAAGAGTAGTTCCAGAATATTCCAGGTTATGCTGGGGGTTCAGGTTTTATGTTTACTTCAAAGGGGACCATTTTGTGGTCTGACCTTACCAGAAAAGACATTACACTAGGGGGTGTGCAGTACTCTCCCATACTAATGAGGACGAGATCCAGTATGGTTGCACCCCTGGTTGGTGTATTAACAGTCTGCTCCAGGATGTTTGTGTTTACAAAATCCAGGAATCTCTGTGCCTGTATGTTTAGAGTTGTATAGGATTCCCAGTTAGTAATGGGGTAATTAAAGTCACCCATGAATATGGTATTGGGTATGGCAAGTGTTTCCAGTAAGTTTAAATAGATGTTATGGATTTCCTGGGTCATAGAGGGGGGCCTATAGTTTTCAAGGAAGTGGTATTGGATTTTGCCTGTGGTGATTTGAACATGAAGCAGCTCAAGTGCATTGTCTTCTTTGACCAGCCTTGAGGTATATTTATTTTTGATATAAATTGAGATACCTCTGCCTTTAGTCCCTGTCTGTGTAGTAGTTGGTCTAAATGTGTGGAGGGCATTATAACCTTGCACTGTCTATGTGCTGTCCGCAGCTTTAAACTGTGTCTCAGTGACTGCACAGATGTCAGCATTCTCTAGATTGGAGCGAGCTTCTAAGGAGTTGAGTTTTTTATTTAGACTCCTAGCATTGAGCAGTAATACTGTTAGATTTTCTTGGTTTTGATTTACTATGTCAGAAGTGCCTTCAGTTTGGCATTAACTAAAAAAAAGCACTATGGAGGAAGACAGTATTTTAGCTAATATTCGAAAGACTGGGGAGGAGAGGTGCAGATTATCCCTGACAAAGCAGCATGGTCTGTTGACTATCACCTTCTATGCTGACAAATATTGCACCGCCTTAGATCCTTGGAGAAGGTAAAATGGCTCTCAATGCTAGGCTCATACCAGCCTGGGACTCAAATTTCAAGGTCTTCATGATGTCTCTTTTCATATAATCTAGGGAGGTATGTCTCAGGTCATTTACACCCACATGGAATATAACTGAGTCATACTGGTACTTGTGGTCCAAGGATCTGAATGCATGCTTAACGTGCAGATCCTAGCCCCTGATAAGCAACTGACTGTGACTTTCTCCTTACTCAGCCTGTTGAGAAGGACATCATTGTGTCTCATGATGGAGCCTCCAGTGACCAGAATGGTGGATTGTGTCATGGCTTGCCTTATGGGCTTAGAATTACAGGCTCCATGAGATGTGGCTGTGTGTGTTGATTAGGGTCTTACTTTGAAAGAGTGCATTTGGTGCTGCTGAGGGCATTTGTTATGTGTACTTTGTGTAGGAGGTATTTGGGATTTAGGAAGGTTGCATTTAAGTACCTCAGCATATGTGAGTCTATGTATCTGCTTTGAATTGTGTGTGATGGGTCCAGCATGTGTAGAACTGACAACCTTATTGACATTAGGACATATTCAGCAGGATATGTAAAGCAGCTTTTTGCCTTATATGTTCAGCTAAATTAAAGTTCTCACATTTTAAGCTGCTTACCTTCTGCATTGACTAAGGTAGATTCAGTACTGCTGTTATGATGCATGCCAACAAAAGCACTGTGTATGGTCTGTCTTTCACGTAGTATAGGCATGAATGAGACAAGGCCACCCACATAAATAGCACTAAGTGAATGAAGCAGAACAGAGTATAAATGGCACTCTGGATGCGAATGAGTTAGGAATCTTGGTAATATGGAAAACGGGCCCAGATAATGTGAGTTCTTCAGATGCTGTAGAATAGCTGTCCAAAAAGTTTGTCCATAGTAGTCATTTGCTACCATCTTGGACTCCAAGAACTGTGCAGGTTATTTCAGCTAACCCCCTCAGCAGCTTTTTACTTAAGAGATGGTATGCCTTGCAACAGTTTGGTTCTAACCTTACCTCCAAGTACATATAACGAGCTTGCACCATTTCTAGTGAGATTCTAGCTAGTATGATAATGCAGCATTTGTTGTTTGTCATGTTAGAGTTTCTTATGGGTTCCAAGAAGCTTAGACTCAGTCTTGCGAAAATTAACCTGTCGTCCCATCTCCTGTACTGTAGAGCTTAGTGTTGTTAGATTGTTCAGTTTTTGACTACAAAAGCTTTTCATTGTGAAGTGAATTGGTGGGCTGACTCTCAGTGAGTTTATGAAAAAGATAAAATCATGAAGATCAAGCAGCCATCACTTTGGCTCCATTTGCTTACTAAGGGAGAGTAAATTTCAGTTGGTTGATAATTTATATGAAACACTTACTTGTTAGTAACTTCTGAACCAGCCTAGTACTGTCGGACATGGACCAGATATAATCAGCTCCGTTATTGTATTTAGTTGGTTAGTTAACTAGCTGGATAGGAGGACTAGTCCATGAACTCTTAATTCTTAATCTGGGCCCACAATTAACAAAGTTTTTAAGTAAAGAACAATAATTAAAGAATTCAAGACAGTACAGACTGTTGTGAATACCACAGAGAGGTAGAAAGTGCACAAAATCTGCAGATATTCTCAGGACCAGTGGAATTAAAGACTTTAGCTTAGTGCATAAGAACTACCATTATACATTCATCCTTTTCCATAGTCATCCAGATGGTGTATATGAAAGGCAGGAGGGACAATGTCGTTCAGCTCCATTTTTCTGAAGGTGTGCACCTGTTAGCTGAGGAACCTCAGTTATGATTCATCTGACTTTTCCACTGTTTTAAAAGGCATTGACAGCAGAGAAGTAGTCTGTAGGGTTTATTGTTGAAATTTGACCTTCTTTTGGTAAAGAATAATAAGCTGGCTTCTACATTTCTGGTAAAGCTCCTGCATGTACAGGAATATTCATAACATGTTGAAGGAGTTCTGCTGTGAAGGTATCACTGGAGCTGAGAAACTTGGGATGTGAACTGTCAAAGTCTTCCTGACCACAGCTTCATTTTCTTTTAGACAGTTTTCAGGCTTATAGATTAGGCTACGGGTTGTAATTAGTTGTGTGTGGGCTAAGTAGTATGTAAGTTCAAGACAGTTTAGTTGTTTAAGGGTCTGGCAATTGTGGTTTATATTATTGAGGTTGACAGCAAATTCTTGTTTTGTTGTAGCTTGCACCTAGTTTTGTCTTATAGGTGGCATGCAGTTTTGGAAGGACTAGTGATGCAAAAAGAAGTGATGGAAGGAGATAGGAGTAATCAATGAGTTCCAGAGCTGTGTGTATGACACAGAATCTTGCTTTGACTAGTTTGAGGTGGATTTTTATTAACGGTTTGTAAAATATGTTGATGAAATCTTAGATTTTCATGTATTGTGATGTGTAGTTTGCAATACTCTTTTTGTAATGCTGTTTGCTGATTTTGTGAGAAAGTTATACATTTGTTTAAGCATGAATAATATCAGCTTGGTTTTCCTTATGTTTAGAAGCTGTTGGGAGTTGATAAATCATAATACTGTGGTTAAGGATACCTTTGGTGTATTTTTTTGTAGCTTTGCAGTGGCTGAGGCTGGGCAGATACGCATAGAGTCATCTGCATGATGTACTGTTATCATATTTGGTTGCAGTGTGGAGATTACTTAGAAAATGTTAAAGAGCAGAATTTTTAAGACAGATCCTCAAGGAAGACCAACTGAGATGGGTCGGAGAGGTGAGAAATCGTGTTGCCATTTGACAGTTTGCTATCTGTTTGATAAGTAACTGTGGAACTAGGAGAGGGTTGAGTAAGTGAGACCTAAGGAGAAGAGTTCTGTTAGGAGTGTGAGATGTCTTGGATAGGTGAAGGAAAAGAGATGAGACTAGGTTGCTTACATTCCTGTTTATGTTGACGATAGTGATGAAGTTAAGTAAGGCAGTTCTGCTGTGGTGTGGACAGAAGCTGTGCTGTGTCTATCATAGGTTCATAGGTTCATAGGTAGGTACTAGGCTATTGGCCCTAGGGCCTATATAAGCCTAGCCAAAAAGGTACCCTGGCTTTCGCCACCCAAGAAAATTATTTTCCTGTGCCCCTGTCGAGCAGAGCCACAGAAGTGATCCCCAGGGTGAATTTCCTATTTCCCATCCAATCATCAAGATTTTTCTTGAGTGCTAATGAGGAGCTCTGTTTGACATAGATAGGTAGTCTGTTCCAGGGTATGGGAAGTCTCTGGGACAGGAATCTATCCCTCCAGCATGTTCTGTTTATTGTGATGACAAGGTTTAGGTCCCTACAGCGTGTAGCTCAGAGGGATTGGGATTTCTTTAAGTGGAGCATGTCCAACAGCTCTGGGTTTGACATAGCTTTGTATGTTAGGTAGAGATCGCCTGTGAGTAGGCAATATGCAATGGAGTAAAGCTGGAGTTCTTTAAGAAGGTCTGCGTAGGGCATCTGTTTGAGGCCAGTAATCCTCTTTGTGAGTTATTTCTGTGGCCTCTCCAGGTGTTGTAGATGTCTTGATATTAGTGAGATATTTGAGTAATTTTGAGTATATGCAGTTTTCTAACATTTTTCATAGAGGGAATATAGCTATTGTCTCTACTTTGAAAAACATATAATGAATTAATTTTTTTCCAAAAGGAAGGGACATGGTTTTCTTTAATACAGTGGTTAATCAGGACAGACACTGTCAATGCTTTATCTAAAATTTTAATGGAAGTTGGTCTTTTTTTCAGATTTCAAAGATTATTTTTATTATTGGCATGCAGCTAATAAATGGCTTACTGGTGCAGTTACCTCAAACAATTTCCAGCTTAGCTGACCACTCCAGGGTAACAGTACAAATGATGTAACAGTCACAGAGGCTATAAACTGAAAGCCTAGTGACTGCCTAAGAGAGTGACGTTTAGTATAAACAGAAGTGTAGCTGGCTCAACCAGTGTCCTGTGTCAGTCCTACAGACTAGAGCCCCATCCACTCAGCTCTTCAAAAAAAAAAAAAAACACAAAAGGACTTTTGCAAAACTTACAGAATTCTTCCTGCAAACAGTACAACAGTACCCAGTCTCTGCCTCCTCAGATCTTCAAGTTAAGAGCAGTGAAAAAAAATATTTTTCCTTGTACTGGCACACCAAGCAGCCATTTAGGTCCTATTTCTGTGCCCTACCTGTGCCCCTTCTTCCTCACAATTTAGTTAAACTGTAATAAACAATTTTTTCTTTTAAACTGCAGTAAACATTTTGCTACACATGTAGCAAACATTTGCTAGAGTTTATATCTTGCCTGCATGGAGTGATATAACGCTCAGATTTTAGTTTAAAAAATATTTTCTTTTTTAAAGTATAGCAAACTGTATGCTATAAATGTAACAAGCAGTTGCTGCAGTATGCTCCATTTTAGGTAAAAAAAAAGAAATCTTGTTTTGCTTTAAACTGTAGCAAGCTGCTTGCTACAGTTTAGGCCACACACAGAGTGAAACAGCACTAAAGTTTGACAGCAATACAATATAGTCTTTTAAAAGCCAGTATTACTCTAAAGGCAGATTGGGATGATGGACGGCCCATCACAACCCCCAAACACTTTTCGCTTGGAGGAGTTGCCCCTCTTACCTCACCTCCTGAGTACAAAGCATCATTAAAGCACATGCAGAATAGCACTTATTTACCCTAGAAATAAGGAAACACCACTCTACAAGTCAGAAAAAGCAATAAATAAATAAATAAATAAATAAATAAATAAAATGGAAAAGGCTTTCTTAGTTCTTTCGCCCCCTCTTAACATTATTGAGACTTCATCAGATGTTATTCTTAGATTTCATAACTATCCCAAGGCCACTGAATCTCATGACATTTTTTGCCTTGCTAATGGCCTTCCTCAGGCTGCACCTCTTTTTTGCATGAGGGTAATTACCTGTTTAGACCTTGATGATAGTCCTTACTCAATTAAATCTGCTTTATAAAAAGATTTCCTGGCAACTGTTGCCACATGATGGTATAAAGAGTAGGAGTTATCAATCCGAGATCCTAGGTCCCTGACTAAATTTTAGTTTTGCAGAGGTGTGTTGTCTGTTCAGTCTGATAAGGGGAGGAAATGTCTGAAAAAAGAGATAATACCATGCATTATAGCATTTAGTTTGAGAATGTACCCCTTACACAGTGGTTTTGACCGAAGTTACTTTAAATTGTTAAAAACAATGCATTTTGGAAACAAAAGTGTGAGATCCATATGCAGAAGTAAGAATGGGTTTTCTGTCTAGCATAGCATGACATGCACTTAAGAGAATAAATCTTACAAAGTTTTCAGAAATTTAACTCATAGGAGCCAGCTCAGTTATAGACTGGCCCAAAAGCAGTGGATAACTCTTGCAACAGTAGTACATATGGGAAATGACAGCAGTTCAACAGTAGCACATATGAGAAATGACAGCAGTTCAACAGTAGCACATATGAGAAATGACAGCAGTTCAACAATAGCACATATGAGAAATGACAGCCGTTCAACAGTAGCACATATAAGAAATGACAGCAGTTCAACAATAGCACATTTGCCTTTGGTAGTGGAAGATGAGAAGACTGTGGGTTCTTTTCTGACTCCAGGTATTTGTTTTCATTTTGCAATGCTAACACTGTAGTGTAGCTTGGGAGATGGGGTGCTACTGCACTCCTGAGTATGTCATCCTTCAAGTAAGACTTTAACCCCATCTGCTGGAGTTGTTGGCATCTCAGTGATGTAAAAGACCCCATGGCACCTATTGAAAAAAGTAGGGAAAGTTCCCTAGTGCTAAAGCCAAATTTCTCATACTCAGTCTGAATTTCACCTTGGGTCATGCCTGAAAAGAAGCCACTGGCCTAGTGGGACTAATCTTGTCAACAAAGCATAACATAAAATAAAATATTTAACAATTTTTGTAAACAACGATAGTCACTGCTAAAGTTCATGATGGTTTGTTAAGAGATATAACACTGTTACAAGTATCTAGGTAATTCCCATGTCCACTGTTTGGCCACAAGTTCAACTGGTGGTAAGAAGCTGGGGAATGTAAGCATTTATTATGGTATATAGCCAAGATTTTGCTGTGACATGCTGCTATGCAGTATATTGATTTCTGTTTCAGCCTTAATGTGTTTGCAGTGTAAACTATGAGGAGGTGTCCTGGTATGAACCTACTGCTTCATATTCATTGCTCTGTCCCTGGTGATCTTCATCTCACCTGGGTTTAAGTCCCTTTGCTACACCAGGTATAAGATGTGGTAGTGCAACAGCATCATGCGTTTGCTGTCTGTACTGATTAATAACCAAAAAGGTATTGGATCTCAATTAAACAGTTCAGATTTAAGCACAGGTAATTGTACAGCATGGCTTTTTCAGTCTTGTTCTTAATTTCTGTATCTCTCCTCTCACTTTGACACATGACCACACACCACATACCACCCATACACACACACACACACACACACACACACACACACACACACACACACACACACACACACACACACACACAAGCTGTCGGTTCCCCCCACCCATTCACTTATACACATACACTCACTCCTTCTCTGCAAATTGTATGATTTCATTACCACTGGGACTTAGGATGCTTTGTATGACAGAAGTGGTTTACTTTCTCACATATGGAATTTGTACTGTAGAAACAGAGCTATAAAAATATTGTTTTATATGTCCCTGCAGGGGATGTCTTCTCCTTTTCTTTCTGAGTATCAGCTCCCTGATTCTACAGAAGCTTAGTGTTACTGTCATACAAAAAAACTGCTGTGAAGTAGACTTAAGTTTTCAAACTTGTTATCCCGGGCTGGCTCTGAATTTTATGTTTTCTTAAAATGTTGTAGTGTTACCTAGATTGCAGCTGACTTTATTTTACAGTTTCATGTGGCACAGTTTAGAGCATATTCTTTTAATTAACTTTGCCATTTTTTAAATGCGAAAGCAATTATGAACTATATAGGGACGTGACCCCATCCTTAAAGAATACTACATTGGGACCTTTAACTGTTTCCACTAAGGATTTGCATGTTTTTAGATTATTTACATATAGCAGCTCAATGCATATCACATTTTTTCATATGTGTGGACTTGGATAGAACATTATGTCTTCAATAACAACATTTATTTGAGCCCTGGAGGAATTAAAGTTTATTCTCCTACAGCAAGTGGGTGTCTGTGCGTGAGCTTTAGTCAATAAACTGTGAAGTGGACATGTTTTTCAAAACTAGTTGTATTTCACAAGGCACACAGGTAAGGAATCACATAAATCAAATGGAATCATTCAGTCGTACAATCAGATAAAAGCTGGTAATCCACTGGCAGCATTTTCCCCAGGAGGAGTAACTTAGGGTTACAACAAATTCAAGCAACAATGGACGGGTGAGATTTGAAGTTAGGTCTATACGAACGTTTTATTAACCACTGCTCCTCTGCACCTCAAATGACTTATTCAGTGAAGGCTGAGTCATGTTCATTTACTAACCGGTACTGCATACATGAAAGAAGATGTGGATTCATCTGTCCATGTCAGACATAATGTTATTGATATTTTTGTATCTGTAATGGTTGAGTAATGAATTCTAGTTTGAACATCGTGAGAAAAAGAGACATTTAAATATTATTATTGTGATGAAAATATGTTTGTACGCTCAACATGCTGTGTACAAATTGTGAGCAGTAGTCAGATCCTGCTGCTACGAGACGCCATTATAAATGAGGCCCTGACTCATGTATCCGTTTCCCATGAATATGGTTATTATTACATAGTCCTCTCACCACAGGGAGTGACCAGAAGGCCTTATCACTGTAGTGCCTTTTAATTTTTGTGCACTTCCTTGGTCTCCTTGTATAACATCCAGCTGTCGCCTGTCTCCTCCCCTGAGGCTGCCCCTGCTGTTGCCTGTATCATTCTAATGGCATGCTGTGAACTAAGTGTGGAATTACTTCCTTTGTTTCTTTAGTGCTTACTTTCTCTTAAGTATAGTATGATAGCTGGGCTTTTTCCTGTGCTCATGGTTCAGATCATTTTCCCCATATGTTCCCTTCGCTAAGTTAAAAGATGGCTGCAAGCCATGGAATGCATTCTAACAGTCTGGGGCAGGGGTTTTACAGTTGGCTTCTGAGATTTACAGTTGAGATTTAGGGGATTTCACAGTATGGATTAGATTAATTAGAATAGTACCCCATTTGTTACACCATAAAGCTTAGTGTCCCAAGCACATTCCTCTGTTAGAAGTATTAAATGAGTAGCATGTATTTTAGCAGCCACAATGTCACATCCTTAGTCACATGGCTCAAACATATTAATTATGTTGTTTTGTTGCCCAGAAAGCAAATGCAGAGTATGATGTGATGGATGATCCTTAGGCATATGAAGTACACTGTCAATATAGACTAGTTTTTATTTTTTAGAAGACATTTGATACAATAGAGAAAAATAAAATGACAGCAGGTAAAAAACACTCGACCCATTCAGCTTGTTAGTTTACCTTAGTTATTGCACAGTCAGCAAAATATGCATAACATGTACTTTCATTTCTTTTTTATTTGATTAGGCTGTATTATACATAAGAACGTTTTTTTTAATATGGTACCTGTATCGAAACCTGAATTAGAAATCTGTTAAAACACATCAACTGTAGTACACAGGTCAATTTTTTTGCTTTTGAAACTCTTTAAAAATCATATATTTGCATATGTTTATATATGTTTTATGTCACATAGACTTGTTTCTAGTTTTACACGTACCTTAAATTTTCATTTTTCCAAATTCTTATTCTGCTTTAAGGTTTTGATTTGTAGATGCTTTAGTTACACTGTGTTTCTAATACGTTTACAGTCAAACCATCTGGTGAGGCCACCCTCTGTAAATTGCTTTTATATTTGAAGGCATATAGAAGCTACACATTGTCTAGTTGGTTTCTGTTTATGCTGCATTCAGCTGCCACCCTTTTTGTGAAAGAATACTTCCTTGTATCTTTCAGTAGATGCAAACATTTTATGCAGAGACTAGGTCTTCCTATTTTTTGTAAATGTCTTTTCTGAAAGACAATAGTATGTTGGAAGTTTCTGTTCCTCAAAGCTATACATATTATGCTGCTGTAGTTTTCCTTTATAACTCAGACACCATTTCTAGTGTCATGTGATCTGCCTCTGCCATTAAACTGGCGAGGTTTGCAAAAACACACACAGTACTCTAGATGAGCTCTTACCAAGTGCTTGGAAAGCATTATAACCAATGAGATCCTATCTGACGTATTATCCCACTTATGTTGAATAAATTATCTTACCATATATGTACTTTAGACTCCTTCAGGAAGAATCTAGACTAGGTAGGGAACCTTGCATTTGAGCCACATTTAAAGAATTCAGTGTTCCTTGGTGTCCTTCATGTCTAAACATTGGACTGATGGGCTTATAATGATTTTCTTAGTTTCTCTTGGCCTTGCTTCGTTCCCTGCACCCTATTGTTCTGCCCACTTTCCTTGCTTAACATTTAAGTTATACATGTAACCACTTCTGAGTCTCCTTCCATTTGTATTGCTCAGAATGCAGTCACAACTTTTTTCTTGGTAACAAGGTTTTGTGGTTCGAGTTTGTCTATCTCTCTCTTTGTAGTATTGTGACCATGGATTTCATATATAGAAGCTCAAGGGTGCAGGGGGATTGCCGAAGCTCAAGGGTGCAGGGGGATTGCCCTCTACAAGATATGTTTCATTTAAGTTTTCATTGGTTGAATTGTCGACTGCTGCTGCTCAGCAAGCTGGTTCTTCACCAAATTCTCACCTGGTATGTTTGTTTTATGGATGCATTATTTTGCTTTTTTTCATTAAATTTATACTGCCATGTTTCTGATCATTTTTTCAGTCCTGTCAAGATTCTTCTCATTCATTCAATTATACATTTGTAGGTTTTGACCTTCCAAATGGAAAGACCTGTTTGGCCTTTGGGCATGGATGCATCACTCCAATTTTACGGGGTCTCACCTGACACAATTTAGGCAGTTCTTGTCTTTAATGAAGAATCACCTCACTTTTTCCACCCTTCCTTGTGAACTCACTTTTGTAGATTGCAGTATTGCCTCGCAAAAGCGATATGTGAGCAGGTGATTCATCATCATCGTCATGATCCTCGTCATTTAACCCGTTTTTCACATTTGTTTTTTCTACAGTGGGCCGGGGTGTCAGGTCAGCTATTGCTGCCTATCTTGATTCGTGCATTCCATCCATCTGTTTGCTGGACATCCTCATTTCCTTTTGCCTTCTTCCCATCTGTCCCAAATCTTCTTCACTGAGTCTTCTTCAGCTTTCCTGCACATGTGGCTGAAACACCATAGATTGCTCTGCTTACCATTCTTTGCAATTGCAGCTACTTTGGCTCCTGTACTGACGTTCTCATTTCTTTGTCTGTCCCATGGTGTGTATCCTACTACCTCTCTCAGGCACTTTGTTTCCATTACCTCTAGCTACCTCAACTGCTATGTCTTCATTGCCCAGATTTCTCTATCATGTACATAGTAGTTATAGTCATACTATTGTTTTGTAGACCTTACTTTTCAGCTTCTTTTGTATTTTTTCTGTCATACACTACTCCTGACACTTGGTGCCAGTGGGCTGCAGCCCCTCTGATTCTAGCTTTGACCTCATCATTCAGTCTTTACTTCTCCTCAACCGCCCCTCCAAGATACTTGAAGTTGCTAATCTGTTCCACTACTTTCCCTTCTACCTCAGTTTGATCACTTGATTGTGTGTATATTATTTAGTTTAGTTTTGTTTTATCATCTCATAGTATATTTCATTCTCACTGTTTCCTAGGAATCTGCTTTGTACCTTTTATGTTTTAATAATATCTCTTACTATACACGTCAGTCATAAAATTGATATGACATATCGATGTTTGAAGAAACCATATTTTCTATTCCTTCTACTTCTTTTTCTTGTATTCATTTTTATTGTTGTATATGTCCTTGTAATATTTGGAACTTGTCTGCAGGTCTATATCATGGTATCAAAAAGTGATTTAATCGAACGGCACTGTACATCGAACTGCCGTTCATCGAGGTGCTTATAGTGAGATCGAAGTACAGTGAAGATTGGAAAACTTGCCTTTTCCTCACTGTAGTGTGATTTTGGAGTTGGTATTTATAATTAGCAGGGGTGCATCGCCCCACAAGAGCAACTTTGATAAAAAGCATTTTCAATGTAGATGCCGTTCGACTACAGAACTTTTCGATTTCATAATATAGACCCCTTTTTCTGCTCAGGACTTTTCTGAAAATGGGTTGTGGTCATTTGGAAATTCCTGGTTATAAAATGTAAATGTATAAATAAACAAATAATATGTATGCCCTTCTTTTCCTTATGTGACCTTATGCAAACTGTTTCCAGCAGAATGGAATTCTTCACCTCTGAATATCAGAAATCTATATAACTGATAAATTTTCAGACAAAATCTTCTAAGTTATTTAACAGCATCTACTCATTTTATTTGCTTCAAAGATAATGCTTAAGTAATAATTAACATTACTTATTTGTTTAATGGTTTACTCCAGGTCTTTTCTTTTGTTTGTTTTCAAATTTATTCTTTTTACACTCCTCTCTTTTTCGTCTCTGTTTCTTTTAGTGACTTCCTCTTGCCTAGTGCGTTAGTCATTTTCTGTTGGTAAAGAATCATATTTTGAACATGTTCCTTATCTATGTCAATTTGTCTCGCTGCAGATGACAATACTTACTGCTGTATTTTTATATATTCTGGGGAAAGAATACTGATTATAGGATGTATGTATGTTTCTTTAATACTGAACATTAACACGTGTCTATGCCGCTGACGCTGTTTGGCTTCTGCCTCAGCTGAAAAAGGCCTTTGAACTATTCCTATCACCAAGTTGGCAAGTGAAAATAAATGCAGTGTGATACCCGTGGGATGCCATAATGGTTAGGGTGCTTACCTCACAGACACAAGGTACAGGGTGTAATACTCACTTTGGTCACTGTCTTGTTATTGGGTTGGCATATAATTGCCTAGTATTTACATATAAAAATATGTTGTGTTACAAGGGAAGGGTGTTGCTCTTATTGGAAACATTGATTTTGGTGAAATGAATCTGATGCAAGCCACTTTCAGGAACTCTGTAAAATAAAAATGGGGGTGGTCCTCTCCCACTTCCCCAACTCAAATGTAGTGAGTCTGTGGTCCCATAGCCTCAGAATAAACAGGAGTAATAAGTTGGCCATTAAACAATGTCTCTACATTTTTGTCCTGAATAGTGAGTGTGTGACAAACTGCTGGCCAAGGATCAGTATTTCAGTAAAGTACCCAATTTATTGAATGAACATCCATTCGACAACATCCCAAGAAAGGCACTGGCCATGTGTGGTAATATGATTCATCCTTGTGACAGCCCACAGACTGGGCAGTGTTCTTCATAAGCAGCACTTTTTTGCTGCAACCCTGTGTTATTTAATTTATTTATTTATTTGTTCACTTATTCATCGTTTATTAACTTGGTAGATGGTCTGGTCCAGAGATCTTTTTTAACCATGACCCACAGTTAAAGAGAGTATATGATGACATAGAATTAATATAACTTTTGCTCATAATATAGTATATAAAAGCATTCAGTTCTTACTTATTAAAATACTGCACACTTAAAGGCAGTGCAGCTTAAAGGTAATCAGTAAAGCACTGAGACTGAAAAGTATGTGAATGCTTACAAGTGATGCGTGTGCTAACATTCTGACCACTGATTCGGCATTGAATATTAATGGCAGTCTGTGCTCAGTCCGTATGAATAAAGAGACACTGAAGGAAGGGACAAATGATAGTGCGTGTGATAATATACATTGAGACAATGTACTTCTGTAGCTGTAAGAAACACAAGATAAAAATTTGCAAAGCAGACCTTACATACCATACCATACCATACCATACCATACCATACCATACCATACCATTTGTTAAAATACATATAAAAATAGTACTGGTATGTAACAAAAAACAGATATCATAGTACGGTTGCTTACATATCATTCAACCAGTTTTTAACCAGAGAACAGATTTGTAAACCTTACTGAAATGAAGCAGGCTACATTTCCTGCCACCTTTCAAAAGGTGCATTACACAGTCAGATATTTTTTTTCTTTTCCGTATCCTCCCACAACCTTGCCTAATGGTTCCACTACCATTGCCTAACTGGCCAGTTCTTTCCTGTGACAAAGGAGCCCTGCATTCCTAGGCTGGGTGAGAGTCCTGTGG
>NC_056732.1:1262023995-1262028995 GCF_019279795.1 Protopterus annectens | reverse complement strand
TCCCCCCAGGAGGGTGATATGCAGTGCTAGGATAGTGGGAATTGAGTTAACAGGCCAGTTGATGGCACAGATTGGTAATGATCAAAAGTCCACAGGGTCCTGGGAGATTTTGAAAAACACCATAACTATAAGACAAATATATAATCATAATTAAGCCAGATTGTTGCTGTGGGTACATATAGTCTGGCTGCAATGGTGGTGGACCAGCGTTAGGAGTAAACCTGGATTGTCATGGACTAACAGAGGAGAGAAGCTTTACACATCTTAAGAATCACTCATGTAATGGGTGGTGCAGTAGCAGAGGGCTTCTCAGCACCTTCCCATCCTCTAACGTTGTCTGTGAGATCAGTGGACCTCTCTGTGGTATGCATATGGACATAACAGTTGCCATTGTGCAAACATACTTGGGAAGGTGTGCGCCTGTCTTCTTGTCATCGTATGTACAATGCCTTTGAAGAGGTGCTGGAGAGGGTCGGTACTGACCATGCCACTGAATTTGATGTTCTCTGTTGTGAACATCCCCCTTCCCTTCTCTACTCGGTACAGTTTGCCTTCACTATAGTACTCGAACCTCTAGACAGGTTGGACACGTTACTTGATTGACAGTTGCAGGATAGCATTAGTTTAATGTTGTTTCTTTCCCTATCCCAAGCACAATCTGTGGGGACAAAGAATGTAATTATCAGGCCTTAATTACCTCACATTATCTATTTAACATATGCATTAGCAAACATATATTTAAAGATTTTTGTTGTTGCTTCTTGCATTACAAACTTTCAATGATTCAAGAAAAACTATTTCAGTTTTGATTAGGTATGGTTTATTACTGCAGTAAGAGCTTTCTTGACTGTGTGATGTTATTAGAATTCAGGTGTGCCTTTTTTATATGTTAAGGTCTACAGCACAAGTGTCTTCACCTTAATTTTATATTCAGGCTACATGATAATAAACTAAATATAACTATCCCAGCTTATTTTACTGCAACTACATTATTACCAGGGTTTGCAGAATGCATATGTCCTATGCAATTTAGCAACTCCAAGAAAAACAGGCATGTTAGGAAACAAGCATGCTGTTCTTTTTTCACATATCTATTGTTACAGAACCATACCCTCAGCTGTTCAGCATTAAAATGTGCATCACTGGCCTTTGAAATTGTGTCAGAAATGCTTAGAATACATAGCACCTACTTACATTTATTTATTT
Source organism: Protopterus annectens (assembly GCF_019279795.1). NCBI lineage: Eukaryota > Metazoa > Chordata > Ceratodontiformes > Protopteridae > Protopterus > Protopterus annectens. Next base: position 1,262,027,789 of record NC_056732.1, on the reverse strand, counting down.
ATTTTATGACAAATCAAACCAGTTATGTAAATATGTAATTACACTGTTACCCTGTAATATACTACAGGTATACTGCCTTTTAAATTTCTTCTTTTGTTTTGTTTAGCATATCTATTGTTAAATCAATTTTTATCATATTCAACACTGTATAAATTTTCTTTAAGTAATATCATCTGTTATTGTAAACGGTACGTTTAAAAGACCTGCTTAGTAATTGTATAATTTCTGTTGTAAATTGCTGCGTTTCATGGAGCTTTTCTCCTCAGGTCTCCACTGAAAATGGGTCCCAAGCCCAGTTGGACTAACCCGGTTAACAAATGTCAATAAATAAATAAATAAATAAATATTGGAAGGGACAGCTTCTTTGATATGAATTTTAAAAATCCAAAGAAAAAAGCACTCAGATAGCTGCTGCTCACCCACAAACTTCTTTAATAACACAGCACAGCACACCCAGTAAGAAATAACGCTGAACACAGTTCTCAGTAGTCAATGTACTGAGAACTGTGTTCAGTGTTATTTTTTACTGGGTGTGCTGTGCTGTGTTATTAAAGAAGTTTGTGGGTGAGCAGCAGCTATCTGAGTGCTTTTTACGTTTGAATTGTGACTGTTTGGCACTTGGTCCAAGGGCTGTTGCTTTATTATTAATTTTAAAAATGTTTCAGGTGCAGCTTCTTTTCTACATTTATGTGATTAAAAAGAACTGCATGCCTCTTGATTAAATTATAACTTCCATGCAATGGTAATCAACTTTAAAAGAAAGCTGATTGTACAATCTTGTACTGCTGATTTGGATAGTGAAATTTTGAAAATGTTTTTTTTCTTACATATTAAAAAAAGCATATTTAAACTTAAGAAAATATATGACAAAATGAATGTTTGGAGTGGGACATGGAAAATGTGGGTATTACTTAAAAGATACAGAAGAAAAAATTGTGCATATACCAAGTATTGTAAATATAGCTGGTTACAGGGCATAGGTATATTATAGAAATCAAACACATTTTTTTTGTGGCTATAGTACGCAATTAATTCAAACTTTTTATAATGGAAAATGTTCCCAATGTGGAGAGATAGGGCATGTATAAGCAAACCGAAATATTCTGTAAAACGTGTTTCAGTGTAATCCATGTATGGTTTGATTGTCCCATTCTAAAATAAATCAAAGAAAATAAATTGTGAAATATTTCTACAGTAGATTTACAAAGTGTCTTTTTAGAAAAAGTAAATGAGTCAGACATTGGGATGGAGGAGACATACTTAGTACTGTTTTCTCATTAGAAGAAGAACATGGGAAGGAAGGAGGGGGGGGTAAATGTTTAGAAGCAGTTATTAGTGAATATAGTGAGGGTAAATACATCCCTATGGTTACTGGGATAAAAAAAGGAAAATGTGACAAAATATTAAAAAAAACACTGTTAAAAAGGGAAAGGGTAACTTGTTCATTTGCTTTTTGAATGTGAATAGTACGATAACTGAACTTTTTGTAACGATTTAAAAGCTGATAGTATTTATTTAATATATATTAAGACATTGTCTGTATTAAAGCAGTGGTAAGTACAATCATTGTAGGAAAAATAAATTATAAGGAGTTTTGGTAATATTTATGATCAGGAATAGGGTTTTCTTATAAAAAGAGTTAAAAGTATTGAGTATAGTAATAGAAATTCCAGACAGATTACTGATGTGTGATATTAGAACCGGAATGAATTTATTGTGGTTGATAATAAAATATGTTTCCATGAATACTACAGAAAGGGAAAATGTGTTCACAATGGTAAAAAATAGATGGTATAAATATGAGAATAATGTTGGGGTATTTGAACTGGGATCTGAGAAAGCATAGAGGTGGAATTCCACATGAAAATAAAATAACTGAAGACATTTTAACATATGGGAAGTTACATTTAAGAAAAAGTATGGGATCACCACATAGGAGACTGAATTTGGCTACATAAGGGCCTTTTTGTTAGATTGTGTGTTAATGGCATCCAGACCTTTAGGAATTTCACTTACAGACTGAAAATTCTATATTACTTGCTCAAGAAAACAGCACATTTATGAAAGAAAGAAAGTGTAAAAGTTAAATAGGTAGTTGATAAAAATTATTGGAAATGCGAGTCGGAATTTGTGGAAACAGAACACATCTTTAGTACCTTTTTGTATTTTATGGATGCAGTGGTGGTAGATAAATAAAATTAAGCATATTTCTTACATGTAGAAAAGCATATTTCTAACAAGAAAAAATTTATATAGAATGACATGGAAAGAATATGAGAATACTTTTCCTAACATGTTTCACATCATTTTTTTTATAAAGAGAGAGACAATTAACAATATTAAAAGTGACTTTGTTATTGAAAAAGCAGAAGTAAGTAGTTCAAGGCACAATGCAAGAAGTTTCATTGTTGTTAAGCAAGTAAATAAAGCAAGAACAGTGTCAAATGTTCAGCATTAAAACTACAAATGGTAGAATAGCAATTTCTCAGATTGAGGTAATGTAAGCTGTAGAAAAGTATGCTAAAAACGTATAGTAGTAAACAGGTAGTAATGCCAATTTAGAAAGTACAAAAACTGACATTAGTAGAGAATAAAAGTTTAGAAAAAAATGATCAATGTGTCTGCTTCGGAGAAGGTGTTAGCCACCGTAAAAAGAATATCATCTCCAGGTCTGGATGGAATCTTTTGTACGTTTTATAAAAACACGACTTTACAACAACAAAAATATATATATTTAAAGATGTGTTAAATTAATAGCTAGAATAAGGAATTGATGGTGACTATGTCTGTGGAAGAAATATTAGATTTATTTTAAAAAAAAATGAGAGAAGCAAGAACTTGCAAATTGGAGGCAAATAACATTGGCAAATACAGATTCTATGCTATTTTGTAAAATTTTGCATGAAAGATTCAGAGTAGTATGGTCTAAAAATTAATTCAGCAATGTATGGTATGAAACATAAAAATAGTCAAACTATGTTAGTTTTGATAAAACAAATTATTGTGATGTTTAAAAAGTCATAAAGGGGACTGTTACTCTCATGTGATGTTCAAAAGGCTTTTATTACTGTTCGTCATGAGAGCCTATGGGAAAATAAAATATTATGGCTTTAGTACTAAATTAAGACGTAATTATATATCAGAATACTTTGGGTTTGACCTTTAATAAATGGTTACATTGGTAGGAGGGTAAACATACAAGGGGTTTGACCTTTAATAAATGGTTACATTGGTAGGAGGGTAAACATACAAAGGGAATAAGCAAGGGTACCCATTAAGTGTTTTTGAGGGTGTTGTAATTAATGCTATTCTTGATGAATATGAAACAGTCTGTTAGTTATTTTACCATTCCATTACACTTAGTATATATATAGATGATTTAACTGTTGTTATAAAATCTGAGACTTGGATAAATTTTGCCCTTCAAGACTTAGAGCAGATATTTACGGTAAGTATAAATGTATCAGATTTGGTACTATTGTACATTTTGACAAAATATGTTTTGCTAGAGATAGTGTTAAAACACTAGGCATAAATTTTGGGGATGAACAAATAGTATTGCAGCAAAGTAATGCAGTACTATTAGAGATTCAACTACATTCGATGATATTAGGAAAATTGGGATCAAAATTGGGAGGGGTGTCCATTCCTTGGGGTGAAAGAAAGATATCTGTTGCAGATATTCTTTTTCTTCTTCTCAGCGAGGTGTAGGGTTCTCGATTAAATGTACTACGGAGAAATGCTGTATTTAGTAAAACAGATTATGATGCTTTAGGTATGAATAAGTGAAATGA
>NC_056732.1:1261978995-1262021495 GCF_019279795.1 Protopterus annectens | reverse complement strand
TCACACTCTACCATTTGTATTATTATTAATTTTTCTCAGTATAATTGGCCTTGTAGAGCAGCTGACTGGTGGCAGTGTAATGACCTTATAGTCTGGGCAGAGGGGGCACAGCTAATAAATCTGTGCCAGCCCTTCCCAGGTGTGTGTGTGTGTGTGTGTGTGTGTGTGTGTGTGTGTGTGTGTGTGTGTGTGTGTGTGTGTGTGTGTGTGTGTGTGTGTGTCTGTGTGTGGAAATTAAATATCCAAGTGTCTGTGTCAGCTACTTGCAACAGGGACACAGAGTTCCAAAGTGATCAGTGTGGAGTCTTATTTGGGGCCTGGAAAGAGAGATAGAGAGTCCAGCCCCCAGTCTGGAGTGTGCTCCCTTTCTGCTCTTAAGGGAAATTGTTCTTGGTGCAGAGAGCTGCTTCTGAAAATACTGTGTGTATCTATTTTTGCTTTTAGTGGTTGTCTGTCACCAGTGTTGGTGGTGAGGATTAAGGCTCCTTGATTACTGGTCCAGAGTATGGACTGTCCCAGGCTGTACAACTGTGCATATGGTGATAACATAAGTGTTTTCTTGTGGATTAGCAGTGATATTGTGAACTACATTGTGAAAATGATGAATAAATTGGTCTGCTGCCTCACTATCTTATGTAAGAAAAAGGAGGATGGGGTGGTTTTGTGATCAGCATGTAGTAACTGGTCCAGAGCTTTCCAAAAATTTTAAGGGTTACTAACATGGATTCTTTGGTGATCGTGGAAATACGTTTTTCTACACAACACGATGGTTTATTTTACTTTATTGTACACTTTTCAAAATTTGACAAGGACAGAATCCATTTCAGACTTGGGGTAGACTACATGGCTGATAAAGATTTCTGCCTTGCCATTTGTGCTGCAGAGCCTTATTATTTGGTATCCAGAGGAAAGCTAACATAACATAACTATTGGCTTCATCCAGTAGTAACATATCAAGATATGACAAATTCAATTCATGATTATAGGATGATCATAATCTATGAGTGCTGTTTATTTATGTGTCCCCAAATGACAAACATTGGCAGAAGAGAATGTATCCACTAGTACTCCGCCCAAGACAGTTGTATGGTGAATACTGCTAAAGACCTAGATGAGAGGACTTTATTTCCCAGATGTTTTTTTATCAGGCTACGTTGTAAGTAAGGATGCCACCTGTCCATTTTTTTTTCTGGCTTGTCCAGAAATTAAGTGTTCAGTCTGGTTGCCTTTTTTTTTCTTTTAAGAATCTGGAATTCACGGCAGTCGATTTGCTCCCCCCTTTACATGCAGCTGATTGTTTGAACCAGACTTGAGAACTGCAAGGTGACAACCAGTCAGGAGTGAGGAGACTGAAAATGAGAATACCACACATGAGAAGTGAAAAAATGACAGCAGTACATAATGTCTGGCATCAGTTTTGGTAGAGACTATGCAGAGCAAACCCTTAAGAACATAGATCTTGCTTGATTGGTGGGTGATGATGTTAGTTGACTACTTGCAGTTGCTGTTGCTATCACCCTAGATAATGACCTCTGAGTTGATGTGCAGAGATCCAATGAAAAGTTTCATCAGCTACAGCTTCATAGCTACATCTTCATCAGTTCCAGGAGGAATGTATAAGCATTCTAGTGTTGGAAATTTGGTTTTATTGATTTTTCTGTGGACCAGAATAAATTCATGGTGCATAGATTGAGAGATCTGATAAATGGGAGATCCACTTTATAAAATATTGTGACTCCTAGGTCCTTTTATAGTGTCTGAGAGCTGTATGAATTTTATACCTGATAGGAACAAAGTCTAATTCACCATATGCGGTCTTCGACACCTACTATCAGGCTGGTCCAAGATGGACCAGTTGAACAATATGTAGTTTATTTCTAACATCCTGGCATTATATAACACTTCTGGCAATAACAGCAGCTGTTTTTATGATAGAAGTGTGTATGCATTTTATAACTGGAAAGTCCATTTTAATGTTGTTTTCATTAGGGCTTGGATTTGGAGGAATGTCACCTGTAAAAAAAATATGAATGTTGGAGCACAATTGACTTGTACATTTTCTTCAGTGTGAAATTTCTCCTCTTCATTAGTACCAGAAATTGCATTTGCATATGTGGGTGGTGTTTCATTTAAGTCTTTTGGTAGGGCACTATGTCACTAAATGGGTACTAAAAGAAGATGAACTCTGAATTACTATGATAATGTAACCATATCAAGTGGAGGCAAGAAGACAATGGATTAATATTAGGATTAATATTAGGAGACACATATTGACTGGATTTTTGTTTGTCACTGGCTGTATTCTTCTTAGGTTTAATTAGATGACCCTCAAGGGCTGGCTGTAACCATTGTGTTTATATAGTGACACATGGCTTAGGGAGGGTGTGAGGTATTGCTTGGGTTGGATGAAGCTTCTTGGACTAAACTCTCCAGCCCCGTGATCCATTGGAAGGCTTCTGAAAAGTAGGATGCAGAGAGCATGCATGGTGTCTAAACGTACTGGCCACTGTTAAACATTTTCGTATTTTGTTGCAAGAAAAATGGATAGGAAGAAATGGAAGTGTATAATGACACAAGGGATGTCCAGAATTTCCATTGAACCAAAATATTTCACAGGTAATGAGAGCTGCTGACCAGCTGCCATTCTTATACCAAAGTATGCGATGTGGGAGCAGACTTTCTTGGTGTCATAATTTCAGGTACATGTAATGACCTTCTTGCTTTTATACTCCAGTTATAGCTGTGATTGCCTGGTGGTATGATTTTACATTGATGTGAAAAGAAGAAATAAAATCAAAACAAAGACAACCTAATTGTTTATGTGCATGAATATAGCACTAACTGTGTAGCAGGGGCAATAACCAGCATTAAGCCCCTTAAAAAAAAAAAAAAAAAAAAAAAAAAAAAAACATAAGCTAAGTGCTGGTCTGAGTAGTAAACAAAACTCTTCCTAAAAATGCCCTTAGGAGAGTGGAGACAAGAATCCTTTTTAATATGGGGATTGCAGTACTTGTAACATAAAGTACTTAGCTTTAACACTGAATAAATAGCTATAATCAAACATAACAGATCCCTTCAAGAATCCCATTGTGCAGAATATAAAATGTGTGGTCCAATATGAAATCCATTGACATTTCGGGTCTATATTAGATAATCGAACTTTCAAAAGTGCGACTGTCATATGATCGACACCATATGATCAAACGTTTAAAAGTTCGAACATCTAATAAAAAAATAAATAAACTACACAAATAACCTACCTGAACATCAGTTTAAATTTGTGGTAGTATATCAAGTTACTAAGGGTCCCCATAGTAGACCTTGGAAATTATTTCTGAAACAAAAAGAAACTTGGTGGCAAATATTTTTGAATGCCTGTTTCCCCCCTGGCCTCAATGATATTATTTCTATTTCTAGTACCTTAAAATTAAAAGTGTTTGATAGATAGTATTCATATATACATTTATATTTTTGCATGAGTGTTTTTTTTATAGTTGAGGTTGTATATATGATATTTGTATATACATTTTAGTCATAGTATTTTATTCATGTTAAATTATGTAGGGTATTTAAAGGGTTACTGAATCTAGAGTATGTTTTTAATTGTATTGTAAATTTTATTGGCTGCTGAATTTTGACATATTTTGAATGTAATATAAATGGGGTAGTATGTTTTTTTCTGTGTCTGATGAAGTTTGGTTACTTTTACTAAACGAAACGATTACAATTAAAGTTGTGTTTGGTGTGTTGTTTGTGCCTTCTTCCTACTGCTGTGCCTTTGTGGTGTTCATTGCTTTATCCAGCTTTTTGTGGTTTTATAGTGTATGTATTTTCGGTCATTCAGTCTCCATATTCTGGGACTCAGCATAGTGAGTCCTGGCATTTCAGACAGTTACCATACTTAACTGGACAAAGCTAATTTACTTTACATAGATACAGAAACATAAGCAAAGCGCTGGCACTTCAGTAAGCTAACAGAGATTTGTAAAGATAGTATATGATAATTATTAACATCATCGGAGTCCTTATGCACAAATGGAAGGTCATTCAAGAGTTTAAGTCCACTGATCGAAAATACCTCTTCACAGGTTGAACTTGTGTTTTGGGATGGGTAAGGCACCCAAAGAACTTTGGGTAGACTTTAGTCCCTTAAAAGAGCTCTAGTTTTGCTGACTAGTGTGTTGGGGGGGGGGGGGTGCTGAAGTCTAGACAGCAGTTTGAAAAGTGCTGGGCTGACTGGGCTAATAATGGAATTTCATGCTGCGGGAGACAGAGAATCATCTAGTCCTTTCCAAAGTGATTCATCTGTGATCCCTTTAATGAGAGAGAATGACATGAAGCTGACAAACCTGTTAAAAATTAGCTGTTTAGGGTACTGGATGCTGGGGGGGGGGAGGGGGGAGTTTGGTATGGACATTATTCAGGTTTGTGGGAAGAGGATATTTTTCAAGGTTATCATCCTTGCCTAAGAAATTAAAAGTCTGGGTGTATCTTTTTGTATGCATCTTGTTTGTTAATCTTCAAAATTGTGTACCAGGTCCATGGAAGGAGAGTAGAAGATAGGGACAGATTGCCAGGTATGGAACAGTTTACCGCTGATGCATACACTATCCTTCATGTTTTTGTTGCAACTTAGTTGCAATACCAAGCAGCACAAATTTATAGCTGCTTGTAATGAACTATCAATAACTATTGAGGTGTTTAGCGCCAAGGTCTGTTCTTAATACCCTGTGATTTGAGTGGCTCCTCTGTAATGTTGTGTGATTAGTGTATTAGCTATTGTTTATATAGAAAGGATTCACTGTGAGAAAAGCAGAAGCTGAGCTCTATAGAAAAGTTGCATGTACTGCAACCGAGTATGAAAGCTTGTATTTCACAATCAACCCAGTTAAATGATTGTAATTTCAAAAGAACTGCTTTAGTGGACTGAGCAGGCATTGCTATATGCTGCTGAAGTGGGGAGGTTTAGCATTACCATTTCCTTGTTTTCATTTATCTGTAAGAGTCTCGTAGCTGTTTCTCAGAGTTGGTTTGTTTGTAACGTGTTACAACAGAATAGCTAAATTTGCCACCAAGGCCAAATACTCATCCCACCACTGTAACTCACTGAAACAATTAAGCTGGCTGGAGTTCCCCTACCATCTCTCATTCACCCAACTAACTACAGTGCACAAAATAATCTACAGGCACACAGGCTGTCCTTCTCTCTTGACACTACTTGCCCAGTACCAACCTAGCAGACAACTAACAACTGAAAAGCATCTATATCTAAAAGTAGAAAAGCCCACCTTACCTGCTGGTCATCTCCTGTACTCCTTCACCGTTGCCAAACTAAACCTTCAAACAAATACTGAAAAATCATCTCAACTCTTTCTGGCTATGTACCTGCTCTATAACCTAACCTCCTCCTTCTTCTTATATGATAACTAAACTCTTATTCTTTTTGCTACTGCTGACTGATGATAGCTTCTCCATAATTATTATTTTTCATCACTTGTTGATACTGGTAAAATAATGCTGATTAATATATCTCTGTTTATACCTCTTTGATTGAATTCATCTGGCAACCAAAAAATTCCTGCTTTTATGTATATATTCTGTATATATTACTCTAATAAGTATGTCTAACACTACTTTTATACCAATTAATGTTTAATATTTTCTGTATCTATGTTCTTGTTAGAGCTTTTCTTCTCGGACCTCTACTGAACATGGGCTCTTTTAGGCACAGTGGAGTTTCCTGGTAAACAAATGCAATAAGTAAATAATTAAGTAAACATTCATGATACTGTAAATTTTGATAAAAAGAGACTGAATGAGAACAGTGGAACTGAGAATAAAATAAAATAAATTTAGTAAGCAAAAAATAACTGTTTAAGTCACAAGTTCTTCCATAGAACATGCAAAATTAAAAACATACACATTCATACACCCATCCCCCACACACATATGCAACACATGCACACACACACACACACCCTTCCCTATACACACACACAAGAAGATACAGAGACAGATATACACAGGCACACATTAGCACAGAAGCAGAGGTGCAAACACACACACACACACACACACACACCACTGGCTTGACTTTTACACCTCAGATGTCATGTTGTGGTCAAATAAATGAAGAAATACATAAAGAATTACATCAACAAAATGCAAGGCATTATAACTCCACACTGACACACACACACACACACACACACACACACACACACACACACACACACACACACACACGCAAACACATGCATACATGAACACAGTCACATACGTACATGAACACACTCACACACACAAATGTACCCAGCAAATATAGACACTTTCTTTACTGTGCACTCCTCAGATGTCATAGTGTGATCAAATGAATGTAGAAATGTATAAATAGCAGTACTACAGTGCAAAATATTACAGCTCCCCCACATACAATATGTTCTGTCTCACACACACACACACACACACACACACACACACACACACACACACACACACACACACACACACACACAAATGTCCACAGAAATTACAGTCATTTTCTTGAGTGTGTTGATCTGAGATATCATATTACAATCAAATGTGTGAAGACATACATAAATAATATTAACACAATGCAAAGTGATACAGCTACCCCACAGGTCATTGTAACTGCTGCTGGTGCTGCAGCTATTTTCATTGTTCATCCCCGACCACCACCAGGCTCATTATGCATGGATTTTTTAAATAGATTAGCATGGGGGAATGGGAAATAACAGGTCCTGTTAACTGCTACTGCAGTTACATTTGTTAATCCAGCTTTACGTTTTGTAGTTGTAACATTTTAGCAATGGCATTTCAGCTGCATTTAGTGAGTGCAAGAAAGATGATGGTCTTTTCTTTTTTTCTTTATTTTCTCTTCCTTTCTTCACTATACTTTGCTGTGAAACAGACTTGTATTTTACCAGGCTTTGATATATTAATAACCTGTTAGAGAATGGTTGTCACTAAAAATTAAAACAAAAAAAGTATTACTGTCAGTTCATAAGCCTTACTAATGCATACAGTATGCCAGTATTTTATAGGTTCATAGGTAGGTACTAGGCTATTGGCCCTAGGGCCTATACAAGCCTAGCCAAAAATGTACCCTGGCTTTCGCCACCCAAGAAAATTATTTTCCTGTGCCTCTGTCAAGCAGAAGCACAGAAGTGATCCCCGGGGTGAATTTCCTATTACCCATCCAGCCATCAAGATTTTTCTTGAAGAGTGCTAATGAGTAGCTTTGTTTGATATACATAGGTAGTCTGTTCCAGAGTATGGGAAGTCTCTGGGACAGGAATCTATCCCTCCAGCATGTTCTGTTTATTGTGGTGACAAGGTTTAGGTCCCTAGAGCATGTAGCTCGGAGGGATTGGGATTTCTTTAAGTGGAGCATGTCCAACAGCTCTGGGTTTGACATAGCTTTGTATATTAGGCAGTATGAGTAGGCGATATGCGACAGAGTAAAGCTGGAGTTTTTTGAGACAGTCTGTGTAAGGCATCTGTTTGAGGCCAGTAATCCTCTTTGTGAGGTATTTTTACGGCCTTTCCAGTTGTTGTAGATGTCTTGTGAGGTACATACCAAATGGGATATTGTACTCTATAATGGGTCTAATGAGTGATGAGTAGAGGGGAACAATGACCTCTTTTTTTCTGGATGAGAAACCTTTTGTGATGAGGTGTGCCAAGTAGAAGGATTTCCTGATCACTTTGGCGATGTGATTATCAAAGGAGAGACTACTGTCCACCTGTGTCCCAAGGTCTCTTATTACACTTTCGGTGTTAAGTAGACTACCGCCTATGTGGTAGTTCATGGGTACAGAATTTTTACCAAAGGGGATGACAATGCACTTTTTGGCATTAAGCTTGAGACCATGTCTTTGACACCAGGCATCTGTCTCAATAAGGCCCTTTTGTAGGATGTCCACATCGTTAGGAGTTTCAATTATGGCTCCTAGTTTGCAGTCATTTGTGAATTTAGTTAGCCAAAGACCTTCTGTGTTAGCCTGTACTTCAGAGAAGTAGATACCAAATAGGAGAGGACCCAGGACTGAACCCTGTGGTACTCCACTTGTCACTGGTCTGAAGTCTGATTTGGAGTCTGCTACTTTCACAGTGTGTGTTCTTTCAGTAAGCCAGTTGACAACCCATCTTGTGACATAGGGATTTGTACTTGGTTTAGTGAGTTTATTTATAATTCCAGAGTGGAGGATGGTGTTGAATGCCTTGGCGAGATCTAGATAGGCTGTGTGAACCACCTTACCCTCATCTATGGCTTTGTTGACTACTTCAAAGAAGTCTATCAGGTTTAGGAGACATGATCTGCCTTTTACAAACCCAAACTGTGTGGGGTCCAGGATTTGGAGATCTCCAATGTCTTTGTTTATGAGTTCCATGATGATACGTTCCATGGCCTTGCAGACGAGGCTCGTCAGGCTAATGGGGCGGTAGTTCCCGGGGTCTGTTGTGGCCCCCCCCTTGTGGAGTGGGATAACTGTCGCGGTGCGCCAGTCAATGGGCACAAAGCCTGAGGTGAGGCTGTGATTGAACATGGTACTTAGGTGGGGTGCCAGTTCATTCTGAAGTCCATGTAGAAGGCAGCCTGGGATGTTGTCAGGTCCCATGAATGCTGTGTTCTTGGCTTTGGAAAGTGAAGTTTTTACCTGTGCAGCCGTGATTACAGGGACTTTGCATTCTTCCGGTATAAAGATGGGCCCTTTAGGGGGTGAGAGGGGGGTAAAGTTAGCACTGAACCTATCTGCCAGGATGTTGGCAATATCAGTTGGTTCTGTATATTTAGTGTCATTGTGCTGTAACTCAGAGCAGATTTGAGTGTTGTCATTGAGATTTTTGACATAGCTATAGAATGATTTGTGGTTGCCTTTAAAATCAGTGGCAGTTTTGTTTTCATAACTAGCTTTGGAGGATTTTATGAGGGATCTCAGCTTCCTACTGAGACTGACCAGGGAGTTCCTCCAATCGTGGGATTTTACTCTTTTTTGCAACAGTTTCTTTCTTCTATTGTAGAGTTTGTTTATGGCAGAAGACCACCAGACTGTCTTCCTTTTTTTGGAGGATAGCATCTTGGTTTTGTTAGGGATAGCACGATCCATGCAGTTGTGTAAGTGCTTATAAAGTGCATTTGTGTAGGATTCAGCAGTCGTACCTCTATTGTCCATCTGCATGGGTGTCATGAAGTTTGCCACTTCTGTCTTAAGAAGCGTGAAGATGGCTTTGAAGAATTTTTTTACGGTTGTTTTCCTAATGGAGGGTGGGAGCGGGATGTGGATGTCTAGGGTGATTAGCTTGTGGTCGGATCTGACCAACGAGGAGCTGACCTCTGGTGTGGAACACTGGTCACCCATGTTGGTGATGACCAGGTCTAGGATATTGCTGCCTCTGGTGGGGGTGTGGATAAGTTGATCCAAAGCATTGGAATTGATGATTTCCAGAAAATGTTGAGCAAAAGAGTTGGTACATGAGTAATTTTCCCAGTTAATGGTAGGGTAGTTGAAATCACCCATTATTAGAGTGTTGGGTTGTACCTTAATATTTTCCAGTGTATCAAGAAAAGAGGAGTGGGAATCCTGGGGCATGGTGGGGGGGGGGGGGGTGTAGCAAGCTACAGTCTGGATTGCAGTTTTGCCCAGAGTTAGTTGAACTTATAGATAAGTTTACCAGCTTAAATATAAACCCCTATGTCACTAGATGGACTGCAAACTGGCTCAAGGACAGAACCCACATGGTTAGAATTGCCGGAGCCATGTCAGACTCCAAACCAGTTACAAGTGGTGTCCCACAAGGCTCTGTCCTGGGACCTCTCTTGTTCGGTATATATTTCTCGGAGGTACAGGCCAACACGGAAGGACCGTGGCTGACCAAGTTCACAGATGACTGCAAACTGGGTGCCATAATCGACTCTCCAGCCGACACAAGCATCCTCCAAAAGGGCCTCATAGAAACAGACAACTGGTGCCAGAGCCATGGCCTCAAGCTAAATGCCAAAAAGTGTATAGTCATCCCCTTTGGCAAAAACAAAGTGCCCACAAATTACCACATAGGTGGTAATCCATTAAGTACAGAAGAAGTAATTAGGGACCTGGGGACCCAAGTTGATAGCAATCTCTCATTTGACAACCACGTGGCCAAAGTGGTTAGAAAAACATTTTATATAGCCCACCTAATCATGAAGGGATTCACATCTAAATCAGGGGAGGTCATCGTGCCTCTTTACTCATCCCTCATCAGGCCCATAATTGAGTACAATGCCCCTTTTGGGATGTACCTTACCAGACACCTGCAGCAACTGGAAAGACCCCAAAAGTACCTCACCAAGAGGATCAAAGGGCTCAAACAGATGTCATATGCTGCCCGGTTAAAGAAACTCCAGCTCTACTCAGTGGCATACCGCCTGTTCAGAGGCGATCTGTGCCTGACGTATAAAGCCATGTCCAACCCGGAATTAATGGACATGCTGCACCTCAGAAAATCCAAATCCCATCAAGCTACGCGCTCGAGAGACTTGAACCTCAGCACTGAAATAAATAGGACATGCTGGAGGGACAGATTCATAACTCAAAGGCTCCCTTCACTCTGGAATAAAATCCCAGTCCAGGTTAGGCAGAGTCCCTCATTGACTCTCTTCAAGAGGAATCTTGAGAAGTGGATGGGAGATCATAGGTTTATCCCGGGTATCACTTCTGTGTCACTGTTAGACAGAGGCACAGTATACTAACCTCGAAAAAGGGCATAGCAAAATAAATTTAAAATGGGTGGCGAAAGCCAAACACATTCTGCCTAGGCTTATAAATGCCCTGGGGCAGATAGCCTAGTATGAACCTATGAACCTATGAACTTGGATAATCTCGGATGCATTATGCTGAGCAACTAGCTTGGAGGTGTGGATATCCTTAATGAATATGGACACGCCTCCACCTTTAGTGTTTTGGTCCGGGTTTGGTGGCCGAAAGGTGTGGTATGAATTATAGTCTGGTAATGCAGGGGTGCTCTCTGGAGCTTTGAACCAGGTCTCTGTCACTGCACAGATGTCAATGTTCTCCATTTTAAGGAGTGCCTCGAGTGAGTGCATTTTGAGGTTTAGACTTCTAGCATTGAGTAGCATTACCCTCAGATTTTGCTTGCTTGTACCTGTTACGGTGGTGAATTTGTCATTTGAACCTTGCCTAAAAAAGGCACTATAGGGGTGGCAAGAGCCTTTGCCAGTATCCGGAATCCCAAGGGCGACAGGTGCAGGCCATCTCTGGCAAAGCAGCTTGGTCTGTCGATCATGTCATCCCAGGCAGACAGATACTGGATTCCCTTAGAATGACACCAGAAGCTTAGCCAATTTTTAAAGTCAGTCATTTTGTCCTTGTACTGTGGTGTCATTCTGGGTGATGACAGGATGCTACTCAGGGCTAGGGTCATACCGGCCTGGGCTGCAAGATCAGAGAGCTCCTCCATGTCTCTTTTCATGTAGTCCAGGGAGGTACGTCTCAGGTCATTCACACCAACATGGACAATGACAGAGTCATATTTGTACTTGTTGTGGCCTGACCTGAGTGTGTGCGTTATGTGGCGGATCCTGGCTCCTGACAGGCAGCTAAAAATATTTTGGAAGAATGATGTCTAACTGCAGCTGTAGAACATTATTTCAGAGACAGTGATGACATCTCCAGCTACATTATATTTGAAAGGTAAGCTAAAGCATGTTTTGTTAAGTAACTACAGTTCACATCCTTTTTATCCAGATGATCCCATCAAACCTGCTTTCCTGAAAGTGGTACACTTGAGGGTTATTTGGCACACAGCATGCACATGTGTGTGAATTCTTACCCCATTGTTTAATATACCACCTCCAAGAACCAACAACATGCAATAACCACGATGACAAAATGTTGTGTAACAGGAAAATCCAAAGTAAAAAAAATCACTTTAATGCACTTTTGTTGCAAAGAGGTTAAATGGTTTCTTCTGATTTTATTTTTAACTATAGACATCATAAGTTTATTGCTTTTAAAATGCTAGTAATTGCCACATGACACAAAAGAAAAGCAGCTAATTCTTTGCCTTCCATTTAAAACTGTTCACATTTAAAACATACTAATCAAATCTTTTATCAAAAATATAACAATATTATGTACTCAAACTATGTATAAAATCAGTTTTAATAATTGCCCAACATGTAACAAAATTTACTACTTTCATAATTTGGTAGTTCTTAATTTCAATATACAAAAAATGTAATGATTCATTATTACCAGGGGTTTTAGTTCCATTCAACATTAATTGCCATCTAAATTCATTATACTGAAGGGGTGAAACATTAACTTTTCTCAGGATAAAAAACATAAACTTCTTAAATATAAAGCATTGTTTGATGCCTTCTTTATTATGTTATATTCTTTGTTTTAACTGCTTGTCTGTCTTTCCAGCTTCAAAGGCATCACAGGAGAGTCAGCTAGCCAAATAAACTGTACCTTTACTCTTGCAATTACGAACCTCTGATCATGCTAATGGTCTTTGATATTTAACACCTGCGACATAGGGAGCCTTCACTGATGTACAAATATAGGGTCTGTAAATATTTTAAGTACATTTTTTCTTCACACTGAGTCTGCATTCTCCTCAAATCTAATTTCTTTCTTTTCAGTATACCCTTATGTTTGCATCCTTCTTCCATGCAAAAATGGGACTGTTCCTAATGTCATTGTAGCAGTGTCTTTAGTCACTGTATTTTTTCAGTCATTTTTAATGATGTTTGACATTGTATACGATGCACTCACTGCATAAATATTTTTTTTTCTTAGACACCAACTTAGGATTACAGAACATTGAATAAAGGGAGCATTTTCTATAAGTTCTCCTATTTGACAAAATTGCTCTAAATGAATTTGCTTGCTACTGGAATTACTTTTGCTCATGTCTGTGTTGTTCTCTTTACTTCAAGTGGTACCTACTTGCCTTTCATGAATCCATATTATGTGTGTACATTTAGGCACTCCACGTAACCAACAGAATCCACGGGTAAAAGACAGACTGAATACCAGGTCCACTTTCTGTGCATTCATTAGTATATTGCATCAGTTTTCATAACTTATGAGCTATTTAAAAATCTCCCCACAGTAGCAAGGAGTGTGTAGTGATGTTCTGAGCTAAGTTACTTGATAGTTATGTTTTTAGTGAAATTATACCTGCATTTTTTAAGGTCAGGGTTTGCAAGCATGTGGTATTGATACAAAAGGACAGTGTTGCCTTTGTCACTTGCTGCCTGACATCAGTTGTGAGTGAGTTTGGGAAGTGACCACTGCTACTTATGCATGTTGCTAACAGTATGTTCATAAGGAGCCCAGATTCTTGAAGTTGAAGTCTATGACTGAGTAAAGCACAACCTTTGTCTGACTTTCTAATCCACTAACCATACAAGAAGTGACATTACACCTTAATTTCAATATGGAGTAATTTGCTGCCAGTAAGCTCAACGTATATCTCAATTTTTGAATACTGTGACTTTAAATCTCAGTACCTTTTTATCTGCACATTGTAGATGAGAACCTGGTGTAGTGTGTCATTTAAAGGACAGCATCTTAGCAGTACAATATCTGCTTTATACTGCAAATGAATCACAAAACTAGGATATGAAGCACTTGTGTGGATAGTTGTGTTTCAAAAATAAGACACCCAAAACAGAAACTAATGACCATTTAAAGGTTAAAGGACAATTTAGGCTAAGAGCTGTTACACTTTAAAATGTTTGCATCACCTTTTACGGAGCAAACTGTGCTTCCCAGGATTTATGTTGATAGATGAACAGCAATCCTAATGAACAAAAAAAAAAAACTCCAAAACCTGTTTGCTGTAACTAATTTCAGTGAAGCTCAAACTAAGTTTTTTTTCCCATGGGGCAGGTCCCCCTGCAACCATATGTGGGGGGCACTCCCCATACTCACATAGCATATATATGCCCACTTTGAGGTTTCACAGTATTGGAAAAAGAGAAAACTCCACATTCATGGTCAGTTGTCTGTCAGGTGCCAGAATCCGCCACATCACGCATGCAATTAAGTCTCTCCACAATAGGTACAAGTATGAGTGTCATTGTCCATGTTGGTGTGAATGACTTGAGATGTACCTCCCTGGACAATATGAAGAGAGACATGATTTAGCTCTCAGAATATGTATTCCAGGCAGGTATGACCATAGCCCTAAGCAGCATCCTACCTTCACCAGGAATTATACCACAATACCAACAAAAAATAATTGACTTCAACAATTGGCTTAGTTTCTGGTGTCTTTCCAAAGGGATCCAGTATCTGTCTGCCTGGGATGACATGGCTGACAGGCCTTGATGCTTTGCCAGAGTTGGCCTCCACCTATCACCCCTGGGATTCTGGATCCTGGCCAAGGCTCTTGCCTCCCCCATTGTGCCTTTTTTAGGCTATGTCCCAAAGACAAATCTTCCAACATAAAATATCTGTCAAAAAGCAAATTGAAAGTAATGCTGCTTAATGCTAGGAGCCTTATGCACTCACTGGAGGGTCTCCTTGCACTGAAATATGCCAATGCATGTGCAGTCATGGAAACTTGGTTCAGGGCTGTGGAGAGCACACCTGCCTTACCAGGCTATATCTCATTCCACACTTTCCGACCCCAAAATGAGGTTGGAAAGACTAAGGGTGGTGGAGTCTCTATCTTCATTAAGGACAGACACACCTCTAGACTGGTTTACCAGCATGATGCACTGAAATTACTTCAGGTGCAACTGACAGTTGGTAAGACACCCATCCGAGTTATAGCCAGCTATAGCCCCCCCTCCCCCTCCATGACTCAGGACACCCCCTCCTCCTACCTGGACCTACTTGACTCCATCAAGGTAACCCGTAACACCCTGATACTTGGTGACTTCAACTACCCCACCATAGACTGGGTGAACTATTCCTGCACTAATGCACTCACCCAGTGATTCCTTGACTTCATCAGTTCTAACACACTAGACCAGTTTGTTCCATCCCCCACAAGATAACATTCTGGATATGGTTCTCATCAACATCAGTCTGTCTCATTAAAAGTCTCTATCAAAACCAATACCACCCACCCCCCCCCCCCCCCCAGCTGTAACCAGGCTAAAAACTTCTCAAAAGCTGACTATAACCTTCTAAGGGAGGGTATCACGAGTTTGACACCGCCGCCCCCCTCAGAGGATGCAGACAACTATGCTGAACAGTACGTCAGTGCAGTATACAAGCACCTGTACACCTGCATGGACTCAGCCATGCCCAACAGAACTAACACTTGCTCCTCAAGGAAATACAGACCTGTCTAGTGGACATCCTCTATCAATAGGCTTTACAACAAAAGGAAAAAAAAATTTGTCCAAGGGTAAAAATGAACAAATTCCAAATTGAAAAAACTCCCCCTTCAGCCTCAACAAGGAAATTAGATCACTAGTGAAAACCTAGAAAGCCAATTATGAATTGAAACTAGCCTCTGAAACAAAGGAAAACCACAAAGCCTT
Organism: Protopterus annectens; assembly: GCF_019279795.1. Classification (NCBI taxonomy): domain Eukaryota; kingdom Metazoa; phylum Chordata; order Ceratodontiformes; family Protopteridae; genus Protopterus; species Protopterus annectens. The sequence continues at coordinate 1,262,005,963 of NC_056732.1, read as the reverse complement.
CTTCAGTTATGTCAGGAACCTCCATGGGAAAGACCAGGTTTGTTCCGAATTAGTACGTAATGGTACCACTTACACTGATCCTGTTGACTTAGCCAACCTGGTAGCTGATAGGTTCAGGGAAAACTTCACTCCCCTAACCCCCAAAATGCCCATTCGACATCCCCGATACTTGCCCCACACCTCACATCTCTGTAGATCAAGAGTAAAGGCCCTATCCAAGGCAAAGAACACAACTTCCCTGGGACCTGATAGTATCCTAGGCTGTATTCTGCACAATCTCCAGCAAGAACTAGCTTTGCCATTGAGCACCCTATTCAACCACAGCCTAAGTACAGGCTTTATTCCAGCAGAGTGGAGAACTGACATTGTCATCCCCTTGCACAAAGTTGGTGCCACTACTGACTCTGGAAACTATCACCCCATTAGCTTGACAATTCTGATCTCTAAAGTCATGGAGTGCATTATTATGGCTCTCATAAACAAGGACATAGGCAATCTACAAGCACTTGACCCCACCCAATTCGGATTTGTCAAGGCCCAATCTTGCCTGTTGAACCTGGTTGACTTCTTTGAGACTGTCACCAAGGCCCAGTATGAGGGAATGTCAGTACATACAGCTTACCTTGACTTGGCCAAGGCCTTTGACAAATATCCCCCACTTGAGCATCATCGAAAAGCTAACACAACTTGATGTAAATCTCTATCTTATCAGGTGGGTTGCCAACTGGCTCACCTATAGGACCCACAAGGTCAAAATAGGTGCCTCCACCTCTGACAGCAGACCTATCACTAGTGGTGTTCCCTAGGGATCTGTCCTGAGACCCCTCCTGTTTGGCATCTACTCAGAGGTCCAGGCAAAGACAAATACCTGTGGCTGACCAAGTTTGCGGATGACTGTAAACTGGGTGCTGTCATTGACTCACCAAATGATGTTAACATAGTACAAATGACTGATGCCAAAGTCATGGCCTTAAGTTAAATGAAAAAAATGTATTATCATGCCATTTGTCAAAAACACACCCCCTACTGATTACCACATCAGCAGCAACCCCCTAAGCACACAACCTGTGGTGAGAGACCTGGGGTACTCAGGTTGACAACAATCTCACATTTGACCATCGTGTAGCGGCAGTGGTCAGAAAAGCCTTTTACTTGGTTCATCTCATAAGTAAAGGGATTGCATACAGAAAAAAAGAGGTTATTACCTCTCTGTTCTCCTCCCTCATTAGGTCAGTAATTGAGTATAATGCCCCATTTGGTATGTACCTCTCCAAACACCTGCACCAACTGAAAAGGCCACAGAAATACTTCGCAAAGAGAATCCATGGCCTCCAACACCTGTCCTATGGGGACAGGCTCAAATCACTATCACTCTACTTGGTATCATAAAGATTGCTCAGAGTTGATCTGTGTCGTGCCTACAATCTGTGTCTCGCCTACAAGGCAATATCAGACCCTGCCCTACTACAGATGGTCGATATCTGTAAGTCTAACTCCTCGTGCATTACCCGCTTGAAAGGCTTAAATCTAATATGCGACATCAACAAAACCTACTGGAGAGACAGGTTTGTCTCCCAGAGGCTGAACAGACTTCCCATACATGTCAAACAGAGTACCTTGCTGACCCTGTTCAAGTGCAACCTTGATGAGTGGATGGGAAACCACAAATTTGTCCCAGGGTTTCCACCTGTGTCTCTCATTGACAGGGGTGACAGATGCTGACTGAGGTTTCTTTTTTGGGGATTAACTCTTGGCTAGGCTTATAAGGGCCCCAGAGCCATTAGCCTAGTATTATCGCTGAAACTATTTTTGGCAAATTTGACTTGGATTTTTGCCATTCACCTTGAATGCTTTTGTTCTGTTGACAAGTTTCCTACTCCCCACGCTGCTGCTACTTGTATGTACTAACTCTTAGATTGCAGTGCCTTGAAGAATGAATACTCCAAGGTACCACAGTCTCAGAATTAGTATGTATTGTTGTACTGACGGTTAAGTTTTCACTGCTCCAAGGATCACAGTTACAGTTCCGAGGTTTCAGTGGAAACCTATCAATCTCCATTCTTCCTGATCTTAGAGGTGACTGCAATCTGCTAAGTCACTAACAAGACAGTATGTCATTCACTGTATGTACGTTAATTACTGTTGCTGCATGGTGTTACATGTATATTATACCATGCTACTGCCTCTTAAAACCGAAAAATAATACAAAAATAATGGATCAAAAACTCCGGAGATGCATCCAGTATTAACAAGCTCTTTGTTCTAATATGATGCTGTGTGACATTGCGTGAGGTTTTTTTTTCTGAAGTCTCTAAGGTTGTGTCTGAAAGTACTCATTGATTTGGTCAGTGAACTTTTCTGGTTAAAATATCTATATATCTATATATGTAGTGTATATAAATTAATAGTCCTTCACTGACTCTAGGTTTCTGTACAGGTATTTGTTAAACCAGGCAAAAACACTACTGTCAAGGCTGAATTAAGTGAAGGGCAAGCATTCAGCTGTGTCAAAGGCTTTGAAAGTCAGGAAATGGGGATGCAGTGACATTTCTGTCATTCATTTTGATTAGAGTTTTTTTTTTTTTAGGTTTTATTTCTGTACTCCATGACAAGTTCTGAACCCATATTCCATTTCAGAAAATATACTGGGTTAGTCACACTACCTTTTCAGCTGAATTCTGAATTACATTTCACAGTTTCATTAAGTGATGTAAGAGAAAACATAATTGATCTATAGTCTCTCTGTCCTCTGACCCATGTGTTGGTGTACTAATACAAGAGAGGTTTCATTCTGTTGCCTTGATATGTGTACTGTGTGACCTTTGCCAAGGACCCATTGCTGAGGCATGGGAGTGTTTTGCAGTAAATTCATCCGCTAGCTAAACAATGGTGGGGGATGGCCTTTAGTGGGTGAATCTACACTCCTTTTGTTTGGCAGCAGCCTGATAATCAGTTGAGTTGTAGCTTTTTGGAACGGAATAGAGGGGTAAATATTCCATCCAAGTTTTGGAGGGAAACCAGAGAGCAATAACAAGCAGCTCATAATGGTAGTGAGTTCATCATTCTACCTTTACATGTAGATGGACTTCCACTTTCCTTCCTGGTCATTGGTTAATCACCTTTCATCTTTGAAGCATGCACACAGCCTTTGTGAATGTTTGGAGGTATGTTGTAGTGTTTTTTGAATATTCCAAAACTGGGGCTTATTTTCCTTGATTCTGGTCTTAACACCTTTTATGGACTATGTGGACTTATAGATACTGTTTTTGTAATGACCCCACATCAGGTTTCTGTCCTGCAGTAAAATTCAATGTAATCCATTTGTGGCAGTGACAATTCTCTCTGATTTTTCTGAAATGACATAATTTAATCTTGCCACAAATACTACATAGATGTAGTTGTGTGTGTGTGTCAAGTAATTTATACACATTCCTAGTTAATGCACATGCCTTCTTCTTCTTCTTGCTGAATTGCACTGTGTAATAACTTATAGACTGCATCTGTTTAAAACCACAGATTTATGTATATAGACTTCACTTCACCCCTACGATCTCTCTCACATACGTACACACATACATGCACGCATACTAATCCACTAATATATATATATATATATATATATATATATATATATATATATATATATATATATATATATATGTGCATATAAACACACACACACACACACACACACACACACACACAGGCACACACAGACAATGTCACTATAGCTCCTCTTGTTTGAGACCTCCAGTACCTGGCAGTTACACTAGGGCAGAATGCACCTACTATGCACCTGCTTTTGTCTGTGATAGCCCCAAGAATACCCCAGCTTGAATTAACTTTATGCCAATCATCACTTTTGCAGATGGGTTGGTGTGAAAGTTTTTACAGGAACTCAGCCTTCCTTGCAGTTCTAGAAACCTGTGCTCTGTATTTCTTACACCATCCGTCACTGGAAACCCTTACATCATTGCTTGTGTGACAGCCAATGCTGGTATGGACTTACTGTATTACTTAGTTAATGCTGTTGACCAGATAGAAGAGACTGGATAAAGCTCAGCCAGAACATGGGATTAACACCATCACTCCCACTTAACTGCCATCAATTCTGGCAAATAGGCTGCAATACAGCTTCAACTCTACAACATGAATACAAGTAGTAGGTAAGTGGATTGAACTCATAGCCTTCGGACATTCCTTCTTTGGAAAGCAAGTGTGCCTCCAGCTGTGTCACTGACACTAAAGTGTGCTGCTCACCACACGTGCAGCAGTCATTGCAGGGGTACTACTGATGTTGGGCATGCCACTCACCCTGTATGTATTTATTTATTCATGAGCAGCAGTAGGCAGGCACATAGTCATGAGAAAGAAAGAAAAAGAAAAAGATATGATTGAGTAGATTTCACCATCTAGTTATAAAGAAAGATAAAAAAGAACATACAAGTTACACAGTTCTCTTACTGAAATTAGCAGTAGTTGCAAAAAAGTTAGATGTTTTTACTTAAATAGGAAAGCATTCATTAAATCTTCCTGCTTTGAATTTCACAAAACAAAACAATAACCAAGCTCTGATAAATACATTTGGTCAGAAATATATATAATGAACAGGAATAAAGGTTTTCATTATTTTAGAACTATTAAAAAATGAAAATACTTTACAGGACCTATTATGTTTCAGCAGCTGATCGGTGCTTTGACAGATGGCTTAGGTATGAGCATGGCAGAGCTGTGTCACTGGCTACATCGCAGCAGCAGCAGTACTACTGAGGGACTTTCTAATTGTAGTTAAAAAGAAGGTGGAGAGCTAATGGCATGGGGAAGTGTTAGGAATCTGCAGCAACAAAGCTTTATTGTGAATCCATAATGAGTTTGGTGGAATGCATAGGGAGTTAAAGTCAGCTGTACGTAAGTGTAGAATTTTTGAGACTGGCCGCACGTCAGTCATTTTTTAAGCGTCAATCAGTGTCGTAAGTGAAGTAGATTATAAAACAGTATTATTGTCAGCACCTTGTTTTTCAGATTAACAGGAAGCCAGCCAGTTAAAACAACAATGTTCTTTTCTTGAAGAGTTGTCCATAAAGCAGGAAAACTGGGTATAGGGCACTATATAATATAGACTACTGAGCGTGTCCTGTTAACGGAAAGATTTATGACATGAATGATACATAACAATGCATGTTATACAAAAATAAGTAAACAAACATAGAAATCAGAAAATAAATTCTTACATAGCTTTTTCTGTGGGACTTTGTCCGCATATTCTCGCTTACACACACACACACACACACACACACACACACACACACACACACACACACACACACACACACACACACGCACATACACACACATACACACACATACACACACACACACACACACACACACACACACACACATATATATGAATATAACCACTCACACACATCTATATATCTGTCTATCCATCCATCTGTCTATCTATCTAGCTGTCTTTGGGAGGACCAGCTATGGTTGAATCGGCTTTTAGTTGACTAAGCAGATGGTCAACAGGTGTGAGAGATTGCACAATTCCTAGGGTTCGGGAATATGTCCTTTCCCTGATATTGTGCGATTTCGGAGTTAGTATATATAATTAGCAGGGGTGTGGGGGATACAGGGACAGGGCAAAAACTTATGTTTTTTTCTTTTCTTTTTTTTTAAATTTAGTGGTGCTGTGGTAGCGTTGTCGCCTCACAGTAAGACGTTATCCTGTTCGATTCTCAGCTAAAGCGTCTTCTGTGTGGAGACATGTGTGAATGGGCGTACCTTCGTTGAAGGTTGTGCATCAGAGTTGGCAACTCGGCACGTAAAAATCTACTGCCAATCATTAGCGGACCGGAGTTCTGCTGTGGCGACCCCTAACTGGGAAAAGCCGAAAGTCGCAACAACAACAACTTTGGTAGTTGCTTGGCGCATGCATACTAATATGATGATATTTACATTGCCAACATTATCAACATTAGTGTATGGGTGTGTTGTACATGTTTCGATATATTTAAGTTGATGAACTTTTTTAGGCTTTACTGTGGCATTTTAGGGCCATTGTTTAATGCCAGGCTTAAAATAGATCTGGATGAGTATTGTTTTGTAAGGCTGGGACAAAGTGAGTTTGGAGAATAAGAAGTTTGTGGTTATACTTTTTATTAATAATACCTGCCTATGGTTGCATATAAATAGCAGAGCTGCTATGTATATGGTGTGTAAAAGGATAGAACATCAATTGTTGTGGATATACTGGTCACTGTAGGTATGACTGTATGGGTGTCAGTCACTGTTGTTATGTCAGTCACTGTGGACATCTCACTCACTTTAGATGTCTCAGTCACTCTGGGTGTTTCCTTCAGTGTAGCTGTGGGATTCACTGTGGGTATATCACTCATTGTAGATGTGCCAGTCATTGTAGATATGTCATTCAGTGCAGATATGTCAGCTGCTGCAGGCTTGTCACTTATAGGTAGTATCAGATATAATATAATAATAATAAATATAGAATATATATATATGTGTGTGTGTACTATATATATATATATATATATATATATATATATATATATATATATATAATATGTATTATGTAATGATATATGTAATAATATGTAATAATATGTAATGTGTATATATATATATATATATATATATATACACACACACACATATAAAATATGTAAGCGATTACTTACCTCGGGTCAGAATGTCGGTGTTCCGGATGTCAGTCTTTTAGTTTGCCGGTGTATTCGATCTCGGTGAAGTGAATGTCGGCAATGTGTTTTTTCGGGTAAGTAAAGTAGACCCATATATATATAGTGTATCCCTCACTGGTAAGATCAGACCATAAACTAATCTCACTGGATATTCACATCCCGACTCCACCCCCTGCCCTGAAAACCACAGTGAAAAACGTCTCTAAAGCAAATTTCACACTCCTCAAAACCGAGGTGGAATCCTTCAAAGCCCCCGGGCCTGTGGAAAATACGGCCCAGACCGCAGAATCCTTTATAAACGCATTCTATGAACACCTTCAGGAATGCATGGATCATGCAATCCCAAATAAAACCAAGACCCAAACCTCCAAAGGCAGACATCCTGTCTGGTGGACCCCAGCCATAAACAAACTATACAATAGAAGGAGGAAGCTACTACATGATAGAGCAAAATCCCAAAAAGGGAAGGCATCTCTGATCAGTATTAGCAAAAAACTACGGGCACTCATAAAATCGTCTAAGGCCAGCTTTGAGAGAAAAATTGCACAGGACACTAAGGATAATCACAAGGCTTTCTTTAGTTATGTTAGGAACCTGGGTGGGAATTCCCAGATATGCTCAGAATTAGTCCAAAATGACAAAAAATACACTGAACCCACAGACATTGCCAACATCGTAGCTGACAGGTTCAGCGCAAACTTCTCCCCCCCCCCCAAAGGGAAAATATCTATCCCAGCAGAGTGCTGCCCCCCTGACATCTCAGATGCTCAGGTAAGAGCTGCCCTCTCCAAAGCAAAAAACACAGCATCAATGGGATCAGACGGTGTCCTGGGCTGCGTCCTACATGAACTCCAAGAAAAGCTAAACCCAAACATAAAACTACTGTTCAATCTCAGCCTTACTACAGGATATGTACCCAAAGACTGGTGTACAGCAACAGTGGTCCCTCTCCACAAAGGTGGTGCCTCAACGGATCCTGGAAACTATCACCCCATAAGCCTGACTAGCTTGGTCTGCAAAGCTATGGAAAGGATCATCATGGACCTCATAAATAAAGATATTGGGGACCTACAGACACTGGATCCTACCCAGTTTGGCTTTGTTAAGGGCAGATCCTGCCTCTTAAACCTGGTTGATTTCTTTGAAACAGTCACCAAGGCCATTGACGAGGGGAAGGTGGTCCACACAGCCTACCTGGACTTCGCAAAAGCCTTCAATACAATACCCCACTCGGGCATTATAGATAAGCTCACCAGCTTAAATATAAACCCCTATGTCACTAGATGGGTTGCAAACTGACTCAAGAACAGAACCCACATGGTTAGAATTGCTGGAGCCATATCAGACTCCAAACCAGTTACAAGTGGCATCCCACAAGGCTCAGTCCTGGGACCTCTCTTGTTCGGTATATATTTCTCGGAGGTATAAGCCAACATGGAAGGACTGTGGCTGACCAAGTTCGCAGATGACTGCAAACTGGGCACCATGATCGACTCTCCAGATGACACAAGCATCCTCCAAAAGGGCCTCATAGAAACAGACAACTGGTGCCAGAGCCATGGCCTGAAGCTAATCGCCAAAAAGTGTATAGTCATCCCCTTTGGCAAAAACAAAGTGCCCACAAATTACCACATAGGTGGTAATCCATTAAGTACAGAAGAAGTAGTAAGGGACCTGGGGACCCAAGTTGATAGCAATCTCTCATTTGACAACCACGTGGCCTAAGTAGTTAGAAAAACATTTTATATAGCCCACCTAATCATGAAGGGATTCACATCTAGATCAGGAGAGGTCATCGTGCCTCTTTACTCATCCCTCATCAGGCCCATAATTGAGTACAATGCCCCTTTTGGGATGTACCTTACCAGACACCTGCAGCAACTGGAAAGACCCCAAAAGTACCTCACCAAGAGGATCAAAGGGCTCAAACAGATGCCATATGCTGCCCGGTTAAAGAAACTCCAGCTCTACTCAGTGGCATACCGCCCGCTCAGAGGCGATCTGTGCCTGACGTATAAAGCCATGTCCAACCCGGAATTAATGGACATGCTGCACCTCAGAAAATCCAAATCCCATCGAGCTACGCGCTGCAGAGACTTGAACCTCAGCACTGTAATAAATAGGACATGCTGGAGGGACAGATTCATCACCCAGAGGCTCCCTTCATTCTGGAATAAAATCCCAGTCCAGGTTAGGCAGAGTCCCTCACTGACTCTCTTCAAGAGGAATCTTGATGAGTGGATGGGAGATCGTAGGTTTACCCCAGATATCACTTCTGTGTCACTGTTAGACAGAGGCACAGTATACTAACCTTGAAAAAGGGCATAGCAAAATTAATTTAAAATGGGTGGCGAAAGCCAAACACACTCTGGCTAGGCTTATAAATGTCCTAGGGCAGATAGCCTAGTATGAACCTATGAACCTATATATATATATATATATATATATATATATATATATATATATGTATAATGTTGCAACTATTTTTCAATTATTGCCATGAAATTCACTCTATTTGTGACTCTTTGTATGTTTCCCAAATTTAGAGAGGTAAATAGAGCCAAAACAGAGTATGGGCCACTTCTGAAATCCTCAACCCCTGTTACATTTGGCTCAGCTCCTGCAGCATTAGGAGCAGATGCAAGAACGTTAGTCAACATGACCAGTGATAATCAATGGAAAATACAGCAAGGAAGAGCATTTGGAAGGTCCAGATTGTTTGCTGTGAGATCAACAACCTCACTGGTAGGGCCACCATAGTAATTGGCTATCTCTTCACCTCATAAGGTTGCAGCCCACTTTGCTAACCATTAAATATCCATTCCCCTCACAGCTTCAACCAGTCATACATCTGATACCAGTGGGATAGTTCATTTTAAAACAGGTTACACTTCAGGATATGAGGAACTTGCTAAAGACCATAACAGACTGAGTTGTAGCATAGGATCATAGGATCATAGGAGGTTACTAGGCTAATGGCCCTGGGACCCTTACAAGCCTAGCCAAGAGTTTATCCTCCAGAAAAGAAACCTTAGTCAGCACCTGTCACCCCTGTCAATGAGGGACAAAGGTGGGACACCTGGGATGAACCCCTGATGGCCTCATTGCAAGGGTTCGCATGACTTGTGACACATTCATTTTCATTCATCTGAAACATGTTATCGCTGTCACTTTAGCAGCTGGAGTATTCACTGAGGTTTGAAAATCTGCCACAGTTATACCACCACCAAAAAAGGAGACCCATGTTGTGGACTTCTACAGACCAGTCATTTTCCTTGATTCATTGTTTAAGAATTGTTTAAATAGGTAGTAGCAATTAGGATTAATTCATACTTCAACTTTGTGATCTCTGTAGTCACAGCTAGGGCTTTCATAAGGGTCATAGTGCCCTCGCTTTCACAATAACCTTTTTTCGTAATACTATCTTTGCTATCCTTTAGTAATAATTCTAATCATTGGCTAATCCTTAACACTGTCCTTTAATGCCAGGTAGATGTTCATCGTGTTTCACTGTTGCAGTCATTACACTAGGGTTATCCTGCTGGCAGGCAACCCGCAGTCGGCCTGAATTCCAAAGTCCTGGTCCGGCGTCGGTTGCTGTCGCCTCTTCCCTGACGTCAGTGCACCAGAGGTATAGAAGATGCAGCCGACGCCATTTTCTTCAGTCTTTCTTGCTGCGCGGTGTCCGAAGCAAAAGCAGTTCGCAAGTGCCGGTCGGCCGACTCCTGAGATTTTCGAAATCGAATTTCAGATCCAAAGTCTTCAATAAAGCTAAGTACCCTGTTGGGGAAACTTTTTTCTTGCTCCAGACTGATGTCAGAAAAAGTTAACAATTGTATTTCTTGTGGGAAGCAAATACCTCATAAGGATTTCCACTCTTACTGTATTCCTTCCCTAGGCCCTGACCACGACGTTGCTAGTTGTCAGTTTTGTGCTAGATTTAACCAACACACTATTAAGCATCGGTAAGATTTTGCTTTTCATTATTTTGGCAGAAGGTTTAACTACATAATGCCGTTGGAACAATCGACGACTGGAATTCATAAAAAACGCAAGGATAAAGACAAGGACAAGCATCTGAGGTCCACAACCGACAACGAAGCCTTTTCTAGGCCAGTCGCCGGTTCGCTGGTGCTCAGTGAGGCGCTTTCACAGCCCCTGACTCCCACTACCTCAGAGCCACAGGCTGCTTCTGACTCCCACATGGAGACAGCTAGGCCTCTGGAAACTCAAGGTCCTTCAGAAATTAATCCCTCAGATGGGTCTGGAGCCGCTGTGCAGGCATCGGCTTCTGAGGGTGTCTTCAGACCTACACAACTTTATATAAAGCCTACTTCAGCATCCAGGGCAAAGTCTGAAACAGTTTTAAAGACAAGGAAACCAGTACAGCATTCTCCAGGACAGGCTTCTATGCCTAAGAAACAGATGCTCAAAATGGCCGAAGACCTAATTACTTTGATCAGGGGTTCCCATCCCCCTCTTGATAAGAGGCCTAGGCAAGACACTGAATATGATTCCTCTGATCAGGTTTCCATTTCCTCTGACTCCTCTTCTGATCAGGGATATTCTGTTCCTCCCTCTGAGGATTCTGATGCTGAAGATTCTATTCCTTCAGCTTCTCCTCTGGAGGACTATTCTTTTGGGGAAACCCTGCATACCATGAGGGAGCATTTCCATTGGGAGAGCCAGGATTATTCCGATTCTAAGAAAAGACTTAGAGACTTTCTTTGACTTCCTCAGCACAGACCTCTTGCAATTCCCCCTGCTCTAGACATAGTAGATGATGTTTTCTCAGAGTTCGGCCTGTCTCCAGACTCTTTACCTCCTGCCCCTGTCAAGCCAGACAGATACTACAGGGTCCCAGACACCCATAAATTTCTTTACAAAAACCCTGCTGCTGACCCAGAAACTATCTCACAGGGTCCCAAAGGGGTCAAGGCTGCTTCTGCCAAAAACCCTGTCCCCTCAGACAGAGATTCTAGGGCTTTGGACAGATGGCGGGAAAAAGTTTACACTTCTGCTACCTTGGCTGTAAGGGCTTTAAATTGTCAGTTTCATATGCTCAAATATCAGCAATACTTAATGTCTTTGTTAAAACAAAAAATGTTGACAAATTCTGAATGTACTGAGAACAAAGATTTGCAGGATTTATTGCATGCAGCTGAACAAGTGGGAAAACATACTTTGCAATGTGGCTATGATTCACTGGAGGCCTCGTGCAGGGCCGCTGTTACAAGTTCTGTTATTAGAAGGCATGCGTGGTTAAAGGAACAGAATCTGCCTGATCATGTTAAAGCAAAATTATTGGATGCTCCATTACAACATGATACTTTGTTTGGTGTTAAGGCAGAGGAGGTGTTAAAGAAAATTGAGGATAAGGCAAAATCTATGCAGACAGTAAAGGATTTCTTACAGGTACAGCCACCCATATTTAGCAGGAACTGGCCCTCTAAGAATTGGTCCTTTCCAGTGTCAGACAGACCACAAAGAGGCAGATTCAGACACCCTAGAGGCAGGCAACAGCCTCAGGGCTCATAGAGGCCCAAACAATGGGGTGCTTCTACCTCCAAAAGCGTTGAAGACAAATCACAGCCTTATAGAAAACAGTCCCAATCACTTCCCTCTGCCAATGCCAAGCACTTATTTTTTTGGCAGCACCCTTAGGGGGAAGCTAGCACTTTTTTCACAAAACTGGCACAAGATCACCCAGGACAAATGGGTCTTAAATATAGTCTCTCAGGGCTACAGGTTCCATTTTCACACCCTCTCAAAGGCAAAAGGCATGCCAGACCTGCCACACAATCAATGGGCAGAGGCACAAAACCAAGTTTCATCTCTCATGGACATGAGGGGTATTCAGCCAGTGCCACAACAAGAGCAGGGACAAGGATTTTACTCCAGACTTTTCTTAGTACCAAGAAAGGACAAAACCTGGAGATCAATACTGGACCTGTCTATACTAAATACTTTTCTGGATGCCCCAAAATTCAAAATGTTGACTCTACAGCAGCTTCTGCCCATGCTGGACAAGAAGGCTTGGCTTGTAACTTTGGACCTAAAAGAGGCATACCTGCATGTCCCAATCAGACAGTCTTGCAGAAGATACCTCAGATTCATAGCTGGCTCAATGCACTACCAATTCTCTGCACTGCCCTTTGGCTTATCTGCTGCGCCCAGGGTCTTCACAAAATGCCTGGCACCAGTAATTGCATTTTGCAGACAAAGAAGAATTCAAATATACCCCTACTTGGATGACTGCTTTATTCAAGCAAAGGACAAAGATATTCTACTACAGCATCTGGCATTTGTAAAAAGATTACTAATTTGCCTAGGGTACACAGTAAACGAAAATAAATAAAAACTAGTGCCCTCTCAAGAGATAATATTCCTGGGTGCAAGCTTAAATACAACTGCCCAGATGGCTTATCTCACGCCAGACAAACAAAGGCATCTGACTTCTTACTTCAAAGACATGGCAACAAAGACCCAGTTATCTGCAAGGAAAATTCTGCAGGCTCTGGGCTACATGGCATCCTGCATTCTACTAATTCCATATGCAAGACTGCATATGAGGAAACTACAATGGTATCTAAAAAGTGTTTGGACTCAACATTGCCACAGCCTGGAAACAGTAATTACTATCATTCCCTGCCTGCAACAAGAATTTCAATGGTGGGCACACCTGTCACCACAACAAGGGACAACCATTCACCTTACCCACTGCCAGGCAGACACTAACAACAGATGCATCAGATTATGCCTGAGGGGCGCACATGGCAGGAAAATGTATTCACGGCACATGGCCCACAAACCAAATGCATCTTCATATCAATCAAAAAGAGATGCTAGCTGTACAAAATGCCCTGACAGCCTTCAAGGACCTACTTCATCCAGGGAAACTATTGATAAAGACAGACAATACTACAGTCATGTGGTACATAAACAAACAAGGGGGCACACATTCCTACTCCCTCTGCAGGCAAGCCATGACTTTGACAGCATTGACTTATCAAGTACGTCTGCAAGCACAATTCCTGCTAGGAAAGACAAATACTTTGGCAGACGAACTAAGCAGAAACCTCATGGATCCTCACGAGTGGAAACTGGATCCACAAATCTTCAACATGATAACAGGGAAATGGGGATGCCCAGAAATAGATCTATTCACCTCCCGTCACAACTGCCAGCTACAGAGATTCTGCACTCGGACTTATCACAAGCAAGCATGGAAAGTGGACGCACTTTCATTCAGCTGGAAAGCCCTTACAGTATATGCCTTCCCTCATCTGCCTTTCCTCACCAAGGTACTCCTAAAGGTCAGACAAGAGAAGCCGAAAATGATACTGATTGCCCCAGACTGGCCACGCCAGCACTGGTACCCAATTCTAAAGAGCTTGTCTCAAGGCCCAGCCTGGACATTGCCTCTAATACCTCATTTGCTGACCCAACAGAACAATCAGATCATGCACAGCCAACTCAAAACCCTAAATATGGCTGCATGGCGGATAATGTAATCATTCAGAACACACCTCTCTCTAAAGCAGTTATGGATGTTATTTTGGAGGCCAGGAGGCCCAGCACCAGAAAATCTTATGCAGAAAAATTGAAGAGATTCTGTGCTTGGAACCAAGCGCAGGGAATTGACTTGCTTGAACCAAATATTCCTCAGATTTGGCAATACCTAACTGAGATGCTGGACAAAGGCCTGTCCTTCTCATCAATTAAAATCCATGCCTCTGCCATTTCAGCTTATTACAATACGGACCCACCTATTTTTTCTCATCCACTGCTAAGACAGTTTCTCAGAGGGGCCAAAAACAAAAGACCTCCAAGGAGAGCTCCAGTGCCTACATGGGACCTCAATTTTTTCTTGGAAAAACTCACACTGCCTCCTTTTGAGCCAGCCAATACAGCAGAGGTAAAATACTTATCATGGAAAACCGCTCTTCTCCTAGCAATAACTTCAGCAAGAAGAGTCTCAGAGTTACAGGCACTAATGGCTGTGGAACCTTTTATTATTTTTCATCAGGACAGGGTTTCTCTAAGGACAAACCCCACATTTATGCCTAAGGTAGTGTCCAGCGTGGCTCTTAACCAAACCATACATTTGCCTACCTTTTATCCAAACCCACAGAATAAGGGGGAGAGACTTCTGCATACTTTTGACATACACAGACAGCTACGCTTTTACTTGGACAAGACTAAAGCCTTCAGAAAGACAGAACAACTCTTAGTGGCATATGCTGCAGGTTCCCAAGGAAAAGCCATTCAAGAGCAGACTATTTCAAAATGGATAGGCCACTGCATTCGTTTCTGATATTCACAACATGGCAAATCAGTGCCCAAGGGCATTAGGCCACATTCTACCAGAGCAGCAGCCACTTCAGCAGCCTTCCTCAGAGGAGTAGCAACCAAGGATATTTTGGAGGCTGCAACATGGATTTCAGTGCACACTTTTACAAAGCAGTACCATTTACCTCTCTACTCTAAATCCAGAGCAGGCTTTGCCACTGCAGTTCTGCAGGGCTTCATAGCCACTCCAAACTCTATTTAGGCCCAGCCGCCCAACCTCAGCTTTGGGATTCAACCCAAGTGTAATGACTGCAACAGTGAAACACGATGAACATAGTACAGTTGTGTACCTACCATAAATGTAGATGTTCGAGTGTATTCACTGTTGCAGTCCAGGTTACCCTCCCACCATCCCCCTTTTTCTTTGCTGGGACTTTTCTGTACCTATCTATTTTATACAACCTATGTGGTGTATTTGCTTGTAGATGAAGGTTATGTGCATGCTTTTTTATGATCATAATTTTTACAGCCTACCCTTTTGGGGGCACCTGACATCTGGGCAAGAAAAATGGAAGAAAATGGCGCCGGCTGCATCTTTTATACCCCTGGCGCACTGACATCAGGGAAGAGGTGACAGCAACCGACGCTGGACCAGGACTTTGGAATTCAGGCCGACTGCGGGTTGCCTGCCAGCAGGATAACCCTAGTGTAATGACTGCAACAGTGAATACACTCAAACATCTACATTTATGGTAGGTACACAACTGTACTTTCTGACACACTGTTCCATATCATCATTAATAAGTGGTTAATATACCGTACTGCGTCTTCCCATTTGTACCTTTCTTCTGGTAATGCTGAATGCCCCTCTTCTCCCTGATAACAATGTCTTCTGGTGTGCTATACCTCACTGTTCTGTAAGAGTGACATCCCTCTAAATCCTTCTAGGTGTCAGTGCCAGTACAGTTAAGTGCCATTAATGGAATTTCATAGGGGTTACTTACCAAAAACAAAGTAAAAAGATGATTACTAGCTCCGCTTTCTGGTGCTGCTGTAGATAGTGACTGTGTATTCACTCATTGATTGGCTGCCGCCCCTACATAGTGTCTCCCTGCTTTGAACCCCAACCAATCCCATCCTTAGCTACCCCCATGTTCATGTCTTATGCTTCTGTACTCTCCCACTCCCATGTTATGTCACCATCTCCTTGAACAATGACAGCATGTGAAATTATCTCCATTGTCATCATTACAAAAAACTGCCATAAACTCCAATTGATTCAACTACTATTGTTTGCAATAACAGTTTCATTGCTAATTCTGCTGTTATTTCCCAAAAAATACCAGTGTTCACTCACTCATAACCTTGACTACATTCATCAGAACCACACTAAAATTTACATTAATACTCAAATTTAAAAGCTAAATACTACCAGTCTGGGAGGGACACAGTTGGCATCATGGCTAAAGTTTTCACCGCCCAAACACAAGATACAGGGTTGGAGTCTGACCTCTGGGGCAATTCACATATAGAGTGTGTATGTTTTCCCTATGTCTCTATGGGGTTCCTCCCAAGAAACAAATTGGGAGTTTCCACTTCAAACATGAACTGAGTTGTAGGCAGCAACACAGATTTTTTTTAGAGAAAGAGTTTTGTAGAACAACCACTTTGCATGTCATTTGTGGTGTACAGTATCCTTCAGATAGGAGACCACAGATCAGAGACTGTGTGCCGTGTCAAGGCCAGACATTCAGAGCTCTACAAATTGGCTGTAGGTGATTTGTCCTTGCCAAATGTGGGCTTGGCTATTTGCCAGTGAAGAGTGAGTTGAGGACCTGACCTATTGTGATCTACACCAAATGGTTAGAGGGGTCCATGAGCCTGTATTATTCAGTGTGTTTACCTACTAGTGTCTGCTTGCCTAGCCTGGGTAACCTAGGGATAGCTCTGTTGAGTGATTACCTGGGGATAGCTCTAATGAGTGAAAGCTGGATGTAAAACAAGTTAATCTGCCAAACTTGAACTAAGGATTCCTATACTGAATACATTGTCACTGATGGGATACCGCTTGGCAGTGAATGACATGATGGTAAGGTGGAGGTCCAATATCTAGCTAGGGCAGGATTCATAATCCCAGCCTATGCCCCACAGCAAGGTAATGATGGCAAGGAACAGAGTGCATTCAAGACAGGCCTTTCAACTCTCCCTGTTTTGGAGGAATGTACATATTTTCAGGGCTAGTTTACCCATGCACATAATGTTTTTTTTTTAGATATGTCCCTGTTTTCAGGCTTTATTTATCCCTTCACACAATTTTCTGATTCCTCTTTATCTCACATTATTTTTGACTCTACGAAGTACACAGAAAATCACATTACATGACCAACATAGTAGTTGTACCAATAATTTAAAGACAGAGGATACACATCTAATGATGACTACCTTTTTCAGAAACAAAAATAAACTTGTGTGGTAGAATTTTGCAATATGGTGCATTAATGTCTACAGATTTTACACTGTCTCTTTGAGAATGTGTTTATCTTTTTTAATTATTTTTATCATTTTCTGTTTTTTTATGTGTTTTTAGTAATATCTTATATTGCTACTGAAAGCACAAAGTTATATGCTATTTAGTATTCAAATTTTATGCTAAGTAGATGTCCAGATTTTTGGTTGGATCTACCTACTTTTCAAGGGCCTTTGTACCTAGTTTCAGTGCCTGCAAGTTGAGAGGTATGATTCAGGCAACAGTTCTAGGACCTACTAGTTAAAGTAGGACAACATGTATAATGGTGGACCTGAATACTCATATTGGGACAGACAGAAGAGGTTATGGGGCTGCCTGGGTTCTCATGGGTGGTGCAAAAGGAATACAGAAGAAGAGACCATTCTACATTTCTGTCTGGCAAATGCTTTGATTGTGGCCAGCACATGGTTTGACAAGTGAGGCAGTTACAGGATGACATCTAAGTCTGGCCAGCACAAAACTCAGGTAGACTTCCTCGTCGTAAGGAAAGGGCACTGGAGTAGAATCAGAGATTGCATAGTCATTGCCAGTGAAACAACTGGTCCACAGTACAAATAGTTGGTAACCATAATCTGTTGCAAGCAGTGGTCAGATAATGCACTAATATTAACAGAGACTAGGCTGCAAACCTGGACGTTGACAAAAGCACAAGAGTTCAAGTAAATACTCAGGGCTTTAGCATCGCAGAAAGAAGAGGAAATATGTGGAACTGAAGAAGAAGAATGGCAGTGTCTCAAAACAACATGTGTGAGGACTATAGGTTCATAGGTTCATAGGTTCATACTAGGCTATCTGCCCTAGGGCATTTATAAGCCTAGCCAGAATGTGTTTGGCTTTCGCCACCCATTTTAAATTAATTTTGCTATGCCCTTTTTCGAGGTTAGTATACTGTGCCTCTGTCTAACAGTGACACAGAAGTGATACCCGGGGTAAACCTACGATATCCCAACCACTCATTAAGATTCCTCTTGAAGAGAGTCAATGAGGGACTCTGCCTAACCTGGACTGGGATTTTATTCCAGAGTGAAGGGAGCCTGTGGGTTATGAATCTGTCCCTCCAGCATGTCCTATTTATTTCAGTGCTGAGGTTCAAGTCTCTGGAGCGCGTAGCTCAATGGGATTTGGATTTTCTGAGGTGCAGCATGTCCATTAATTCCGGGTTGGACATGGCTTTATACGTCAGGCACAGATCGCCTCTGAATAGGCGGTATGCCACTGAGTAGAGCTGGAGTTTCTTTAACCGGGCAGCATATGGAATCTGTTTGAGCCCTTTGATCCTCTTGGTGAGGTACTTTTGGGGTCTTTCCAGTTGCTGCAGGTGTCTGGTAAGGTACATCCCAAAAGGGGCATTGTACTCAATTATGGGTCTGATGAGGGATGAGTAAAGAGGCACGATGACCTCCCTGATCTAGATGTGAATCCTTCATGATTAGGTGGGCTATATAAAATGTTTTTCTAACCACTTTGGCCACGTGGTTGTCAAATGAGAGATTGCTATCAACTTGGGTCCCCAGGTCCCTAATTACTTTTTCTGTACTTAATGGATTTCCACCTATGTGGTAATTTGTGGGCACTTTGTTTTTGCCAAAGGGATGACTATACACTTTTGGCATTTAGCTTGAGGCCATGGCTCTGGCACCAGTTGTCTGTTTCTATGAGGCCCTTTTGGAGGATGCTTGTGCCGGCTGGAGAGTCGATTATGGCGCCCAGTTTGCAGTCATCTGCAAACTTGGTCAGCCACAGTCCTTCCGTGTTGGCCTGTACCTCCGAGAAATATATACCGAACAAGAGAGGTCCCAGGACTGAGCCTTGTGGGATACCACTTGTAACTGGTTTGGAGTCTGACATGGCTCCAGCAATTCTAACCATGTGGGTTCTGTCCTTGAGCCAGTTTGCAATCCATCTAGTGACATAGGGGTTTATATTTAAGCTGGTGAGCTTATCTATAATGCCAGTGGGGTATTGTATCGAAGGCTTTTGCGAGGTCCAGGTAGGCTGTGTGGACCACCTTCCCTCGTCAATGGCCTTGGTGACTGTTTCAAAGAAATCAACCAGGTTTAAGAGGCAGGATCTGCCCTTAACAAAGCCGAACTGGGTAGGATCCAGTGTTTGTAGGTCCCCAATATCTTTATTTATGAGGTCCATGATGATCCTTTCCATAGCTTTGCAGACCAAGCTAGTCAGGCTCATGGGGCGATAGTTTCCAGGATCCGTTGAGGCACCACCTTTATGGAGAGGGACCACTGTTGCTGTACGCCACTCTTTGGGCACATATCCTGTAGTAAGGCTGAGATTGAACAGTAGTTTTATGTTTGGGTTTAGCTCTTCTTTGAGTTCATGTAGGACGCAGCCCGGGACACCATCTGGTCCCATTGATGCTGTGTTTTTTGCTTTGGAGAGGGCGGCTCTTACCTGAGCATCTGAGATGTCAGGGGGGCAGCACTCTGCTGGGATAGATATTTGCCCTTTTGGTGGGGAGGGGGGGGAGAAGTTTGCGCTGAACCTGTCAGCTAGGATGTAGAACAGATTTGTGGCTAATCCGAGTGTGGAAATTAGATAAATAAGGAATGCAGGTGGTGATGTCCAGGAAGTCATCAAAAGAATGAAAGAGTGCAGACAGAAAAGAGAACAGACTAAGAAGGAATACTGGTTGTCTAACAAAGAGGCTAAGTGACTAGTCTCAGTAGCAAAGAACAAGGCATCAGAGCCACTCTACTAGCTTCTGTAAGGTGGCTCAGCAGGTGACACAAAGAAACTCTATCAGGATGCAAAGCTAAGAGAGAAAGCTGTCAGCAGCAGCCTCCAGACCAGAACAGATGTTATTAAAGGCAGACAGAAGGTCTACTTCTGACAGCTTCGGAGTGAGGAACTCCACAGAAGATGTATTGCCCCAGACACATGATGAAAGAGGAAGATTCCACCCTAGAAGAAGTAAGAACAGCACCATGGAAAATTAATTCAAGGAAAACTGCAGACTCGGATGAGGTCATAGCAGTAATATTGGTTGTACCACTTTTTATATTCTTTTCTTTTCAACCTCTTTGGCATTCTTCTGTCACACACTACCCAGGGGTGAAATGGCTCTTGAATGGTAATCATAACAGTATGGAGAAAAAGATGTACTCCAGATAACTGGTTGCTTGTACCAAAATCTTATAGGACTGTAGTAGCATGTTAGGGGGGCACTTGGGGATCGACAAGACTAAGACAAGTGTACTAGCCAGAGAGTACTGGATGGACATGAAGAAAGAGATAGAAAAACCTCACGTTTCTTTTACAGAATGTCAGAAAACTGCACCCCATCTGGGGTTTAAGAGCCCATTAATCCCAGTGACTAGAATAATGGTGCCATTTGAATGCATTGCTATGGATATTGTGGCATTATTAGTAAAATCTTTCTGTGGGTATCAAGTTTATACAAGTCATAATAGAATGTGTAGTGGCAATACACTAAGCTAACAGGTTCATAGGTGTTTACTAGGCTAAAGTCCACAAGGGCCTTTTTAAGCCTAGCCATGCATTCGAAATCTCTGACAAGTTCTCGTACCTTTGATAAGTGCAAGCAGGAGCTTGGAAGATGAACCATTTACAGGCTGCCTGTGCCCATTAGAGACATAGGTGCAAAACCAGGAATTAATTTCTTGTTCCCCATCCAACTGTCCGAGTTACAGTTGAATTGGGTTATGGAGGAACTCTGCTTCCCATGGATGGGGAGCCTGTTCCAGAGAAGGGGAGGTCTCTAGGGACACACACCTGTCTTACCAGCAGGTCCTATTTATATCACAGGCAAGGTTTAAGTCTTTAGAATAGATAATTCTGATGCTGTTTGTTTTGCAGATATGCAGAAGGTCCATCTGTGGGGTCTGACAATGCCTTGTATGCCAGGCATAGATCTCCCCAAAACAGTCTGTAGGAGACAGAATACAGGGAAAGGGCTTTGAGGTGGTCTGCATAGGACATGCTACTTGTGCCCTGTATTCTTTTAGTGAGGAACCTCTGCGGACATTACAGTAGTTGGACATGCCTGGTTAGGTACATACCAAAGGGGGGCATTATACTCGATGATAGGTCTGGTGAATGTTAAATACAGTGGAACAAAGACTTTCTTGGATCTAGATGCCATACCTTTGTTTATAAGTTGTACAATATAGAATGATTTTTCTCACTACTGTAGACATATGATGGTCAAAGGCTAGATTACTGTCTATGCGTGTTCCCAAGTCCCTGTCTACTGGGTCAGCTCTTAGGAGTGTGCTGTCAACATGATAGTTACCGGGGGCAGGTGAGTACCTAAATGATACTTTTATGCACTTTTTGGTATTTAGTTTTAATCCATGGCTCTGACACCAGTTATTTGTATGTGCCTGCGCTTCCTGGAGAACATTGGTGTAAGTGAAGAATTCAATGACAGCTCCTAATTTGCAGTCATCTGCAAATTTAGTCAGATAGAGGCCATTGACATTGGCCTTGACTTCAGGGAAATAAATGCCAAAAAGGAGTGGTCCCAGGACCAATCCCTGAGGGACTCCACTTGTGATTGGCCTCTTTGTAGAGGTGGACTCCCCGCTTCTGACTTCTAATGCACATCATATCACCAGGGAACTGATTCTGTTATTCTCCAGAGTGGGTGTCACTAAGGCAATACTGACTAAGGGGTGCTCCCTTTTGTGAGAAGAGTACTGCATCAGCTATGCCAGTGCTTTAAAGTCAAGCAGTTGAGGACGTCACTCTACCATCCACATACTGATGGATTAATAGAGTTTCATTAAAAAACTGAAATCCATGTTAGGGAAAGTTACTGACACAGATGGTAAAATCTGGGACCAGCTGTTACCCCTTTACTCTTTGCAATTCAATTGTTGCCACAGGCTTCAACTGGGTTTACTCCCTTTGAACCTTTGTATAGTAGGAATCCCTGAAGACTGCTTGATGTTGCTAAAGAAACTTGGTAAGAAGAGAAGATGCCATTTAAAAGAATAATAAAGCACTATGTTAATTTGCAGGATGGACTAAAGCTGGTGATGTTTATAGTAAAGAAGCAGAAGCAGGGAGCCCAGAACATGCAACAAATATGTAGGTAAAATGCCCAACTTAGGGAATTTGACCCAGGAGATCAGGTATCAATGTTAACTCCCTCCATGTGAAACACATTTCTGGTTCATTGGCAAAGGTCATTTGAAGTAGTTGAAAGAGTAAATGCCATGATTTATGAGATTCGACAGTCAAGAAGGAGAAAGATAGAACAAATCTGTTGCATTGATTTACTGATGATATGACAGGAAGAAGCAGTAAATTCCACAGAGGGGGTACAAGCTGAAGTTCATAGAGGAGAGATCACAGAATCAAAAATAGAAGTGCAAGAAATTAATATTAAAAATAAGGGAGTGTTTTAAGACATGCCTGGGAGAACTAAACAGACTCAACATAAGAAAGGGAAGGTTAGACTGAGACCTTACAGAGTACAAGAGTTATAGAAACTGTAAGAGAAATTGTTCCAAATGTGCTTCAGTTAAGAGTGATGCAGGTGACTCAGGGTGAACTGAGCAACCCAGTAGTGCTAACTGTAAACTCGATGGGAATGTTAGATGTGTAACAACTCTAGAAAACTAAACAGCATTTCAAAGTTTGATAACTTCCATTCCCAGAAGTGAGGAGTTGGTAGAGAACTCTTGAAAAGGTCGGTTACTTGACAACAGTGGACCTGAATGGATACTATCTCATACCCTTACCCACTTTGCCAAAGAAAAACAGCCTTTGTAACCACTGATGGCCTGTTCAGTCCACAGTGTTACTATCTGGCCTACATGGAGCTCCAAGTATCCTTTAGTGATTGATAAAGTACTAAAACCTCACTCCCGATATGCTGCAGCATGTCTGGATGATGTGGTCATTTATTCAGTGGCTTGTGTGTCTCACTTACAAAAAGTGCACACTGTTTTATAATCTAAAAGACGGACAGGCTTGACTGTAACTGCTAAGGAAAGTAAACTGGATATGGTGAAAGCCAATTACATCAGATACCTTATAATAAGGCCATAAAAAGCTGGTTTGTACTGTCTACTAAAATACACGTGACATTTGTTGTACTGGTTGGGTTGTACAGAATGTTTGTGCCTGATTTTGTGACTATTGCATTTCCTTTGACAGGTCTCACAAACGGGAGGGTTGCTGTTAAGGTGCAATGGTCTGTTAAGGGACATAGACTATTTAACAAAGTATAAAGATCCAAGGTTCTGAACCTTTGTTAGTGACTCCTCATTTAAGTGAAGAATCTCGTGTTTCTTGAGTACTGAGACAATCCAGGTTTAGAATATTCTGTTATTTTATCCAGAAAAAAGTGGAAAGTCATTGTTCCTGAAAACTGCAATTAGCAATGTTTACATGTTACTATAGCAGTACTCCATCACTGGCATTCACAATGCTCACAGGTTGGAAGAAGTGGGGGAGCCCATGTCAGGTGCGACTGCTTCAGGTTTGTAATCTGTAGGTCTAAAAGGTGTATTGGGTGCATTTATATATATATTAATATCCCAAGACATCTTTGGGGGCAACTGCCTCAGGCACAAGCAGTTTTAGGTCACTATCAGCAATGTATAATAGATGAGGATTGGTGTGTGGAAGTAAGCATGATTGCCATTAACGATTTAAACAGCACGATTAACATCACAGATTCTTAAGTAATTAAACAAATGCCTGCGTTGTGTGTTTTAGCAACTACTGAAAAAAATACTGTAGTTACTTGCTATTGTTTTAGAAAGGGGTGAAAAAGCTATAATGTTATCAGCATAATTTTTTAGCTTAAAGATTGTGTTTTTTGGTTCTGCACATTTTCTGAAACTCAGCTGTTTGCGGAGGTGGGGTACCAACTTGGGGATTGCTGAAGGCACCAATTGTCCCAACTACAGGTCTGCCATTGAGATTTCTATACCATAGTGACAGTGGTTCCATTTCCTTTAGTAAGCTGTTTTTGCCTTTTATGTTATAAATGCTTTAGTGCATGTCTGTCATTCTTCTTCGCTATCTCATACTCTAAAACAGTTCTGATAAGTTCAGTGTGCAAAGGGAAGCTCATGCTTCTGTGATGTCAACTAGCAATTCTGTCAATTGCTCCCTTATTGTTGATTGATGCCATCTGCATGTCACCACAGTGTATTGTATTTTTGTATTGTATAGTTTTATGTTTTGCATTCAAATGATTTTAGAACCAAATCTTCCTGTGCCTGCTTAATCCTGATACTGTTTCATCAGTATAAATTTTCTGGCTTTTTGATTCTCATGAGAAGGGTATCACATTTATCTTTATTAAACTCGGGTAATTTAAAATGTCCCATTGAAGCAACCTGTTTAAGGTGCTTGAAGAAATTGGCTAGGGTGGTTCCATATACGTTTTGAAATAGCATGCTGTTTATTTATGGGATGTCTAAACAGATCAGTTTGGAGCCTAGATTGTAGCCTTGTGCATCTTGAAGTGTTACTTCTCACAGGTCTTCAATAGTATCCTTACTAGTCTGGTTTTTAAACAGTCATAATCAGTTTTAACCAATGACTTGCGTAGGTTTTTTTATATAATACAGCCCCCAAGTACAATAAATATGTTGCAAACACAACAAACTTCAAGGTATGGTCAAGATTTAATAAAAAACAGCAAAAAATAAATACGTTCACTGATGCTCCTCCATGTAAAATGTTATTGTCATAACCCAAAAATTGTTCTTTGGCTTGTAATTCCTAATCTTCTTATGTGATAGGAAAGATGATTCTCATCTGTATATGCTCCGCTGAACCATCAATAATTTAATCACCAATGAAATCATATACCCTAATGGATAATTTGTCACAGCTGTTTTACACATTTAATATTCTAATCCACCTTGTTTCACTTTATGAGATGTACTAGCCAGTAAGGACTGATTTATTCTGTAAAAGGCCCTTGCAGGTGATCTGCACAGTCTTTAAAAATTCTACCAGGGAATTTATCAGGTTTAGTAAACCTGACAGTTTTTATCTTGTTTTTAAGTTTCAGTAGCAGCCATTGCTTTGTTGTCTGGTATTCAGAAAGCAAATGGAATCTGACTGCTTATAATTAGATTATTACCCTTCTATAAAATGGAAAAGGGGAATTTTTAAATATTCAGTCACTTCAGCTGCAGAAAGGAATTTTCTTTTCTATTTCATCTGTCAGTGTGACTCTATTTGATTTAGTTTGCATCATATAGCATTTTAGAAACAACATTTTATTGTCTCTTTTTTTCTTTTGCTTTTAAATAGATATTTTATGTCATTGAATGTTGTCTTTTGTTGGCAGTAAGTGCCACTGTCATTTTCCCAAACAATTTGTGTTGTGTTTCTTGCATTTTATTCATCTATGAAGTCTCTTAATTTATTTTACTGTTTATTTACTTTTCGACGTACTGCCTTCTATAATTTATGAAAGTTGCCACTATATGTGGTTATTTTTTTCATCACAAAATACAGTGTCATCTATAACTGCCCATTTCCTGCTTTACATTTCTTGTATTGTGTTTTTTATAAGTCTATATCAAATTCTTTTCTGTCATTTGTTTGTATTTTAATGACAGTGTTGTTTCAGCTGTAAAATTATCCCTTCAGGCAGGCGGATTTTCAGTTAAGAGTTCTGTTTATTTATTTATGCCTTATTTATCAGGATGTCTTTTGGACAAAGTCTAGTTAGTGTAGAGACCTACACAGAAAAGTTGAAGTACAGTCACAGTAATAGATATACTTATAACACAAGGCCAGTCTGCAGAAGGAAAACCAATTTATTTGTCCATATCCTTCAACATGAAGCCTTCTAGAGTAATGTAAAACTTTATACAGAGAATACCAAAAAGTCTTTTATACTTGTTCCAGTAAGGTTTCAGTTAACGGTAAAATACACTTTTCTTGTTACTAGCAGTACACATTTTAGTTGTATGTAAGCAGATATAAATGTAATACATTGCATGAAACATTAACAGCAAACATTTTATATATATATATATATATATATATATATATATATATATATATATATATATATATTAAAAAAGAAGTAATGAGTTCCCTTCTTAAGCATTTCTGCACTTCTAATAAACATATTAGATTAAATTAAATATTGCTATGGAAGAGCCAGTTTTAATCCTCTTGGGAACACAGTGTCAGATGCGAAATTCAACCGTGCTACTATGATATTTCAGCTTCTTAAATTGTCACCTCTCCCAGGAAGGTACAGTGTGCTCAGGATTCGGAATTTAACATCCACAACTTTTCCACCATGAAATGTATGGGCAGAGAGTGTTTTAGGACTCACAACATACCCATAACATTTACATTGATCACATTTCTAACATGTACTACATACATTTAAATCTGTGTTTGGCTGGGCCAGTATAGTATTTATGTGCCCGAGACCTGTATTTAATTC
>NC_056732.1:1261946495-1261973995 GCF_019279795.1 Protopterus annectens | reverse complement strand
TGAAGAAAATAAAGAATTACAAGAGCTTATACATTCTGCAAGCCAAGTCAGCAAGCAAACTTTGCAGTGTGGTTTTGATGCCCTAGAAGCATCTTGCAGGGCAGCAGTCATTGGTTCTCTACTGAGAAGGCATGCTTAGCTTAAGGAGCAGACTTTGCCAGACCATGTCAAATCAAAATTACCAGATTCTCCTTTGAACAAGGACAATCTGTTTGGCACCAAAGCAGAAGAGGTTTTAAAAAAGATGGAAGAAAAGCTAAATCTATGCAGACAGTCAAATATTTCTTGCAAGTGCAGCCTCCAAGCTTCAGTAGGCATTGCCCCTCGAAACATTGGTCCTTTCCAGCCTCCTCAAGGCCATCTCAAACTAGACCTAGGGGAATCAGACCCCCCCAGACTCCAGTCTCAGGGTATGCAGAGATTTAAGCAACGGAGTGCCTTCACTTCAAAAACAGGGAGTGCTAAGCCACCCCTTTATGGAAAGAATTCACAATGACTTCTCTATTCCTCTCCTCACCTCTTCCCAACTGCTTGTGCCCCTAGGAGGAAAACTTGCCCATCATGCAAAAAACTGGACCTCCATCACCAAAGACCGATGGGTCCTCAACATTGTATTCCAGGGGTACACATTTTACTTCCATTCAGTGCCAACCCCACAAGGGTTCCCAGACCTTCCTCCTAACCAGTGGGCAGAGGCATAAAACCAAATTCAATCCCTACTCTCCATAATGGCAATTCAACCTGTTCCGGCAGAACAGATAGGTCAAGGGTTCTATTCCAAACTTTTCCTGGTACCCAGAAAAGAGGGCACTTGGTGCCCAATCCTTGATCTTTCCACTCTAAACACCTTCCTGGTGGTACCAAAATTCGAAATGCTCACCCTTCAGCAGCTTCTTCCTATACTGTCCAACGATGCCTGGTTAGCCACCCTAGACCTAAACGAAGCCTATCTGCATATCCCTATCAGGGACTCATGCAGGAAATACCTACGTTTCAGGGCAGGATCTATGCATTATCAGATGTCCTTCATGGATGCATCTGCAGTCATAACAAGTGGGTTGTCCTGTCGTCAGGCAGCCCTGCAGTCGGCCGGATTCCAAAGTCCGGGTCCGGCTTCGGCTGATGTCGCACTCCACCCGACGTCATCTCTGTTGGTCTTCGGGTATAAAAGCATCAGCCGACGCCATTTTCCTCAGTCTTTCTTGCCGCGTGGCGCCCGAAGCAGAAGCTGTTCGCAAGTGCCGGTCGGTCGGATCCAGAGATTACTTCTACCGAATACTACTTCGAAGACTTCTAAAGCTAAGTACCCCGTTGGGGACTCTTTCTTGCCTCAGCCGATGTCAGAAAAAGTTAACAATTGTTTAACCTGTGGGAAACAAATACCTCATAAAGATTTCCACTCTTACTGTCTGCCTTGTTTAGGCCCAGCCCACCGCGTAGCAGCCTGTTCGGCCTGTGCCTCTTTCAACCGACGAACGCTTAGGCGTCGGTCGGAGTTTGCAGAACAGTTTTTCGGTTCTGATTTTGCGTACATTATGCCGTCGGATCCTCCGACTACCCAATCTACCAAAAAACGCAAAGATAAAGACCGACACTCGCGGTCCGCGGTTTCGGCCGAAACCACGGTAAAGCAAACCGCGAGTGTCTCGGTTTCGGCCGAAACCGAGAAAACTGATCAAAGTACAGCTGAACCTATTCTTTCAACTGAGGCCCCTGCTACAACTCTTGAATCGATCTCAGAAATTTTACCCACTACGGTGGTTGACTTATCAGACACCATCCTCTTGGATGTCTCTACCCCAGCACGTGGTGCTGCTAGGCCTCCAGCAGCCATGTCCATTAAGGCCTTCGCCAGGGCTAAAGCAGCCAAGACTACTAAAACAGTGCCTGTTAAACCCCCCACATCCAGGCCCTCTTCTAGTTCTCAAATGCTTTCTTTGGCAGAAGATTTAATTTCTTTAATTAGAGGATCTCAATCTCACCCAGACAGGGCCTCTCAGCCCCCAGAGAAGAGACCTAGGGCAGAGCCCGCTGAGCCAGTGTCTTCTGATGATTCTGCTGATGAATCAGACATAACTGACCAGCCAGAGGCTCCCTTCTCCAATTTTGAAGATTCTGATGCTGAAGAATCCATTCCAGCTGCTTCCCCACCAGAAGAATTCTCCTTTGAGGAAACCTTGCATGCCATGCGAGAACAGTTCCAATGGCAGCAACAGGATTTTTCAGACTCCAGAAAAGACTTAGGACCTTTCTGCACCTCCCACAGCACAGGCCCTTAGCTATACCTCCTGTTCTCTCTGTGGTGGATGATGCTTTCAATGATGTTTGCTCCGCTCCAGATTCTTTACCGCCAGCCCCTGCCAAACCAGACAGATTTTACAGGGTGCCAGATACTCATCACCACCTTTACAAGGCCCCACTTGCAGACCCAGAAACTATATCCCAGGGTCCCAAGGCAGTAGCAGCGACCACAGCTAAAACCCTATTCCTTCTGAAAGGGAAGCAAGGTCATTAGACAGATGGGGTAAAAGGTCTACACTTCAGCTACTCTCTCAGCTAGAGCTTTAAACTGTCAGTTTCACATGATACAATACCAAGAGTTTATGCTTGATCAGTTAACTAAAAACTAACCACTGATGAATCTCTTGATAAGAAATATGTATTAGAGATGGTAAATAACATACAACAGGTTAGCAACCATTCCTTAAAATGTGGCTATGATGCACTGGAGGCTTCATTTAGATCAGCCATGACAGGCACAGTGATAAGAAGGCATGCATGGCTAAAGGAACAAGCTTTACCGGATCATGTTAAAGCTAAGTTGCTAGATGCTCCTATGGACAAGACAAGTTTGTTTGGTACCTGCCCAGCAGGTTATGAAGAAAATGGAAGAAAAGGCAAAATCTGTTCAAACTGTTAAAGATTTCTTGCAGGTTCAACCCCAAGGTTTAGCAGGAACTGGCCTGCCAAAATTGGTCCTTTCCTGACTCCACAAAATTTCAAAGGGGCAGGAATAGACGTTCCAGAGGCAGAAACCAATCCAGAGGAGGTGCCTACAGAGGACGACAGTGGCAAGGTAACAACAGAGGCACAGACACAGCCACTGCCACTACATCAGCACAACCACAGTGACTTAATCCTAAATCCGCCTACCAGGGAACAAATAGCAGCTCCTCTAGGCGGAAAGTTAACCTTATTTTCAAAGAACTGGCACTACATAACAAAAGACAAGTGGATTTTACAAACCATAGATCAAGGTTACCGGTTTCACTTCCACACTTTACCAGTCAAAAGAGGAATGCCAAATCTACCTCCAAATCAAAAACAGAGGCTCTACGCCAGATAATGGAGTTAGCAAACATGAGAGCTGTGGAAAGAGTGCCAACAGCAGAACAAGGAAAGGGTTCTATTCCAGACTATTCCTAGTTCCAAGAAAGGAAAAAGTTGGAGACCAATTCTCGACCTGTCCACCTTAAATACATACATCATTGTCCCAAAATTCAAAATGCTGACCCTACAGCAACTTCTTCCCATGCTGGGCAAGGAGTCTTGGCTGGTAACTCTAGATCTCAAGGAGGCATACCTGCACGTCCCCATTCGACCAATCTGCAGAAGATACCTCAGATTTCTTGCAGGATCAGAGCACTATCAATTCTCAGCATTGCCCTTTGGCTTATCTACTGCCCAGAGTATTCACAAAATGCCTGGCATCAGTAATCGCCCATTGCAGACTACAGGGAATTCAAATTTACCCATACCTGGACGACTGCCTGCTACAAGGGGACAACAAAAGCAAGCTGACAACAGATTTACAAAGGGTCATTTACTTGCTACAAGGACTGGGATACACAGTCAATTTACAAAAATCAAGGCTGATACCATCCCAAACAAGGACATTCTTGGGCTGAATTGGACACAGTACAACAAATGGCATTCCTGACTACAGAAAAACAAAAGAACTTCCTCTTTACTTCTTGGCACTAACAAAACTGAACAAGTTAACAGCAAGAAAAGTTCTGCAGGCCTTGGGCTTCATGGCATCATGCATAATCTTGGTCCCATTTGCCAGACTACATATGAGGAAACTACAGTGGTACCTAAAGAATTTATGGTCCCAACACAGACACAGTCTAGAAACAGAAATCCCACTAATTCCATGCTTAAAACAGGAGTTCCTATGGTGGGCTCAGGCATGCCAGTCAAACCCAGGCCTACCCTTTCGCAGATGTCAACCAAGCCAGACCATCACAACAGGCGCTTCAGACCTAGGATGGGGGCCCACATGCTGGACAAATGCGTGCAAGGATTGTGGACACAGGATCAACTTCACCTGCACATCAATCTAAAAGAAATGCTGGCAGTAAAACTGGCAATCCAAAAGTTCAAACCATTTCTCAAAGAGGGCCAGTTGATGATAAGGACAGACAACACCACAGTCATGTGGTACATCAACAAACAGGGAGGCACTCATTCATACCCCCTATGCAGAATGACCTTGGAGCTGTGGACCCTGGCACTCAGCTACAACATTCAGTTACAGGCAATATTTGTACCGGGGAAAGACAATACTCTAGCAGACATATTAAGCAGAACCACTTCAGATGCCCACGAATGGAAGCTGCACCCGGACATCTTCAAGACCATCTCAAGAAATGGGGAATGCCACAGATAGACCTATTCGCATCACCTCTCAATCACCAGCTCAAAAAATTCTGCACAAGGACTTTCCACCCACTAGCATGGAAAGTGGACTCACTCTCCTTCAACTGGAAAGGCCTAACAGCATATGCATTCCCACCTCTTCCTTTGATACACAAGGTACTACTAAAAATCAAGGAAGAACGTCCAAGGATAATCCTGATAGCTCCAAACTGGCCAAGACAACACTGGTACCCACTACTGAAGAGCATGTCTCGAACAATATGTGGCCAATACCCTGATGCCTTTGATGTTAACTCAGAACAACTACAGCATCATACATCCAAACCTAAAACGCTGCAACTGACTGCATGGAACATCACATAGCAGCAGCTAATCCAGAACTTTCCCAAAGAGTTAAAGACATTATTCTTGAAGCACGCAGACCTTCAACAAGAAGGAACTATGCTGGAAAATGGAAAAGGTTTGTCATTTGGAGTACGGAAAGAGGAAAAGATGTGTCAAACATAGATATGCCTAACATTCTGGAGTATCTGGCCGAACTTCTTCATTCAGGCCTGTCCTACTCCTCCATCAAGATACATGCATCAGCTATTTCAGCAGAATACAGCTTTAATCCACCTGTTTTTTCGCACCCTTTGCTCAGGCAGTTCCTCAGAGGAATCAAGAATGTAAAACCTCCAAGGAAACCACCATTACCAGCTTGGGATTTAAACTTTGTGCTAGAAAAGTTGACACTATCACCCTTTGAACCAGCAGCAACAGCAGACCTACAACACCTGTCATGGAAAACTGCTTTCCTACTGGCAATTACTTCAGCAAGGAGGGTTTCAGAACTACAGGCCTTAATGGCAGTGCAACCCTTCCTAATCTTCCACCAAGATAGAGTGTCCATGAGGACTAATCCTACATTTATGCCCAAGGTGGTATCCAGAGTGTCTTTAAACCAGGCAATCCACCTACCTACCTTCTTTCCCAACCCACAAAACAGAGGGAAAGAATACTGCATACCTTGGATGTACATAGACAGCTACGCTACTACTTGGACAGAACAAAAATAGCAGAAAGACTGACCAACTTTTTGTAGCCTATGCAACAGGAAGGGAAGGAAAAGCTATTTCCAAACAGACAATCTCCAAATGGATAGGAAATTGCATACGATACTGTTACTCCTTCCATGGAAAACCAATTCCACAGAACATAAGACCTCATTCTACAAGGGCAACAGCCACTACCACAGCCTTCTTACGAGGAGTGGCAACCAAAGACATTATTGAGGCGGCTACTTGGACCTCCGTGCATACATTTGCCAAGCATTATAATTTGCCTCTATATTCCAGATCCCGAGCAGGGTTTGCCACTGCTGTACTGCAAGGGATCCTAAACACACCATAATCTACTTTTATCCTCCTCGCCTAGTTGGCTATGGTATTCTACCCACTTGTTATGACTGCAGATGCATCCATGAAGGACATAGTACAGTTTTGTACCTACCATAAATGTAGATGTCCGAACTGGATAGCATCTGCAGTCAGGATTACCCTCCCTCCTTCCCCTCTGTGGTACTCCTAGGGTGTTTACCCTCCTAATAGCTAGCTGTTGGGGGGGAGTCTTTTATGGTGTATTTGTTTGTATATATGTACATACATGCTTATTGTTGTGTTTACCTCTATCTATTTGGAAACATTGGCATCTATCCAAATTTTAGCCTGCAGAGGGCTACTGGCATCTGGGGCAAGAAACACTGAGGAAAATGGCGTCGGCTGATGCTTTTATACCTGAAGACCAACAGAGATAACGTCGGGTGGAGTGCGACATCAGCCGAAGCCGGACCCGGACTTTGGAATCCGGCCGACTGCAGGGCTGCCTGACGACAGGACAACCCACTTGTTATGACTGCAGATGCTATCCAGTTCGGACATCTACATTTATGGTAGGTACAAAACTGTACTTTCTCTGCACTTCCCTTTGGCTTATCCACTGCTCCCAGAGTATTCACAAAATGCTTGGCTAGCCATTGCTTATTGCAGACAGAGAAAAATTCTAATTTACCCATACTTGGATGATTGCCTGATTCAGGCAGACAGTCAGGAACAGCTGTTGCAGCACCTGGCATTTGTAAAGAACCTTCTAACCTCCCTAGGATGCACTATCAATGAAAAGAAATCAAAACTAGTCCCCAGCTAAACGATTGTATTCCTGGGAGAAAGCTTGGACACAGCATCCCAGATGGCATTCCTTACTCCAGAAAAACAAGCCTATCTGACAGGTTACTTCGCTCAAATGACCACCAGAACCCAGCTATCCAGAAAGAAATTCCTGCAGGCCCTAGGGTTCATGGCCTCTTGAATCCTACTAATTCCTTATGCCAGACTGCATATGAGGAAACTTCAGTGGTACTTAAAAAGTCTTTGGTGCCAACATTCTCAGGACCTGGAAACCATCATACCTATCATACCTTGTTTAAGGACAGTTTCTTTGGTGGGCAGCAGCATGCAACCACAACAAGGGACTTTCCTTTACTCAACCCTACACCACCCAGACCCTAACCACAGATGCATCAGACTATACCTGGGTGGCACACTTGGACGCCAAGTGCATTCAAGGCCACTGGAGCCCAAGTCAATCCCAGCTGCACATCAACCAAAAAGAGATGCAAGCTGTTCAGCACGCTCTGACAGCTTTCATGTCCATGCTCTCACCAGGACCCCTGCTGATAAAAACAGACAACACCACAGTTATACGGTACATCAACAAGCAGGGGGGAACACACTCTTACCCACTCTGCAGGCTAGCCGTGGCCATGTGGAACACAGCCTTGGGCATGCAGATTCATCTGCAAGCTCAATTCCTGCCAGGCAAACAAAACTCTCTGGCAGATGACGTAAGCATAAATCTCCTAGACCCACACGAGTGGCAATTAGACCCCAGCATCTTCAGTATTCTAATCCAGAAATGGGGGACCC
The DNA here is from genome assembly GCF_019279795.1 of Protopterus annectens. Taxonomy (NCBI): domain Eukaryota; kingdom Metazoa; phylum Chordata; order Ceratodontiformes; family Protopteridae; genus Protopterus; species Protopterus annectens. Next base: position 1,261,966,370 of record NC_056732.1, on the reverse strand, counting down.
CAGAGGTGTACCTCTTTGCCTCCCCCTGCAATCACCAGCTCAGCAAATTCTGCTCCAGGACACCTCACAGCAGGGCCTGGAAAGTGGATGCCCCATCCTTCCAGTGGGAAAACCTCTCAATCTATGCATTCCTACTCTGCCTCTTCTCTCAAGAATATTACTCATAATAAGACAGGACAAACCAAGAACAATCCTGATTGCCCCAGACTGGCCACGCCAGCACTGGTACCCACTGCTGTTCGGCCTGTCACCAGTGCCACCCTGGCACTTTCCCCAGATCCTAACCCTTCTCACTCAGCAGGGGGGACAGATCTTGCATCCTCAACTCAAACCATGAATCTTGCAGCCTGGCTTATTCTTTAAATTCTCCCCCAGTGACCAGCCTAAGCAAGCAGGTACTGGATGTCATCCTTGAAGCCAGAAGACCCAGTACAAGGAAATCCTATACTGATAACTGGAAAAGGTATTGTTACTGGATTCAGTCTAAAGGAGAGGACACAGCACTGCCCTCTTTACCTGTAATACTGGATTACCTAACAGACCTACTCCACAGAGGCCTATCCTTTTCCTCCATTAAGATCCATGCCTCTGCCATCTCTGCTCATTACAACACTGAGCCACCTCTCTTCTCTCTCACTCTCTTATCAAACAGTTCCTGAGAGGGGCAAACAACTTAAGGCCACCAAGGAGAGCACCCACCCCTGCTTGGGACCCTAACTTTGTACTGGAAAAGCTCACGCTACCCCCTTTGAGCGTGCAGAATCAGCAGAGTTAAAATTTCTCTCTTGGAAAACAGCCTTCTTCTGGCCATCACTTCAGCTAGAACAGTGTCTGAGCTACAAGCACTTATGGCTGTGGAACCCTTCATTATTTTCCATGCTGACAGGGTTTCCCTCAGGTCTAACCCTTCCTTTATACCTAAAGTGGTGTCCAGTGTGGCTCTCAAACAATCTATTCATTTGCCAGCCTTCTTCCCTAATCCTCAAAATAAAGGGGAAGGGATCCTGAACTCCTTGGACGTGCACAGACAGCTCAGATTCTACCTCGATAGGACTAAGCCCTTCAGGAAATCTGACCAGTTACTAGTCAGCTTTGCACCAGGGGCAGGGAGGGCAAGGCCATTTCAAAATAATCAATCTTCAAATGGATAGCACACTGCATCCATTTCTGCTACAAGCACCATGGGAAACCAACCCCTCAGTGGCTCAGAACACATTCCACTAAGGTAACTTCTACCTCTACAGCATTCCTCAGGGGAATCCCTACCAGGGACATCCTGGAAGCTGCTACCTGGAGTTCTGTACACACCTTCACCAAGCATTACCACTTGCCTATCTTTTCCAAATCCAGGGCAGGTTTTGCAACAGCAGTCCTGCAAGGCATATTAGCCCAGCCCCAAGTGTTCTTGACTGCCTCCACCCTTTCTTCAGCTTTGGAAATCAACCCAAGTGTGATGACTGCAACAGTGAAACACGAAGAACATAATACAGTTGTGTACACTTACTATAAATGTAGATGTTTGAGTGTATTCACTGTTGCAGTCCTGATTTACCTCCCTCCAGCCCCCTTGTCTCTCTCCTCTCTGTGTCTGTTGCTCAACCCCTTCACGGGTATCGGTATTTACTTTTTACTGGTGTTGTTTTCCCCACCATAACTTAGCTCCCTGTTGGGAAGCTTCTGACATTTGGGGCAAAAAAAAACTTATGTAATGGTGTCGGCTGCCTGTTTATATACCCCTGACGACCTGACATCAGTTCTGGAGCTACAGCAACCGATGCAGGAATACTAAATCTCTGGTATTCGGGCCGACTGAGGGCTACCTGCAGGCAGATAACCCTAGTGTGATGACTGCAACAGTGAATACACATGAACATCTACATTTATGGTAAGTGTACACAACTGTACTTTTGTGCTTGGCAAACTGAGTTACTAACCTCCATTTTCAGAAGGAATAATGTGGATTGCTACCTGGTCATGGATCAGTGAATCTGTTCTTTGTCCTTGCAGCAGTATTGTTACAGTTGTAGAAATGTGACAGTACTACATGTATTTTATAGAGATGAAGAAGGCCTCTATATAGTGTGCAGTGTCTTGTAAGAAGTAATAACAGTTCACAGTCACTGTATTTCAGAAGTAAAAGTTGTATCTACATGCCTGGTATTAATGTATGAGGAGACAGACTGTTTTATGGGCTATGTGTTTTCTACCATATTATTTGTGATTTTTCTGGACAGGATATCACAACATAGTCAAGGTCTGCATAGTATCCATTGTGAGTCTGCATAGTATCGGTTGTCTGTCTGCATAGTGTCCGTTGTGGGTCTGCATAGTGTCCGTTGTGGGTCTGCATAGTATCCGTTGTGGGGTTATGGGGACTGCATCTCTGTCATTTGTAGGTGCTGCTATCTTCTTAGCTACAAGACACTGTGATCTCCAGTATGCATTGTACCCGTTCATAGCCGAATGGGAGGTAGCTGGGATGAAAACTGGCCCTTCAAAATCAGAGGAATGATTCTCTTCCAGAAAAGAGTGGCTTGCTGCCTGTAGGTGAAAGGATTTAATTTAAAGAAGTGGAGTTTAAGTATCCTGAGTCTTGCTCCTGAGTAAACGTAGAGGGTATGGGGAGATTGACCATTGTGTGAGAACAGTGGTGAAAGTATGGCAGTTATTATACTGGACTCTTGTAGTCAGGGGCAGCCTTTGGTCAACTGGTGCCCTAGGCAAAAGGGCACCACATCACCTGGTGCCCCCATCCTGGTCTACCTACACCATCCAGATTACGTTTTTCTTCCTTTTTCTCACAGTTTGTCTTACTCTTCAGTTTTTTCCTTTATTCATTCATTCAACATATTTTAAAGAAACCACTTCTCTACTACAAAAAATAAACAAATAAATACTAGTAAAGTACCCGTGCTAAAACGCACCTAGGTGGTCACCTAGTTGGCCTATACCTAAGGCCAGCTATCCTTGCAGTAAAGGAAGATCAAGACCAAGCCATGTCTTTGTTGTCACCTGTTGCCATGAGCTTTGGATATTGACTTAAAGGATGAGATTGTGGATTCAGGTAATCTAAATGAGGTTCCTTTGGGGTTGGATTGACTGGCTGTTGTGCTAACATAGTGTTGTTTTACTTTCAAACCTTTGCCTCCTTAATTAAATTTTTTAGGACACAGATTGTTCTGAAGTGAGAACACGTACCGCAGTAATATCTGTCAAGTGCAGTGACTTCCTACTGTTTTAAGTGCCTCTTGCAGAAGTGCCCTCTATGTTTTTTTTTTGCAATGCTGTCCTTTCATTTTTGTGAGTGGTTATCTGTTACATGGCAGTCTAATGTACATTAGAATTAGTGGTTTTGTTCAGATTTAGAATTGTAATTTAATACCACATCTTTGCTGAGATATGATCTAATCATTTGTGACTCATTAACACGCATAAAAAAACTGACTACACAGAGTACCTTGGTTTAAAATTCTTAAGTAAAAAGGATGAGATACAACCCACTCTCTCCCTGTTTTACATGATAACCAGGGGTGAGGGAAATAATGTAACATTTCACAAAAAAAAAATGGTACTGCACAAACTACAAAAGTAGCTGTTTCAGGCAGAAACCAATTGAAAGGTAAATGATAGGCTATTAATTTGCAGACTATTACAGCCCTAGCCAATAACCAGAACTCAGAATCAGACCCTATAGCTTGTGTCTGTGAAGTGAAGACCTTAACCATTATACCAGTGTGATACCCTTGAAGTTGGAATAAAGGGGGGGAAAGCATTTTATGATAAGAAAAACACTTGACCCCTGGGTGGTGGTGGTCTTTAATCCTGTTGGGGTGTCTTGATTTTATTTATGCTGCTGTCCTTCCTGATTGTATTAACGCTGCTGGGATATGTGGGTTCTGGTAACTTCACTAATGACCTTCTGATTCCATGAATGGTTGTAGAAATCTTTAGATACTGGCAGTTCTGCCGACACTCTTGATTCTGTTAATCTGGCAGGGATGTCTTCCAAATGGAAAAATGAATGTCTACAAAATATAACCCTCTCATTCTTTGATTGCTGCAGCTTGGAGTTTGTTCTTCTCTCAGAGTTACTGTGATGTCAGTGTTGATTTAAACATAAGGAGCAAGGAAGATTGCAGGGTTTGACTCTTGAAGGAAAAAAATCCAAGGGTATGAGAATTTATGTACATTGACTACTGTTTTTTGAACAGTTTCACCTTAAGTCACAAGTGGGTGATGAAAGTATTTTCCAAGACTAACTATTCATAAAACTGAGATCTATGCATTAGGATGGCAGATTCCATTTTATTCTTTCTTGTGAAATGCTTTCAGATTAATTAAAGCCTGCTGTGGGCTTCCTGCCTGTGTTAAACTGGTTGGACATAGCTGCCTATGTTAATACTGCCAGGTCCTCCTGACCCATGCTGATCTTTACAAAGACCCTCTGGCATTGTTCCTCCTGACACAGCCATTAAATCTGTTTGTTGTCCATGTATGCTGGGGGGGCGCATCTGACTGAGTTAATCCTGCTGTAGAGATGCAAATTTTGTCACTGTATGAGTTCCTAAGTATTGTATCAATTTTAGGATTTATTGTCATCTGCGATCTTGAATGTCTTAATTCCACAGTTTATATTTTTTCTCCCAGATAATTCCCCAATTCAGTTTTAAAATCTCCTGTACTTCCAGTAAAACATATTAAGGACAGTTTATACTATAACTTAGCATTAATATTTAACATTGATAAAATATGTTGTGTTCACCCAATATGCAGTGTCAACTATAAGGTTTTACAAAAGTATAACCTACGATAGTGCCATAAACTGTAAGCAGAATCTCCTCCTCCTAAGTGGTGGTGACTATGCACTTTAAAGCCAGACCTGGGTGCCACCCAGTTTCCCTAAAATTGTTTAGAATATTGGACATTTCAAAATATATGGCTACTGATGAACATATGATTGTACCGACAGGAAGTAAAGTAACACCTATCATATAAAGATGGAAGTAATAAATACTTCTTCCAAAGTTGCTTAAACAACCAGGAAGTTCTAATCCTGAATAAAATAAAAATTTTGGGAGGAAGTAACGATCTAGGAATCAAAAACTCTGCTAGTGTGTGTGGTGTGTGTGTGTGTGTGTGTGTGTGTGTGTGTGTGTGTGTGTGTGTGTGTGTGTGTGTGTGTGTGTGTCTGCACACGCGCGTATATGTGCGCACGCGTACGTAACTGTATGAGAGTGTAAAATGGTTTCATTTTGCAAAGCTATCCTGCATTTTTGCAGAAAAAAATAATTTTACTATACAGCTTGTAACATTTGCCCCCTTAACCCATTTCCTTCCCTCCCATTCTTCCACACCCTGTTAGCACAGTCAGCCATCAGAATTTGCCCCCCCCCTAACAAAACGCAAACAAGCAAAAAAACACTAATTACCCAAATGCCTATACTGTTTCTATTTTACCATCTCACTGCCTACGAACAAACACTTGACCATGGTATTCACTCTCCAAATGGTCAGACACCCACGACTTCACACATAACACCAAACACTTTACCTTCCCCTGCACACCGAATATACCACCCTCTATAAAATACCACCCCTGTACAGCCACAAAACATAATCCCAAAGACAAAGACTATATAAATCTTATAAACAAACTCCTAAAGCACAGAATATCCTGTCACTATAACCTTATAACACATGGAGCCATTCATCCCAACCCTGGCCCACCCACACCCAATAACCTCCGCTCCCCTACCACAACCCCCACAGTCAAGCTACCCATGAATACTCCCACTAGTTCCCTCCTAGCATTTCACGTAAATATTAGAAGTATTAACAATAAGATTCCCAACCTACATGCCCTCCTAGCAACTCACTCCCCAGACATGATGTGTCTTACGGAAACCTGGCTAAAACCCAGTACTACTGACAATGAGATACTAACTCCAGGATATAATATTCACCTGTTAGACCGTGCTACAAGGAAAGGAGGTGGGATAGCAGTCCTTTACAAAAATACTCTTAACCATTAATAGAGGCACAATTCATCCTCCCCAATTCAATAACGCGGAACTCCTCATAACCAAGCTACAGATTAACCAAAACAAGCACTTGAACATCGTCTGTGCGTACATTCCACCAGGCAACAACCTAAATACCCTAGAGATCTCCTTTACTGGTTATCCACTACCTATCCCCAAGAAACCATAGTTCTTGGTGATTTTAACACTGTCTGGCACCCCTGCTCCTCCGACCCCCCCCCCCACCCATACAAACTTATCTGGGTTTAAACAGACCATAACATCTCCCAATAGGATAAACAAACCAACCAACAGGGAAAGTATCCTAGACTGGATCCTAGTTAATAACCAACTCCAACTGTACACAGCTGGTACTCTCCCTAATGACCTCAGCAACCATTGTCTAACTTATATCATAAAATATAAGGCAGGAAACCCTCACCAGCCCAAATATAAAACAGTTAGAAACAGGAAAAACTTTGATGCTATTATATTCCAAAATGAATTAAAAGCAGTTGACTGGTCAAAACTAAAAATCTAACATTAGAGGAGGCCATAGATCACTTTAACACTAAATTCCTAAGTATCCTTAATTCCCATGCTCCAGCACGTACAATAAAAACTAGATCAAATACAGCACCATGGCTCTCAAAAGATACCAAAGCTAAAATCAAAACTAGAAACAGAGCCTGGTCCAGCTGGAGAACAACTAAAGCCCCACTTGACCATCTAAAATATCGTCAACTCAGGAATGATACAAAAAAAAATCTGTTTTACTGGATAAAAAAAGCTTCTACCAAAATCTTCTTCAAAAACACCATAACAACCCTCAAAAGTTATGGGCAGGCTTAAATCAACTACTTTGTCCAGGTCATTCCACCACCCCAACCTCGGCTAACTACACCCATAGTTCCCCAGAGACCATAGCTAGCGCCTTTAATAACTTTTTCTCTGAAACAATCCAATCCCTAGCAAATCAACTAACCCCCTCTAACTTAAACCACATGCCTAATCACCCCGAATTTAGCTTCCAACCAATATCCACTAGTTTAATCAAAACACTTCTAAAAAAACTAAAACCTACCACCCTCGCTGCTGACCTCCTCCCTGCAGAGTACCTACAAATAGCTGCAGATGCCATTGCATATCCCATATCTATCCTCATCAACAGAATCTTAAGTGAAAACGCTATCCCCTCCATCTGGAAAATATCTCACATCATCCCACTCCATAAAGGTGGCAGCTCTTCAGACATATCCAACTATAGACCCATTGCCATTCTTTCCCCACTAGCCAAAATAATGGAGAAATGTGTACACAAGCAACTAATGCAATACCTTACACAGAATAACTTACTATTTAACTCCTAACATGGTTTCAGGCCATACCACAGCACCACCTCAGCCCTCCTTTCCTTTACTACTGCCATAAACCAAAACAGGAATGACAATAGGCTAACATCCGCCTTCTTTCTTGACCTATCAAAAGCCTTTGACATGGTCAACCATGAACTTCTCATTCTTTCACTAAAATCTATTTCCCCTCAACAAGCCTGCTATCCAGTGGTTCCAGTCCTACCTGACTGGTAGACAACAGGCGGTACTATGGCAGGGTAAACTGTCCAGCCAGCTACCTCTCCACTTAGTGTCCCTCAAGGGTCCATACTAGGTCCACTACTCTTCTCTTTTATCAACAACCTTCACACTGCTATCCATAAAGCTACCTGCATTCAATATGCAGATGATTCCACTCTGATATGCTCAGCCCCACCTCCCCATCCAAACTGCAAACCTTAACCCAAAATACATTCAACACTATTGAGAACTGGCTCACCAACCAACGCCTACTTCTGAACCCCAATAAAACTAAACTTCTACTCTTCTCCCCTACTAGTAGATCCACCACACTTTCATTCTCTGTCACATCTAACAATGGTATCCCTATTTTCCCAGATCATCACAACAAACTGCTAGGGGTTATCATAGACAATAATCTCAAATTTGACTTACAGGTCAACAGAACCATACAGACCATCAATAAGAAGCTTGGATCACTGCATAAAAACAAGACACTTTTAACCCCACTGGCTAGGACTGCAATCACCCTATCACACCTGCTCTCTACTCTTTGCCTCGCCTGTACTCTCAAACCTCAACAAATCCGAACTAGATAAGCTGCCCCATAGCCACAATCATATTGCCAGATTCACCATTGGCTCCACCTATAGAACCCACCACTGCCAGAACCTTAAACAACTAGAGTGGCTAGAACTGCCCAGCTTAATTCAATTCAATCAACTCTTAATAGCGCACAAAATGTTGTACCACCCTGAGGATACCCCGTCACTTAAAAATATTATTAAGCCATATAGCAACCTAAGATCCCTACGGTCAGCCGATAAACTACTGGTCCAAACCCACAAAGCTAATAACTCTGCTGGTGAATCCCTGTTTGCCAACTTCGTTGGCAAAACCTGGAATTCGTTGCCAAACTATATAACCCTACAATCCTCCAAAAGTCTCTTCAAAAAAAAAAAAAAAAAAAAACCTCAAACAGTGTCTCAAAGTGAATTGGCTATGCCCATGTACCAACCCTGATTAAGTTATAAACTAAAAGCATATTCTGTAATTATCATAACTTGTACCTACGTCACCAAGCTCTGCTTCCAGTCTGATATCTCTTACTTTTAATTGAGTCTGTCCATGAGAATTGTGAGTCCCTACTAGGGAACACTACTAAGCCATTGTATATAATCGCTTTGTTTTTATAATTGTTTGTTAACTTCTGTGTAATCTATGTAAGTTTGTCTATGTGGAGCTTTTCTCCCCGGGCCGCCACTGAAAATGGACATGTATCCAGTCGGACTATCCCAGTAAATAAATAAAATATGTTTGATGCATCTTCAATGAAAACAAAGACGAAGTGAAGGTTTTTATAGAACGTTCATAATGATTGTATGCAGAAGAAACTAGGTTTCTTTGCAGGATTTGGTGGGCTTACTTCCCATGACAGTGTAAGGAGCCTGGTGATCTAGAAAATAATGCGTACAATGACAACTGATAAAATAAGTGCAGCATCGGTGTTCTGTTGATTAGACTTTTTATGTACAGCAGGTAAGGGAGAGTCATCACATGGTTCTGTGCATATGCAAACAGAAAAAGTGGGCAAGTTTGTGTGTGTGTGTGTGTGTGTGTGTGTGTGTGTGTGTGTGTGTGTGTGTGTGTCTGTGTCTTTCTGTCTCTCTGTGTGTGCATGCAGGTAGGTGCCTGTGCATATCTCTCTCTACGCATAGATTTGTACACACGACTCCTCATGCTGTCAGTTTCTATAGCATTTGAATTCTGTGTAGATATATGTAAGTGCTGTGGTATGCAGATGTTGAAGACCTGTCTAAAAGGAGGGCTGGCATGTCAGTTTCATAACTCATTCACTGAAGAACTGTTGGCAGGTTGAGATATTTAGCAAACAAGCATATGTAGACTACTTACATGTATTTTTTGAATATTTAAATTTGTTCTTCATTCTGTTGATTACTAAGGACATTTTTGCTACTTAATTAAAAATCAAACTGAGGTTACATGCTATTCCTTAGTTGAAATCATTGAATACTGATGTGATATCACTGGAGTTGCCTTAGGCAACAGATTATGATGTCAAATCATAAGATTATGGTTTAAGGCAGAGACTGGAATTGTGCAACAGTCAGATTAAGCGAACTTTGAAAAAAATCATATGTAAAGTCATACAAATTTCCATAGAAATAAATAATAGAGAATCGAGTTATTTAAGCTGTACTTGTGCTAATAGAATGTAGGTAGAACTGTGAATGGAATAACAGAATGTAGGTAGAACTGTAGCTGCTGATTTTGCACGTCATAGTCCTCTTTCAGAAGCTAGTTGCTTATTTTATATTTCCTTTTCAGTTATCTTGAAATTATTTTAAGTATAAACCAGCATGTAAAATAATGTCTTTCGGCTTTTCCCAGTTAGGGGTCGCCACAGTGGAACTCCGGTCCACTAATGATTGGCAGTGGATTTTTACGGTGCCGAGTTGCTAGCCCGACACCCAACCTTCAACGAAGGCACACCCATTCACGCTCGCACCTACCTGCATATCTTTAACGTCACTCAACAGCGGGGAGGACATGCAGACTCCACACAGAAGGCACTCCAGCCGAGAATCGAACGGGAGAACCTCTTGCTGTGAAGCGACAATGCTAACCGCTGCACCACCGCGACTCTAGTATAAACCAGCATGCAAAATGTACAAATGCAAGAATAATTCTTTTGGATTCTGCTGTCAGTTCTACCCACAGATCTTCATTTCTCCATCAGCTGTGTACCATTTTATATTATTTAATATAATTGAATTTATACATTTTGAAAGACTGCATGTTAAATTTGATTTACTGTATGTCTTTGTCTTCTCTAGGAAATTCATTTTGAAAAAGATACCCTTTAATTGTAGCAACACTTGTTTTTTTTTTTTTTTTTTAATTAAACTTTTTCATATGCTTTTGCTGATAGTGACCAAACATTATTGTAAGCTCACTTATAGCAGGTGTTATGAATGAATTTATGAATGAATGAAACCAGTTTGTGCAGCTATACTAGGGTTCTAATTGCATGTCTGTGTGTGTGTGTGTGTGGGGGGGGGGATTAAAGACGATCAATAAGCAAATTTTGGGCAATATGATAAAAGTGTGAAGTATACAATTAAAATAAGTCTATAAATGGTATTGCTTTTATCATACTATCAATAAAATGCTGTAGTCATTGTGAATGAATGAATGAATGAATGAATGAATGAATGAATGAATGAATGAATGAATGACCCTACTTATCTGAAATCTAAGATCCTCTGGCAGTGAAATTTGCTAACTTGAGTTGCTTGTGCTGAGACTAACATTAAAAGACAGAATAGTTTTGCAGTTTAGTACAGAGGAGAATAGGTATAAGCTGTTAACAACCATTGTTCTGTAGACCAGGGTTTGAATCTGAAGGTCTCTGTTTGCCTGCTGGGTCACTCTGAGCAAGTCATTCATCCAAACAATGCTCTTGGATAGTTACTGAAAAGAGGCCTGTGCTGAGTGGATTTATTTAGTTAACAAATTAACAAAATAAAAAAAAAATGGATAAAATAAAATAAAACCCTGTCAGGCTTAAGAACATAAGTAGGAAATACTGTCCTTATGTATATGTATAAGACATACAGCTGGTCATAACTATTTTTCCAACTTCAGTTTATGAATATTGTACTGTTCTTGAGCAAAAAGCTGTATGTCCCTGTTATGTTATCACCAGATGTTCTGTATCATGCAGTTGATACCATTTCTAAGTGATGCAAGTTAAGTAATGAATATAATCTCCTCTTCTTTGACTTCTTTCTCTCTCAGTCTACCAGTTGCTCCTAGCAATTCTCTCATGGTATCCTTGTGTACTAGTTAGCTGCTGCATGACTGGTTTGGTCTCACCTTCATCACTTGTCACTGCTGTTTGCACCTCTTCTTCCACCTTGATTTCCTTCTCTTTGTCCTGTGTTTTCTGGCTGCATGTCCTACTTTCTGCCCTCACCTTACTCTGTGACACCCACTTATTGTCTGTACTCTTCTGATGACCGCTGCTTATATCATCCTGTCCTCTTCCTTACTCATTATATCTTTCTAACCTTGTGCTGTTTACTGGCCCCTTGTTTCCTGCTCCTCTCCAGTCCACTCAGCCTTTTGTCTTCTAATTAGTTATTCTAGTGCCATCTCTAACTCTGATGTTCTCCTGTGTGTCTTTCCCATTTTCGTGCAGATTCTGTGTCTGTCCAGTCACAAAGCTTCCTCAGCCAGGCAGTGGCTCAGTATCTTGATTATCTCACAGATGTCTCTCCCACTCTTCTTGTCTAGCTTGTACTGTTCCTTTCATGCTGTCCCATTCTTGGATCCCACAATTATTTATGTATTTTGTTTAGTGTCTATCTCTATAACTATATAATTTTATTAGCTAGGCCTTTTTGCTTCAAGTATTTCCCTGTATTTTCTGCGTTATTAGAAAATACAGTTAAGTAAAGAATTTTGACCAGTGTAAATTTTGCAATGAATTCTGTAGTTTGAAATGTATCTTTCACCTCAAACATAAAATGAAACTGTGTAGTTTTTTCTGTGCTACAAATTTAATCTTTTTAAAAACTTTTATTTTTCTTGTTTGTAAATTGTTTAGTGTGCGATATGTTTGTAATATGGAGCTCTAAGTGTGCAATGTGTGTAAATTCAGAGCTTTTCTCCCCGGGCCTCCACTGAAAATGGGCTTTCGGGTCCAGTGGACATCCCCGGTTATCAAACTGGAAATAAATAAATAAATAAATAGATGTTTTGCAAGTAATCTCTTTCTTGGTCATCTGCATTTTATAAAATTTTGCATGCCAGTATATATGTCGCTCTTTTTATTTTACTACATTATGCAGAATTCTCTGTACTAAATAAGGCCTGGGTTGTGACTGAAACAAGTCTTGAACCATTAGCCCACCTCACCAATCAGTAAACAAGTAAACAAATTAGGTGGTCCAGTATTATGTTAGAGGATTGAAAAGAAGACACAATGATACAGTGCTGGGTAATGCTGATGAATTATTGAAACAGTGAATAAATAGATGGTGCAGGGAGTAAAATAAATGCAGATTCCATGAAGATGTGCTCCCATTTATGTAACTGGCAACATAATTATGAAAAAGCCAAATGTCTGTCACTTTTTAGGGTAGCAGCTGTTGAATTAAATCATTCATTGTGGCAAACGGTACTGTACCTCTGTTTCACAGCCGGAGAATTGTGGTTCTTGTGTAATAGCTGTCTTAAAAATAAAACAGTAATTAGTGTAGAATTCATTATTATCTTTGACTTTGACATTCTAGGGTGTTCCTGGCTGGGAGTCTATAGTTTAACTGTTTGCTGTATGTCAACACTTAAAAGAGAAATTCTTAGTTAGAATTCTGCCCCATTGAAGGAGCAGGTATTTTTAAATGAAAATTTGAAAAATAATTATCTGGAATCATTTTTATAACATCTGTACTGACATTTTGCTAGATTAATTTCTATCAGAAATTCATTTTGCAGCACTGCATTTTTAGGAATGCACAAAGGTATTGTGTTTCCATATTCACAGACTACACGAGTCTTGTCTGTGGTTGTAGCTAGATATGAACTGGGCTCTTGAGCTGGAATCTGCAAATTTCAGTGATTTAAGACAATCATTTAAATGACATTTTTGACGACTTGGGTAATAATATTGCTGCATCTAGGTGAGTCCCATATGAGAAGAAATGCCGATAGTAAGTGTGACCCCATAACTTGGGAAAGTCTTCAGTCATATGAACATAGTAACAGTGACTTCCTTTGGAGTTTGTCTGCTTGCATAGCAGCACACAGACTAGTTTTCATTATTCTGCCAGGACATCCCAGAGCATTCCAGCATATTTGTACATCATCATTTCTCATAGTCCCTTGGTCAGTCTTGTCCTGGTGCTTGGTTCAGCTGTCCACATCTCCATCATGTTTATGTTGTAGCTATACCGAGAGACCAAGTTATACCTTTTGTACAGAAACAAATAACATCAGTTCATTTTTTGGTCGGTATCTTTAGGCGTGTATCATCCTTTTCATACAGTAACTCTGGGACTCCAGAAGCTGTCAAGCTACCAATGCTTAGCAACAAAGATAATACCTGGGTAAGTGCTAACATGTCGTTTGAGAAGTCACATGTTTAGCCCCAGTGTCTTCTGATGATCTGTGGCTCTGTGCTGCCCTAGTAGCACCTGAGATGCAAGGCTTCCTTCCTAATGTTCATTCTTCCTCTTTCTCTTTCTCTGTAAATGTCCTAATAGTTATTGTCCTCATTTGTTTCTGTATGTATGTACGTGTGTCTATGCAGTGTTAGTTTACATGCCAGCCACAGTGTTGGGAGCCACGTTGTGGAGATCTGTGCCAAACCTTCTCCACAGATACCTTGCCATTTCCCAAACTAGCACTGAACTGTTTACTAAACCTTTGCTTTCCTTTTCAGTATGTAGGATCTGTCACTTGGAATCTAGTGTAAGGTGTTATTATTAACCAGACACGCATAGTTGTGGAAACTGGAATAATTTCACATTAAAATAAGTAGAAACCAAATTTTAAAGGAGAAAATTATGGTAGTCTGTAAACTGTGATTTCATAATGTGTTATATTCAGCACCTGTATGCACAAACTGTAACAATGTAGTACATTACCTATATTTTCTGCTCTGTTGGCATCCTTTCTCTGTACATTTGTTAGCTCTTGTGATGGGCACATTTTGTGCCACATTAGCTTGGCACTAAACAGGACTTTGCTATATAGTTACTTCTGCTTTGTCTTTCTCACCTTTAAAAGTTGTCACTAAATGCTGGCTCTTTAGAGTGAAGGTGTTGTGCCCTGTATGGCACCCACTGTTTCAGGTTGACATGGAGCTGCTGCATTCATAATGTATGCAAGTGGGTGAGAACTGCTGTAGTGCTGTGCACACTTGGGTGAGAACTGCTGTAGTGCTGTGCACACTTAGGTGAGAACTGCTGTAGTGCTGTGCACACTTAGGTGAGAACGGCTGTAGTGCTGTGCACACTTGGGTGAGAATGGCTGTAGTGCTGTGCACACTTGGGTGAGAACGGCTGTAGTGCTGTGCACACTTAGGTGAGAACTGCAGTAGTGTTGTGCACACTTTAGAAAATTTGGATTTAACTGCTTATTAGGTACTTCAGCATAAGTAGCAACCGCTATGCATACTTTGTGGCTGGCTTGACCTGCAAGAATCATTGCTATCATTATGGCACCATACCAGCATCGTGCATACTGGTGCATGGCCCACTATCATTTCCACATGCACCTGGGCACTAAGAAACTATTATTGCAGTGTTTAGCTCCCAATGTGATTTAATTAAAACTAATATGTTGCTGGAGGCTTGTGTTGCATGAATGCAGCTTGTAGTTATGAAATAGCTGGGTTATTGAAGATACCAAGTAGAAGGTACAACAAAGCAAAGTTATAAGGCTGGCACATTTTTTCAAACAGATGATTGAAGATGCATCCTAGCTGGAGGTATGGGGGTTCTAGGCCAAAGAAATTGTAAAAGTTTTCATACTTGTGAACTGTAATGATTTTATTCAGGTGAAGTACACTTTGTGATTTTGTGTGTGTGTGTGTGTGTCTGTGTTTGTGGATGCATTTATGCCATTTCTGACCCCCTCATACTAAGGATCTCCTTCTCAACTCATTATTCATCTGATTTTAGTGATTACCTTTTCCTGTATGTTCCTGTTTGGTTTAATCACCTTTTGTTGCATTTAATTGCTGAAGTGCCTCTCATTTAACCACAAGGGCATTTTGCTTAAACCATTACAATACTTCCTGTTTCTTGTGTAAAATGGCTAACACAAGGCACCCAATCTTAGTTTAAAACATGTAATGTAAACAAAAACAGTGCAAATGAGACAGTAAACATGACTGATGCATCCAAATGATCATAAGCCTCTAGTACAAATACTTTAGTGTGTTGTTTATGCATGTGCTATAAAACAAAAGTGTAGTTTTGTTGCAGATAGCACCGTAAAAAATGTAGTGTGAAAATTTAAAATGTCTGTCTGTGTCGTTGAACATTATTTGTTAGAGCTGCACATAGTAGCCAAATAACAGGGTAATGTGCTACATCTCTAGTGAGGGGGAGGGGGACATGAGATTGAAACTTGGGTACACTTCCAAAGATCCTGGCTACATCCCCTGGTGGCAGAGTTTTTTAGAATGATTGTGCTGTCATCCTTAGAGAATGCCCTGTTTACCTATTTCTCTAGGGAAGGCATCCCACATCTCATTGTACATGTGAATAATTAGAAATCACTGGAGTGAAAGTACAGGCCAGGATGACTGACTTAGTTGGGCTCATTAAGTGGTTTTAGGCATTATAGTCTATGGTGCACATGACGCATTGTAGCACATTATACAATGACTCCCGATTAATATTCAAAAACGTGCATGCTGTTTGGTCAGCGTGCACGTTGTAAATCAGAGTTATAGTAATGGAAAAAGGTCTGGTCGCCCAGACTTTTTCCATTACTATAACTCTTTTTTTTTTAACAGCAACGGAGAACGCATGGTCTCCATTGCTTCACACTGTCTCGCTATGTTAAACGAGTTTAACATAGCGGGACAGCTTTAAAAAAAGCAATGGAGATTCTCCGTTGCTTTTTCTAAAGCTGTCTGGCTATGTTAAACTCCTTTAGCATAGCGAGACAGTTTGTAAAAAGCAACGGAGATCTTGCTTTCTGTGTTGCTTTTTTCAAAACTGTCTCGCTATGTTAAATGGGTTTAACATAGCGAGACAGCTTTAAAAAAAGCAACGGAGATTCTCCGTTGCTTTTTTAAAAGCTGTCTCGCTATGTTAAACCCATTTAACATAGTGAAACAGTTTGCAAAAAGCAACGGAGATCTTGCTTTCTCCATTGCTTTTGCCCACAGCTCTGATGTACTGCGTAGGCATACGCATGAGCAGTACATCAGAACTGCTGCAGAATGCCAGACAGCTGTAGAAGGGCAGCAAGAAGGCATTATACAATGCCTTTATTTAAGAAAAGTAATTCTTTTTTTCTTAAATAATGTCATTGTATAATAGCAACAACTCACTTCTTGGTGTGGGTAATGCTGGATTTACCTACGGTTGGCTTTGTTTGGCCACTCGGGCTTCACCCTCGTGACCAAACCACACCAACCGTGGGTAAATCCAGCATTACCCACACCCAGGCATGGGTTATTGCTATAATAACTTATTTAGCAGTTTATAACTAAAACCAGGATTACTGGAGTTTATGGCAACTTCCTGTACGTCATACCCTCTGTTCAATATGTACTTGTGTCCCATGTGTCACTATACATGTCATGTGAGTATGTAGTCAGCAGTCATTACCAGTGCGCCTCAATAGAGGACACTACAGTTAATTAAAAATCACAGCAGGGCTGCAGTTGGATTTGCCTGAATATGGTTTGGAACTGAGCGTAGCTGTGGGCATATATTTATGATTTAGGCATAAGACTGTTTTCTGACATCAGTTTGACATTGTTACTCTGAGATTTACTGATTTTTTCTTCATAAAATAGAACCTGTTTAAGAGTACTAGGAAGATTATATAACTGAACTAAGCCCACACAGATACTCCCTGTTACTAAGTATATGTTGTCTTCTGTTTGAAGACTTTTTCTTTTGAAAAATAAAATGCTCCTCTTTCTGACCCTCTGCCATGATGTTTAAAAGCTTGTAGTCCTGTGGTACAATATTTGAATGTCCAGTGATTGAGGGGTATGGTGGTGTCTGAAAATACCAGTCTTAAGTACTCTACATCCATCAGGAGATATAAAACTATTACATTTTAAAAGAGCTGAAGAGAATATATTTTGAACCAGAAGATGCAAAGGCTTCTAGTTAACAGAAAATACACAGTTTTGAATATCTTTCTGTTAGTTTTAGAGCTTTTTTAGAAGATGAACAGCATTTGTTTGACAGATTGTATTTGTATCACTCCTGAGCTATGGCCTTCTCAAGGCCAGTTGTATCTTCTTGTGCTCATGTGCTGATCCTGTTTCTCTGTTGCCCTATCCTCTGTTCCATCTGTTTCTTCGATGTCTTTCTTTATTGTCCAAAATGCTGCGTTATAATTTATTGACAATGCTAACAAAGGCTTTACTGGTTCGTAGTGGCATACATAGTTGTACTGTTTTTGTATGTTTAGTGTTGATGTTTTGATAATGAAATAGTTAATTAGTTTAATCCTAACACTCCACATTTGAAAACTCACTTGATTTCACTTTTGGCAAACAAGATACATCTGCTAGCTTTTAATTTGTTACGATTTGTACCTTTTTTCAAAGCTACTTTACCTTCTTTACGGTGCTGTTTAAATGGAATTTTGATCTTTAAAAGTTTGTATTTTAATTATAGAAACAGTGAACCCAACATATTTTTTCATTTGCTACAGCTGTAGCAAGACACAATATTGCATCCTTTTTTGAACTATTAAGTTTTTCTAGTTTCAAAGTGCATTGTTGCTCAGTCTATGCAGTCAGACCACAAATAATCCCTTCAATGTTTACAATATCTGATTTTAAAGAGTTGCTACATCCATTTTCATGTTAGTGCTTATTTTATTCAAGATAACCTGCTTATGTTGCAGCATCCTGTTACCAGTGGAGCATATTCATTACTGTTTACTTATTCAATACATTACTACTGCAGTGTACCATCCTTCTTTCTGAGGGGTACCACTTTGCATTTTATTCATGCCTTCCACACGTTTAGACCAGCTACTACACAGCCAGGAACTAAAGGTGTAGGTATCTTGATTTACATCAAAAATAAATGTACCTCAAGGCTGGCAAACAAGACAATGCACTTGAACTGCTCCATGTTCAAATCACCATAGGCAAAATCTCATATCACTTCCCTGCAAGCTATAGGTCCCCCTATATGACCCAGGAAACCCATAACATGTATTTAAACTTATGGAAACATTCAGCACCCAACCCAATACCATATCCATGGGCAAATTTAATTACCCTCTCTATTAACTGGGAGTCATATGTAACACCAAACGTACAGGCACAAAGATTCCTGTATTGTCAATATACAGACCAGTGGTACAACCATATCAGATCTGGTCCTCACTATTATGGGAGTGTGCTGCACACCCCCTAGTGCATTGTCTTCTCTGGTAATGTCAGACCACAAAATGGTCTCCTTTGAAGTAAAAAAAAAAACCCTGGAACCTCAGCTAACCCTGGAATGTTCAGGAACTACTCAAAGGCTAACTTCCTACTATTAAGTGATAACCTGGCAAAATTTCAAGCCCCCATATACCCAGAGAACACTGCTGCCTACATGGGACCATTCACAGAAACCCAGTACAAGCACATTAATAGCTGCATAGAGGCAACTGTAACCACAAGGAAGAAGCTATCCTGTGTAACAGAAGGAAGAGAATGATGACAAAAATTAAGAGGTGCAGCACCCAGCAGGATTAAAGCAGTTTTATCAAGCTAAACAAACAACTCAGAGGACAGATAAAGTCTACCAAAGCCAAATTTGAGGTAAACTTGGCCTCCCAGGCCAAGGACAGCCACAAGGCATTATTTAGTTATGTCTGCAACCTCAAAGGCAATACACAATTGTATGCGGAGCTCATTGTCAATAGACCCACCTATATTGAGCCAGAAGATATAGCAAACCTACTGGCCAATAAATTCAGCTCCCACTTTACCCCCCCTCCCCCAAACTCCATTCAGGACAAAACATCAAATATATCATCTCCTAATATCACTGGGGAGCCTTAATGCTCTCTCTAAGGTCAAGATACTGCATGAGTGGGCCCAGAAAATATATGGAGCTTTATTCTGTTGAGTGATTTACTTTGATTGTTGCATAATATTAACTGAAGTCTGTAAAGTTCAGACAAGGTGCACTGTACATAGCTTAGCCCTAGACCTTTATCTTAGCTGCAATCCAGTGCTAATAGGCAAATACCCACATTGTGAAATACTGTGACATGGTTCCAAAAGACCAACAAACCTATACAGCAAAAGCATGCATTTCAAGACTGAAGCTGATGTGTAAACAGACTGGTACCAACTTTACTGAATCGTTGCTACTTATGTTTTGGCACTTCAGATAACCTTCCTGCTGTTTACAGATAGGTATTCCTTTACTTTTTAAAACATTACAAAGTAGATAACTGATGAAGCAGTTAATTTACACTCACTGGTTGACATCTGAATTGTTTCCTAAAATTGCAATAAACCTGTCAGAAATATTTTTTCTGTT
>NC_056732.1:1261858995-1261943995 GCF_019279795.1 Protopterus annectens | reverse complement strand
TGTACTCAATAATGGGCCTTATAAGGGAAGAATACAGGGATGTTATGACCTCCTTGTCCCTGGATGAGATACCCTTACTTATGAGGTGGGCCATGTAGAAGGCTTTCCGTATAACGGAAGCAACATGGTGGTCAAAAGTCAGGTTGCTATCAACCTGGGGCCCAAATTCCTCATGACTGATTG
Source organism: Protopterus annectens (assembly GCF_019279795.1). Classification (NCBI taxonomy): domain Eukaryota; kingdom Metazoa; phylum Chordata; order Ceratodontiformes; family Protopteridae; genus Protopterus; species Protopterus annectens. The sequence continues at coordinate 1,261,943,812 of NC_056732.1, read as the reverse complement.
CATGCTTAGGGCGTTGTTATTAATGTGATAATTTGTGAGGACATCACTCTCCCCAAAGGAGATGATGATGATGATGATGATGCATTTTTTGGTATTCAGCTTGAGGCCATGTTTCTGGCACCAGTCATTTGTTTGAGTGAGACCCTCTTGGAGGATTTCTACATCACTACTAGGGGAATTGATGACAGCACCCAGCTTATAGTCATCTGCAAACTTGGTCAGCCATATCCCACTGGTTTTGGCCTGCACCTCAGAAAAGTATATCCCAAGTAACAGAGGCCCCAAGACTGAACCCTGGGGTATGCCACTTGTTACAGGTCTACTGCTTGAGGTGGCGTCCCCTATTTTGACTAGGTGGTTGCTATCAGTGAGCCAGTTTGCTACCCATATGGTAACATACAGATTGATGCCTAGTTGAGAGAGTGTATCTATTATGCCCAATTGGGGAATAGTTTCAAAGGCTTTGACCAGGTCAAGGTAAGTGGTGTGCACCGTCTTCCCCTCATCCATGGCTTTGGTGACTGTCTCAAAGAAGTCGACCAAATTTAACAGTCATGACCTCCCCCTGATGAAGCCAAACTGTGTGGGGTCGAGTGTTTGTAGGTTGCTAGTGTCCTTGTTAATGAGATCCATGATAATCCATTCCATGGCCTTGCAGATCGGCTAGTTAGGCTGATGGATCTATAATTTCCCAGCTCAGTGGGCGCTCCACCTTTGTGTAAAGGGATGGCAGTGGCTGTCCTCCACTCAGATGGGATGAAGTTGGTACTTAGGCTTTGGTTGAATAGGACGCCTAATGGTGCTGCAAGTTCCTGCCTGAGTCCACGTAGGATGCACCTGGCATGTTATTGGGTCCCATGGTGGCTGTATTTTTTTTGCCTTTGAGCAGTGATGACCTGTTCCCTAGATATAAGGGAAAGGGGCAGGCACTGGGGATGTCCTGATTTACTGATGGGGTGACAGAGGGGTGAAGTTTCTGCTGAATCTGTCAGTCAGCAAGTTTTCTATATCTGTGGCATTTGTATATGTGGTGTCCTTGACCACCAATTCTGAACAGATCTGGGTGCTTCCTTTGAGGTTGCAGACGTATGTGAAGAAGGCCTTATGATTGTATCTAGTAGATATGGCCAATTTGGGCTCAAAGTTTGCTTTGGAGGATTTCACTAGTGCTCTTATTTGCTTGTTTAGGCTAAGGAGAGATTGCTTCCAATTGGGCACCTGCTCCTTCTTGGTCCTGGGCAGCTTTTTTTTCTTTTGTTATAAGAGTTTATTTATTGCAGATGTCCACCAGACAGGTTTACTCTTCCTTGTGGAGGATGATTTAGTCCTGTTGGATATTCCTGATTCCATGCATCTGTAAAAATGCTCGTATAGTGCTTTGGTATAATTTTGGATGCTGGTGCCAGCTGTGAAGCTGTTTATACCCTCCCTCAGGAGGCTATAGTCAGCTTTGGAGAAGTTTCTATGTCTGATCCTAGCTAGAGGTGGGTTGGGGGAGATGTTGACTTGAAAAGTGACTGCTTTATGGTCGGATCTTACCAGGGAGGATGATACTATAGGGATGCTGCAGTGGTTACTCATGTTGGTTAATACCAAGTTGAAGATATTATCGTATTGACTAGCTGTTCCAAGGCATTTGCATTGACAAAATCAAGGAATCTCTGGGCATTTGTGTTCTGGCATGAGTAGTTCTTCCAATCTATGTTTGGGAAGTTAAAGTCATCTAGGATCAGGGTAAAGGTTGAATTTTGATAGATTTGAACAGGTCCAAATAGGCGGATTGGGCATCTTGAGTCAGATTTGGGGGCTGGTAGCTAGCTAAGGTTTGAATAGGGGGTCTTGTCAATAGTTAACTGCACTTGGAGTATCTCCTGTGCATCATACTGTTTGATCAGCCTGGAAGTGTGTATGTCTTTAATGTATATTGAAACTCTACCTCCTTTGGCTTTACTGCCCACAGTTTGGGGTCTGAATGTATGATAGGATGAGTAAAAAGGGGTGCTCTCCACAGCTTTGAACCAGATTTCTGTGACTGCACAGATGGCAGCATTTTCCAGGGTTAAGAATGCTTGCAATGAGTGCAGTTTCATGTTTAGACTCCTAGTGTTTAGCAGCATGACCTTTAATTTGCGTTTTGTTGAAATTTTTATGTTGGTTTTATCAACCTCAGGACTTTTCCTAAAAAAAGGCATTATGGGGGAGGGAAGAGCCTTTCCAGAAGCCTGAATCCTGAAGCCTAGGTGATACAGATGAAGGCCATCTCTGGGAAATCATCGTGGTCTGTCGATCAAGTCTTCCCAAGCTGTCAGGTACTGGATCCCCCTGGAATGACACAAGAAACTAAACCAGTTATTAAAGTTAATCATTTTCTGTTTGTATTGAGGCATCATTTTGGTGACGGCAGAATGCTGCTTAAGTTTAGGGACATACCTGCCTGGGACACATATTCAGTGAGCTCAATCATGTCTGTCTTCATGTAGTCCAGAGAGATACGGCTCAAGTCATTCACGCCAACATGGACTATGATAGAGTCATAACAGTACCTGTTGTTGAGGGACTTGAGTGCTTATGTGATATGGTGGATTCTAGCATCTGACAGACAACTAACCTTGACTTTCCCTTAGCCAGCCTGGTGAGAGGCCCATCTGTGTGTCTCACAATGGAGTCTCCTATGACTAACATGTTGGGTTTATGGTGAAGCCTTAGTGGCTGTGAGACACAGATGTTTGGACTATGAGTGGTATGTGGTGTGGAGAGCTGTGGAGGTCGCTTGTGTTTTTGCCTCGGAGGTCTCCTCTGTTTGGGTATGTTTATGTGGAGGACCTCCGCATATGTGGGTGTGTGTTGTGCAGGTGTGGATGGTGTTTGAGGTGTAGTGATTGCGTTGACAACCTTTTCTTTGCCAGATATGCTGGCTTGAGGGGGAGAGAGCATGGACTCTAGGTTCCTAATGTAACTGTAGCTCTCAAAAATTGTGTTCCTAGGTGTTAGTAATAGATGGCTGTCCGTGTACATGAGGCACTTGCTACACTGTCTCAGGATGCCTATATCATCCAGACTAGCAGGAGGAACTGTAGGAAATCGTCCATCTCCTGAGGGAGAAAGGCCAGGGAGAGCTAAGGGGTGGGCCTAAAATCCAAGTGCACCAGAATTAAGAGCTTAGAATAACACTTAACAAATTAGACAGGCTATAAACAAGCAGTAATAAATGCAACAGAAAAGATGCGGTTCAGCACTTTAGAGAACAGGCAGAGCAAGTAGCAGGTGAAAGCAAAGCAAGATGAAGTAACAGAGTAGTAGGAAGAAACACAAATATAGAAAAAAGTAAGCAGTTGAAAAAAGTGTATTTATATATATAAAAACTATACAAGATATGTTTTAATTAACCACAGTCTGCTTACATCAAAATGTTGTTGCTTAGTCCTTCAGAGGGCCTATCTAAGATTAGAGCAATGGCTCCAAAGCGAATCACTGAACATTGCCTCATAGTTTGAAAGTCAGATAGATGTATCAGGAGAAACACACAATGTCTAGTGTGCAAAACTCCTCTCAATGAAACAGCTAAAGTCCAAAAGTAAAGAGAGAGAGAGCAGCATGACAAAATCAGGTTGTACAAGCAGATAAAATATTTATTTAAGTAATCGGTAAGGTCTCTATGCAATGTCTTCTTTTTCTGAAGTAGACATGTTTGCTCAGGAGGAGAAACTTGTGCAATTAAATGCTCAACAAATATGTTTAGTCTGGCTAATGGCATCAACACATTCAGTCTATCTTGAAGGCCATTAATTTCGATTTTAAGCTGAGTCTCGAGGTCATTATTATGCTCTACTAGGTGTTTCATGTACCCGTGGCTAGTCTCTATATTTAGTTTCTGCCACTTAGACCTAGCAATTCTGGAAAAGTAGCTCCATAAATGGGCATTTTCAATACCCTTAGCCCTCTCAGCACTATTTTAAAATTCAGACACACCTCCATATGTCTCCGTTGCCATTGGAGATGTTTAAGTTGAAACACTTTATTCTCTATGTCTTGTTTAAGGAATGTAACATTCTCATTCATTTAATTCATTCTCTCCACAAGTAACATCATTCTCAATATAATTCAACAAAGGATTCTGGTCACCATATAGCAATTTCTGTAAAACTTCATTTTTACCTGCCGTTCTTTTTCGAACAGGATTATACTCAAGCTCTATCACCTGTTCATTCGCCATGTCTCACCAGTCCAAAGAACAAAAATAACAGCAGAAACACACAACGTCTAGTGCGCAAAGCTTCTCTCAATAAATGGCAAAAGTCCAAATGTAAAAAGAATGAGAGCACCACGGCAAAAGCAGGTTGTACAAGCAGATAAAATATTTATTTAAGTAATCGGTAAAGTCTCTATGCAACTTTTTCTTTTTTCTGAAGTAGAACAGCAAATCACAAAGATCCCAAAACAACAACATTTGTTTTTTGCAGGGCACAAGCCCCCCCGCAAACCCAATACCTGTCAACACCACAGTGCAAGATATCTGGAGAAAGCCAAAAATAATGGGGGGAGCTAATGCCCAAATATAGGGATCGTTTTTTAAATTTTGCTCTTATAACCTTAGCAGGTTGCTAGAATAACAGGCTTTATGTTAGCATGTATTTGATGAGGAAAGAATCCAACTGGGCATTCCTAGACTTGGAGAAAGCATATGGCAAGGTCCCAAGAAAGCTGATTTGGACAGTACTGTGGTGGTTTGAAGTCCCAGAATCACTAGTAGAATTAGTGCAGGCTATGTACAAGACCCAGTCACTCACGTATGAAAAGGGATCGGCCTCACAAAAGGGTTCCCAGTGGGAGTGGGTGTGCATCATGGTTCAGCTCTGAGCCCAGTGCTATTCCTGCTCGTGATGGATTACATTAGCAAACAGGTTGGTGGGGACAGATCAACAACGTTGCTGCATGCAGATGATGTAGCATTACAGGCAGACTCTGCGTAAGAACTTCAGCAAAAGATCGGGGAATGGAATACAAAACTGAAGGCAGATGGGATGAAACTAAGTACAGATAAGACAGTGGTAATGGCAGCAAATTGAGGAAATCAGAAGAAGCTGAGAATTGAGACAGAAGGGAAGATAGTTTAACAGGTGAACAACTCAAGTATCTGGGAGGGTGGTTGAGGAGAACAAAAATATGAATAAAGAGGTCAAAGCCAAAATCAGAGGGGCTGCAGCCAACTGGCATAGTCTCAAGTATAGGTTATGACAGAAGAATGCCAAAGAAGCAGCAATGTAAGGTGTACAAGACAGTGGTGCAATCAGTACTACTGTATGGTACAGAAACCTGGGCAGTAAAGACAGAACAGATGAAGTAGCTACAGGTAATGGAGATGAAGTGCCTGAGATGGGTGGCAGGATGCACACTGTGGGGCAGACAAAGAAATGAGGACATAAGGGCAGAAGCCAGAGTAGCTCCAGTTGCAGAAAAGACCAAGGAGAACAGATTACAGTGGTTCGGACATGTGCAGAAAGGTAGAAGGCAATCTGATGAAGAAGATTTGGAACAGACAGGAACTAGATAAGAGGAAACGAGGGCGTCCAAAAAGGTGGATGGATGGTATGAAAGAAGATCTGTGACAGTCAGGCATGAGGGTTGAAGAAGGCAGGAGTGTGGCATTGAATCAAGTGAGATGGTGACATTTAGCATGATCCCCCAACCCCATGTAGAAAATGAGAAAAAGGAGCCTGATGATGATGATGACGATGGGTCCACTCAGTAAGTAATTACTTCCTTTAAGAGTTTCTTTCAAAACACCCTCTATATGTGTACACACACACACACACACACACACACACACACACACACACACACACACACACACACACACACACACACACACACACAGATGTATGTATAAAATCATTGCTGTACAAGATAACATGTTTTAACCACAGTGTGCTTACAACAAAATGTTGTTGCTTAGTCCTTCAGAGGGCCTATCTAAGATTACAGCAATGGTTCCAAAGTGAATCACTGAACATTGTCTCATAGTTTGAAAGTCAGATAGATATATATCTTATTTTTTTTGTTATGCAGTTGTTCCTCTTTCACTTGAATTTTATTCCTTGTGAGTATTTCATTGCTCTTTTCACCTTTTTCTTTCAAAGAAGTTAAGTGTTTGTGAAGGCACTTGCTATACAGCCAGACCCCAAGTTACAGACATCCGACTTGCGGACAAGCCATAGATAAGAACTGGCTGCCACAATGTCGGAAATAACGTGAAAAATAAAAATCTTTAAGGTTGCCCAAATCTTACTTTAAAACGAAGAATTCTGTTGTACTTTCCTTTTCCCTGTTTTCCCCCATTCGTGAAGCTGCTTGCACGTTTTGTTAGAGCAGTTATTTCTGCCTTCACATAAAACAAGATATCCAATTGGTTAAGAGATCACTCTGTTGATGATCTGATTGGTCAAGACTGCTGGCTTGTACAGTACACAGTATTGAAGCAGTTACTGTACTGTACAGTAGAATGAGCAAGTGGTATTGTGGCTCTCTAGGGTCTAGGTGGCAGTAGTAGGTCTGGCAGAGGTCTGAAAGTTCAGGAAAGAGTGGAAAGCATTCATGGGTGATGCCTGTAGTACACAAATGTGAAGTGAAGCTTAAAAAGAGCTAAGTTTAACATATTTTTGTATGGAACGTTCTACTGTACTGTACTATACTGTATTGCAGTACAGTACTTTAGAATGTTCTGTGTGCTTCTTTCAACTTACATACAAATTTGACTTAAGAACAGACTAAAAAACGGATTCACCCTTAACCCGGGGACTGCCTGCATCTGGTAATTTTGTTAGCTGATGTTCCTTCTTCCCATAAAGTACATCTCCAGTTCTGCTGGTCTGCACAGGTCCTCATTTCATAAACCACAACCCCAGCTCATGTTCTCTGATGCAAATATAATGTATGTGGTTTGTAAAGAAGCCTTGCGACATGTCACACCGATGAGATCTTATGTACCCAACTTTCTTTAACCCTTGCTACTTCTCGGTTTTCATCCTTCATTTCATTTTTCAGCCTACATTAAGTGGTAAGAGACCCTTTGAGTGGAAAATGGTAAAATAGTTGGGGGTGGGGGATAACTATTTTTAAACTGTTAAGGCATGCTGCAATCTTCATTAGGTTAGAATTACTTATTAGAACGGATTTGATTATGATTAATAAACACATAAAACATCTTGCTTTACTCTAGTTTACCAGTACTTACAGCGCACTGGGTGCGCTGATCACCACAGATCTTCTTCAGATAGAAACTTCATTTTATGTGCTGTATTAAAGGTTTAATTATATCCTAAATCAAAGACTGCCAGATTCTACTTCTTGTGTTTGATATGATACTCAAACAGAAAAGCAAGCAGGTGGCCAGAAGAGTTATGTGTCCAGTTTATGTTGTAGCTAGTTTTATCCTGACTGTGCAAGTGGAAACTAGTTTGGTAATTATAGGTCTCTTTCTTGGACTTCTTCAAGATTTAGAAACATCTGTGTGATACTTGGATGCAGAGACATCTCATTGCATATTTGGATAATGGATCCTTTTTCTTGTTTAAATTTGTATGGCAACTGATTCTAGCTTATTCCATAGCAGAAAAGCTTCAAATGCAGGACTTTGATTCTTGCTTCTAATTTAGTTATTTGTGATGGACTTTTTGATCTTAAATTTGACATTAATGGTTTGGTAGATGATAGGTTGTTGGCTTTCACCCCCATGAGACTGCAGATATGCAGTAGTACTATTGTTTGTGATGGTTTACACTTTAAAGTATTTGCAGAGTAGAATACTTTCCGCTTACACTTGTAATTAGCAGAATTTTAAAGAAAGTAAAAAAATAAATAAATACATAAATACTCCTAGTCCTACATCAGTGCTGCTTTGAGAGCACCTGTAATGACTATCTGCTCCTAGCAGTTTGTCAGTTACAACCACCAGTGAGCACTGTAACAGTCTGACTTCTTTTTTTTGTTTTTTTTTTTTTTTGGGGGGGGGGGTATTTTTCCACTTGTGTAAGTAGTAAAGTACAAGACAGCATTTACATAGGGCCTACATGTGAAGACGAGGTCAGTAAGTAATGTAAGCATGTGTGTATTTCTTTTTTATTTTAAATCTTTTTTGCTTCCTGTCTATTGCTTACCATCAGCTGCTTCTGGTGCCTGTCAGTAATTTCTGCATCCCTGAAGTCAAGCCAACAAATGCAGCAGCAATGCTTTGGAGGACTCCAAGGTGACCACTGCCGTTGAAAAGGCTTAATGGCTGAGGTGACCAATCATTTCCTGAGTAGTTATTTTGGAATCTAGAGAAATTATCAGAGAATCAGAGACATAATCCATTTCATATTCCAGAATCTACTTATATTTTATTACAGAAGTTCTACCAACTAAACTAACTGTGAAATTGCTTAGATACTCCTATATTCTAAAGATTCTAACAATTAACTGCAACCTGTTGCAAAGTGCACTAATATGCCACTATCAGCCAGTGAGGCAACACTAACCAGTTAAAGCCCCTTTTGCTCAGTCTCTGATAACATACTGCGGCGTGGAGTAAAGTGTTGTAGTTGTAATGCCCTCTGTCTTTCCCACCATAATAAAGCATAGCCATATGATTAACTATTATTACAATGATTTAAAAACGCAAAGCATATTCATAAAATGAACTGCAGACAGGGTTTACATCACTAAACTCTATTTTCAAATGTTACTTTTCTTTTCAACCACTCAGATAGGAAATACAGACAGGACATAGAAAATATTTATAGTATGGGCTTCCAACTGCAGAACTATTCAAAAACGCTATTGTAAATGCTGTAATCATACAGCACCTGGTGCATAGTAATTGCTTATTTCGATTATGCTTTGTTTTTTGTAAAGCCTACTGTATGCAACCAGCATACCTCTTAACCTGCAGACACTGAAAATAGGAATAAAGGCCATAGAAAAGTAAATATACCAAGCCAAAAATCTAAACATTTAATTATCTTAAAACTGAAGTACCAAATAGCACGTAACACTTCCTGCTTCCAGTAGGCATGTGGGATACTATCAGAGACACTTTTACAAAACAGAGAGACAAAATGATAGAAAAATATAACCCCATTAAAAAGAGACCATGTAAAATCTGCAGACTTTAATAAACAATATTGCAAAATTCTACCACACAAGGTAATTTATTTTTAGTTCTGAAAAGAGAGATGTAAGATGTTTGTCCTCTTTCTTTAAATTATTGGTGTCAGTATTATGTTATGGTGGTTATGTGGGTAGCATAGTGGTGTAGCAGTTGCCATTGTTGCCTGACAGCAAGAGGTTCTCCGGTTTGATTCCCAGCTGGGGTACTTTCTATGCCAAGTCTGCATGGCTTCCCTGTGTTCATGTGTGTTTTCTGTAGGTGCTCTGGTTTCTTCCCACATTCCCACGGCATGCTGCAGATGGATAGGGCATTCTAAGTTGGCCCTAGGTGTGAATGTGTGCGTGTGTGTGCCTTCTGTGGAAGGGTGGGCATTGAGCTGGCAACTCGACACAGTAAAACTCTACAGCCACTCATTCTGCAGACTATGATCCGCTGTGGAGACCCCTAACGGGAGCAGCCAGAAGAAGAAGTATGTTGGTTATATAGTGTGGTTTTCTGTATACTGGACAGCTTCAAAAATCATGTGTGATGAGGATGATGCAACAAAATGTGTACATGGATAAATCAAAGCTGGAAACTGGGACATACCTCCAAAAATAGGTACATCATGTGCAGAGGTAAATCAGGCTTGAAATTAGGAATATTCCTCCAAAATAGGGATAGTTGAGTGGTCAAACAGTTTCTCATAAGGCAGACTTGACATTTTCTGTGTATACACTACCACCCTTATAATCCTATGTGGAAAACAATGTCTCACATTGCTTGCCATTAAAAACCCAGTTGTACTCGTTACCTTGTGCCTCTTCAAGTCAGACAGCTCCATGGTCACTGTCACTTCAACTAATGATTTAAATCTCTACAAAGCCATAAATAAAGCACCCTGGAGGGGCAGTTATTTATCCATCATTTACCCCATTTCTGGAAGTAATTACCTTTATATATCAAACAGTGGTGCAACAGGTTGCACACTTGCCTTTGGTTTAGAAGGGGTTCTATTCCCACACCAGGTAGATTATTTGCTGATACTGTAGTGCAGCATAAGGGGGTTGCTACACTCCTGAGCGAGTCATCCTTTGGATGAGATGTTAAACCAAGGCCCCATTTGTCTGAATTGACAGCAGATATCAAAAAGAGTAGGCAATGTTCGCCGATGCTCTGGCCAAATTTCCCTTAGTAGTATAAATACCAGCTTGGCTCTCCCCTGAAAAGAGGCTATTAGACTAGTGGGACTAACCCAGTCAATAAAGGATTAAAAAAAAAAAAAGAGTGACACCCTCTCCTCCTTCAAGACCTTTTGAAAGTTGGATGGACATCTGCAAATTTATTCCTGGCCTGACTGGCTTGATCCTCCTGGGAATGGGGCATACTTCATAAAGGTGGGTACATGTGTATGATCGTTAGACTTGCTTTGTAATTTCTAGGATTACATGATGTTACATGCTCCTTTGCAAGTCTACTGTTGCTACAGGAGTAGACCTCCTTTACTTTGTTACAGGCTATATTAAGAAAAGTTAAAGTCATGTTGCTTTTACCCATGAAGAGGAATTATTTAGTTAACATGTACTTATTTGTTATTATACATAATACTTAGCTAAGCCCATATATAGTTATTGTTTACAGCTATTAGTCTTTTCTGACAAGTGTAAATCCTTCTTGCTTGAGGCTATTTTACCCCAGTTACAATTTTGGTTACCACTTTCATCTCCCTACTGTCAATGTTAGGAGGTACATAGTTATACTCTGTAAGCAGCAAACATCATACTGTTTCTTAATTTAATAATTTACTTGTTTGTTAATTGAGAAGTGAAGTGGTCACCATGGAGATAACTTTTCTACCCCAGCTCGAGACACAAGGTCAATGGGCAAATCTAATGCATTTGGACACGTTTTAGAGTAGCCACTCAGTCAGCATGTTTTTGAATGAGGTGAAGATACTGGAGTATCTAGAAAGAACTCATGAAGATGAAGAGATAATACTCAAACTCCATGCAGACAGTAGCCAGAGGTCAGGATGGATCCCTATACTGTGGGACTGTGAGTCAGTGATCTTAACCACTTACCCATCATACTGCCAAAGCCTAATTGCACAAGAAATTATTATTACTGTGGTTAAAAAGCATACTCAGACTAGCTACATATAAGTTGTAATCAGTATTTTAACTTAAGATATATTCTCTTTTTGGTCCATGCAGTACCTTTACTCTCCAGATTTCTGTAACACACCTGTGCCACATAGCACTAGGTTGTAGTAAGTAAATAAGTGGACATGAAAATAACAGTTGGCCACGTGGTACGATAAAGAATGTGCCTGTATCTATGACAACCCAAGAATGAGCAGGATTTTGGGTGATGTAGAACTAACTGGGTGATATGGCGAGACCGTAGTACAGTGATTGTCCCAAGTGGGGATGAGTCTCAGTGTGGCAGATGATACATAGTCTGTGCTGAGGACATACTGAGCCTATTATTTTGATACTGCTGTAGAATTTTTGGCAGAAATATAGGGTACACAGTAAACATAAGCCATCTCCAGTATGTAAGGTGCATTCCCACCATCCAGCTCTTAGCTCGGGTGAGACTTAAGGAGAAGGGTTTTAGATAGGTTGTTCTTGCAAGAAGATGCAGGTCAAAAGCAAATGGACCAATACTTATATAGTTACACATTAGTCGTAATTCTGTGTGAAATGTGTGGGTAGAAAGGATTACTCTAGCCTTGACTTGCACACAACTGGCATATTTACTTGCCCTACTTCCTGCTATTAGAAAACAGACACCTGTTTTCCATCAGGTGTGACATGCTGTTTTCTTTGGCCTGTATCTAGTAACACAAGAGGCATTTTTTTGTTCTTCTCACTGACCTGGCTCTTAACATGAGAGGACTTAGTTTGTGCCGTCACTACCCTAGTAGTTTTAATGATCATTTATAAAGTCCAGTGACACTTTTGTCTGTATTACTCAATCATGATGTCATCAAATTACTTGGTGTTTGCTTGTAAATGACCATTAACAATAATCTGAGAAACAATAGCATTCAAAAATGCTACTCAAGTTAAATCACTATTGTAGTCCAATTTAAATGAAAACCTCTGAATGTTAACTATTTAATGTGTTCAGTCACTTCAGTTGTGCTCTCTTTATCTGCTTAGGGGAAGTTATAGAAAGCTACTTTGTCCTTACTTTGTTAGTTTATGGAATAAACATGCGTTTCTTCAAGAATAGTTAAAACTGGAATAAACAATGCCTAGAGCAGCTATTGTCAAATAACTGACATCTCCATTTGGCATATTTGCATTTCAACTAATTTGAATATCTTTAAAAAAATAGCAAGTGTATGGCTTTGCTGAGAGAGAGACTATTTCAAGGTGTCTTTCCTAGAGGCAAAACGAAGAATATGTTTATGTACCACAACTGAAATGAGACATTGTCTTATTAATGCATGACAGTAATGCAGCATTTTTTCCCTTTTCGTATGTAAAATTAGGATTTTTTTTAACTTGTATCTTTTATTGGGCAGGTTGTTAAGGGACCGTAGCTGTGACACATTCTACAACAAGGATAAATACAGTGTGGGTGGGTGTGGTCACTAATACTTGCTCCAGAAGTTGTAACTGGGTCTCCACTAGCCTTTCTTTATCCTGTTTGTGTTCTTCACTGCAGGTGTTGACTGCCTTTTCTGTTAACAATACTTAACTCTCAAAGGTCTTCCAGTCTGCACATGATGATGTCAAGAGCAGTCAGACTTACCTGCTTGATATCATTTAATTAGGTTTATATTGGTAAATGATACAAAAATAGTAGACAAACTGACATGCTTGATTTCAGCCAGATATTTATTAATTTATTTCCTAAGTAAGTTGTCCAGTACATTAAAAAACCCTGTGCTACAAATATGAAGGCTATTTCACTGCTGGTCATATATTGTCAGCGAAACACCTATGGTTGATCAAATTCTTTATCCTTTTCCAACCTGTGCTCCTACGAACAATTGACCAGTCCTCTTACCACACTCTCTTTCGTTGTAATAGGGTGAAATTACAGAGTTTGCTGTTCATGCCTGTCTTTTGTTGTTACTCAGATGCTGAATATGATCTAGCTGGGATATATGCAGATTTTGCGAAAACTGAAATTTAAAGCCAGTTTCCTTGAAAGAGCGTTAATGTGAACTCACACCAATTTTTTTTCATTGCAGGAATTTACTCCCAATCCACATACTCAGGAAGATCCTGTGACCCCCTCCTTAATTACAGACAGCCACGAGGTCAATTTATATATTGATTTATTTCATTTCTTTGTTAATTGGGGAGGAGGTCTAGTCTGCAGACCTTTTTCTGCCACAACCTAGTTTAGTTTGGTAGTAACACCATAAATCTCTTATATGTCACAAGATGGGTTGCAAACTGGCTCAGGGATGGAACCCACATGGTCAGAATAGCAGGTGCTATGTCAGACTCTAAACCAGTTACAAGTGGCATCCCACAAGGCTCAGTCCTGGGACCTCTCTTGCTCGGTATATATTTCTCTGAGGCACAGGCTAACACGGTTGGACTATGGCTGACCAAGTTCGCAGATGACTGTAAACTGGGTGCCGTAATTGACTCTCCGGCTGACACAAGCATCCTCCAAAAGAGTCTCACAGAGATGGATAACTGGTGCCAGAGCCGTGGCCTAAAGCTAAATGCCAAAAAGTGCATAGTCATCCCCTTTAGGAAAATCAAAGTGCCCACAAATTACCACATAGGTGGTAATCCATTAAGTATGGAAGAAGTAATTAGGACCCACCAGGGGCAGCAATATCCTAGACCTGGTCATTGCCAACATGGGAAACCGGTGTTCCACACCAGAGGTCAATTCCTCGTTGGTCAGATCCGACCACAAGCTAATCAGCCTAGACATCCACATCCCACCCCCACCCCCAATTAGGAAAACCATCATAAAAAACTTCTCCAAAGCCAACTTCACACTTCTTAAGACAGAAGTGGCAAACTTCATGACACCCATGCAGATGGACAATGGAGATATGACTGCCAAATCCTACACAAATGCACTTTATAAGCACTTACACGAGTGCATGGATCATGCTATCCCTAATAGAACCAAGATGTTATCCTCCAAAAAAAGGAAGCCAATCTGGTGGTCCTCTGCCATAAACAAACTCTACAACAGAAGAAAGAAACTGTTGCAAAAAAGAGTAAAATCCCATGACTGGAGGAACTCCCTGGTTAACCTCAGTAAGAAGCTGAGATCCCTCATAAAATCCTCCAAAGCTAGTTACGAAAACAAAATTGCCACTGACTCTAAAGACAACCACAAAGCATTCTATAGCTATGTCAAGAATCTAAATGGGAACACTCAGATCTGCTCTGAGTTACAGCACAATGGCACTAAATATACAGAACCAACTGATATTGCCAACATCTTAGCAGATAGGTTCAGTGCTAACTTTACCCCCTCTCACCCCCTAGAGGGCCCATCTCTATACTGGAAGAATGCAAAGTTCCTATAATCACGGCTGCACAGGTAAAAAACACACTCTCCAAAACCAAGAACACAGCATCCATGGGACCTGACAATATCCCAGGCTGCGTTCTACATGAACTACAGAATGAACTGGCACCCTACCTAAGTACCATGTTCAATCATAGCCTCACCTCAGGCTTTGTACCCACTGAATGGCACACCGCAACGGTTATCCCACTCCGCAAAGGGGGAGCCACGACGGACCCCGGGAACTACCGCCCCATTAGCCTGACGAGCCTAGTCTGCAAGGCCATGGAATGTATCATTGCGGAACTCATAAACAAAGACATTGGTAATCTCCAAACTCTGGACCCTACCCAGTTTGGATTTGTAAAAGGCAGATCATGTCTCCTAAACCTGATTGACTTCTTTGAAGCAGTCACCAAAGCCATAGATGAGGGTAAAATGGTTCACACAGCTTATCTAGATCTCGCCAAGGCTTTCAACACCATCCCCCACTCTGGAATTATAGATAAGCTCACTAAACTAGGTATAAATCCCTATGTCACAAGATGGGTTGCCAACTGGCTCACGGACAGAACCCACACTGTGAAAGTAGTGGATTCCAAATCCGACATCAGACCAGTGACAAGTGGAGTACCACAGGGTTCAGTCTTGGGTCCTCTCCTGTTTGGTATCTACTTCTCTGAAGTGCAGGCCAACACAGAAGGTCTTTGGCTAACAAAGTTTGCAGATGACTGCAAACTAGGAGCCATAATTGAAACTCCTAACGATGTGGACAAACTACAAAAGGGCCTCACTGAGACAGATACCTGGTGTCAAAGCCATGGCCTGAAGCTCAATGCTAAAAAGTGTATTGTCATCCCCTTTGGTAAAATCTCTGTACCTATGAACTACCACATAGCTGGTAGTCTACTTAATGCCAAAAATGTGATAAGAGACCTTGGGACACAGGTGGACAGTAGTCTCTCCTTTGATAATCACATTGCCACAGTGGTCAGGAAATCCTTGTACGTGGCTCATGTCATCACAAAAGGATTCTCATCCAGAAAAAAAGAGGTCATTGTTCCCCTCTACCCATCACTCATTAGACCCATTATAGAGTACAACAACCCTTTTGGTATGTACCTCACAAGACATCTACAACAAGTGGAAAGACCACAGAAATACCTCACAAAGAGGGTCACTGGCCTCAAACAGATGCCCTATGCAGACTATCTCAAAAAACTAGTTTTACTTCATCGCATATCGCCTACTCAGGGGCGATCTCTGCCTAACATACAAAGCTATGTCAGACCCAGAGCTGTTGGACATGCTCCACTTAAAGAAATCCCAATCCCTCCGAGCTACACGCTCTAGGGACCTAAACCTTGTCACCACAATAAACAGAACATGCTGGAGGGATAGATTCCTGTCCCAGAGACTTCCCATACTCTGGAACAGACTACCTATCTATGTCAAACAGAGCGCCTCATTAGCACTCTTCAAGAAAAATCTTGATTATTGGATGGGAAATGGGAAATTCACCCCGGGGATCACTTCTGTGGCTCTGCCCGACAGGGGCACAGGAAAATAATTTTCATGGGTGGCGAAAGCCAGGGTACATTTTTTGGCTAGGCTTGTATGGGCCCTAGGGCCAATAGCCTAGTACCTACCCATGAACCTATGAACCTATGACTTGGGGACCCAAGTAGATAGCAATCTCTCCTTTGACAATCACTTTGCCAAAGTGGTTACAAAGATCTTCTGTATAGTCCACCTTATCATGAAAGGATTCACATCTAGATCAAGAGAGATCATTGTGCCCCTCCACTCATCACTTATCAGGCCCATAATTGAATACAATGCCCCATTTTGGATGTACCTTACCCGACACCTGCAGCAACTGGAAAGACCCCAAAAGTACCTCACCAAGAGGATCAAGGGGCTCAAACAGATGCCCTATGCAGTTCGGCTAAAGAAACAACAGCTCTACTCAGTTGCGTACCGCCTACTCAGAGGCGATCTGTGTCTGACGTATAAAGCCATGTCCAACCCAGAATTAATGGACATACTTCACCTCAGGAAATCCAAATCCCTTAGAGCTACACGCTCCAGGGACTTGAACCTCAGTACAGAAATAAATAGGACATGCTGGTGGGACATATTCATATCCCAGAGGCTCCCCTCACTCTGGAACAAAATCCCAATCCATGTTAGGCAGAGCCCCTCACTGACCCTCTTCAAGAGAATCTTGACGAGTGGATGGGAAATCGTGAGTTTACCCCTGGGATCTCTTCTGTGTCCCTGCTTGACAGAGGTACAGTAAACTAACCTTAAAAGGGCTACCTTCTGTGACCTACTATACAGAGGCACAGTCAACTAATCTAAAAGAGTAGCGAAAGCCAAACACACTCTGGCTAGGCTTATAAATGCCCTAGGGCAGATAGCCTAATATTAACCTATGAACCTATGTGTAATGTTCAACAAAATATTCTGGGCTACAAAATGTTAAAAACATTTATTTTTTTCAATTTATCATTTTACTGGGTAAATGATGTAGTACAAGGCCCTTTACAGTCATGAGCTTGGTCATAAGGCAAATACAAACATAGCATACAATTATATTCATTTAGCAGAGAACTAAAAGTAAATAAATCAACAACAATCACAGGAATCACAGGGCGTTCAAAGCTATTGAGTCTTGCAACCATCATGCCTTGACATTTCCCATCCTAGAGGATTAGTCTAATCATGCTCAGGGTGACTTTATGAACACACATCCAGCTATGCAGATCCTGTTTGAAGGCAGATAGTGTATCACAATGCTTTATCCATTGGGGAAGTCTATACCAGTGGTGATGGTGATTCTAGGTAACAGTTTTGTCCCTCCACCTTTTTTTATTGATCTACTGAAGGAGGTTTAGATTCTTTGTCCTAGTATTTGTAGAACTATTTGATTTTGATGGTACAAGACATCCTGGGCTACCTGGTCCTTGATTACTTGGAAATCAACACATAGGTCTCCTCTAAGTAGCCTATAAGACACAGAAAAGATGGAATGTGTGTCTAGTCATGTGATCTTCTTTTTTAGAAACTTCTTTGGTGTCTTCAACTGTTTGATATGTCCAGAAAGGTACATCCCAAAGAGAATGTTGTATTCTGTAATTGGTCTAATTAGTGCTGAATACAATCATCTCTTTAGATCTGGATGGTATTCCATTGGCAATCAGCTGCAGCAAGTAGAAAGATTTCCTGACAGCTGCTGCTACATTGTGATCAAAGGAAGGGGAATTATCAACCCAGATTCCCAGATTTCTTAATATAGTTTCATTCTGAAGTGGGATATGTCAATGCTATGTGGTGGGAGGATGCTTTATCTACCAAAAGTGACAATATTACATTTTTTAGCTTTTAATTTAAGCCCATTTTCAATAAATCAGGCGTTTATAAGCATATGTTCTTGCAAAAGGACTTCTGTGTCAGCGAGGGGGATTTGACAGTGATGTCCATTTTGCATTCATCTGCGGACTTGGTTTGGCAAAAGTTTTGATTTTAGTTTGCAAGTCAGAGACATAAATACCAAACAAAAGTGGTCCCTGCACTGTCCCTGCAGGACACCAGATCTTTATTTCAGTCATGGCAGTAGTATGATATTTTGACATCATTGTTTCTGCGTACGTCATGCAGTGAAACTGGACCTTTCCTATGCAGTTCTACTTAATTAACACCATAGGCGTTGCCTCATACTCTCACATTAGAATTTGGCGACCATGGTGTAGCCATATGATGTTATAATCATTTTTCTGTATTTTTGCAATGCATTGATATTGATCTATTTTCAATATTTGTCCATGTTTTACCATAATAGCTGTTCCTGTTTAGTAATATTAATACTGATATGCTTCATGTGATCTGGTCTGTTTTGACACATTTATTAAAAAACATATGTCTTTGTGCAAGATGCAGCCTCTATTCTGGAGAGCACAGTGGAAAAAGGTGAAATTTTCATGATTTATTTACAGTGAAACACATCATTATACCATTCTGTGTAGGGTCATAGCTTCACATTAGTACTTAGAAAGCAGTCTGAGCAACCATGAAGCTTAGCTATTCACCTTCTTTTTTGATAAAATCACACTGCTAATCCTTGGGATAAACCATTCAATCATCAAGTCTTAACTTGAAGTTCTCTACAGTGTCGCATCATTTAACATGGAAAGAAAGTTGGTTCAATAGCTATGGAATCTTTTGTCGGCAATGAACTTATTCCTCCAAGAAGTCCTGTTTATAGTACAATTTAAGATGAGAGTTTTGGAGTAAGCACTCCTAATAGTACATTTGTTTCTGAGACTGAGAAGAACTAGAGGTCTCCATGTGGGAATATGTACAAGATGGAAAAGTGAAAGACATTCTCATCTATACAGAGAGTTAAAGGAGCCTAGTATTTTAATTCTCTCAGGAAACACTGATGACTTTCTAACTGGGGATACATCTTTAGTGAGAGGCCTACTCAACTGAACATTATATTCACTGATTAGCCAATAAGGGAATAATATAGGGGAACTAAGATTTCTTTGAATCTTGAGAATCTACATTTGATAAGTAATTAGGCAGTGAAATACATGTTTTCTTACTGTAATTAATACCTAATGATTAAAGGACATTTCATTGTCAACAAAAGTGTCAAGATCTTTAATAACTGAATCAGCGTTAGACCTTAGGTGGGGTAACATTTGTGTGATTATCAGTTGGAAAGACCTGTTTCCCAAATAATATTGCATTATATTTCTAGTGCAAAGTCTAAGTACGTGGTCAGAGCATTGGGTGCTGACTCTTATGTAACCATTCTTGGAAAATATCAGCTTCTCTGAGGGAATCAGTAATGGCATCCATTTTGCAGACATCTGCAGATTTGGTCAGCCACAAACCTTGTGCATCAGAGACATAGATGCCAAAGAGAGGGAGACCCAGCACAGATCCCTGAAAGACACCACTAGAGACGAACCTATTAGATGAGACGTATCACTAGCTTTCGCCCTGTGTGCGTATGTGTATTCAGAGAGCCAGTTAACCATCCATTTAATATGCAGGTTAACATTTGTTAGAAAGTCTGTCAATAGTGCTTGCACGGGGAATCATATTGAATGCTTTTGCAAGATCAAAATGAGTGGCATGATCACAAGGAACCACCATCTATGGTGCTGGTTACACCCTTAAAACAGTAAATCAGATTAAGCAGTTTTCACAAGCATAATGAATAGGGTCAGATGGTTGTTAAGTTGTTGATTTCACTGTTAATGTAACTGAATAAGATCTGCTCCATGATTTTGCAGGCAATGTGAATGAAGCTAATGGGAGGGTAAATTCCTGGAGTAGTTACAACACTGACTCTATGCTGAGGCGCTAAAACCACTGTTCAGAGCTCATACAGATACCCTGTGGGACATCCGAGTTTTAAAATGTGTATTGTTACCAATTTAGTGAACTCTTGTGTTAGAGTTTTTCGTGACTCTTTTTCGTATTAAAGCCCATAGATTTAAATGTAATTATGTAAGCAAGAAGCTTCCCGTTTGATTCTCACTGGTAGTCTATAAGTTTACTGTGCTACTTGGGATTATTCTTTTCTTGTAAGTGTACTTTTTCTTTACTTTTGATTGACTGCTAATATCTAAATAAAGCAAAATGAGTTTCAGCTTAGTTGCTTATAGAAGTAGGCAGATGTTTTGCTTACCTTTCACAGGAATGAACTAAATTAATTCCAGGGTCCCATTGTGTTAAAAGATGAATAAATTATATGCTGTCTGCAGTCGATTTAGACTGTTACATTTCATTTGTATCTGAATGTTGTTTCTCGTTTCTTTTAACGGTTGCACAACGAAATGATTTAACCCGTTATCTTCAATTTGTGCGGAGAAATAGTGGATACAAATCATTGTGACTGCGGTCATTAAAACATCAGACTTGTGAAAGAAGCAGATGTGCATACTGCTTTTATTCTGTGCTGGTTTCCCTGCATTTTGTAATATTATAGTCTGTTTATCAGTACATATTTTTAAGAGGTATGTTCTTGCTTCCACCAACCATACTTCTGTCCTTCAATATTTTAATATTTTTACTATGCTGTCCTTGCTAACAGAAAGAAAATTATGATTCATAATTTAATTTTGGAGTGTAGTTCTCTGCTTTTTATTAAATGTATGTATGGTCATTTTTGCTCAAGTGCCAATAATTGAATTCTGCATCAGTTTCCTTGCTACAGGCTAGCTTTTACTTTTCTCACACGGCACTTGACCTTTATCTCTGCTTTCATAACCCATGCCTTTCCTGCTTAGCATGCACTTAATTGAATTTGAAGTTTCTTTGGCTCGGCTGTTAGTTATTAAATTCTCTGTGTGCCTTTGCAGATGTTGCAGTTTAGTGCAGAGGATTAAGCCTAATTATTGAGTTTCATCCCTTTGTTCTGAGTTTGAATCCTTCAGGCTCCATTTGCTGACTCTGAGCAAATTATTTAACCAGAGTTTGCTCCCAGATTACCCCTGAAAAGCAACAGTTGGGTCTAGTGGGTTTTACAACTGGTTAACAACTGAATATATTTAAATAAATAACCATAAAGTAAACTGATAGTGTTTTAAAATCCTGTTTCTGTTTCTCCCATCTGTTTACCTAATTTTCTTCAGTTTTTTCTTTATTTACTTAACTGCTTTATATTATTTTTGCTGCAACATTTATTTTTATTTTTATCCTCATCTGGTTGCCTATTTTTTGCCTGAACCTCGTCTGTTTCACATTTTATACATGGTAAGGTCGATGTAAACATTTGTAATATGTTTTTTGAATTTTTATTTTTCAGTTTGCTTTTTTAATTCTAGTTCTTCATTTTTGTAAGATATGGGGCTATGCAGAGTGTTCTACTCCTAGAGAGTGGAAAAGGAAGCATGTGAAATATTTTATATGCATTCTGAAATTCATAACATCTGGTTTCCCTGCAAGTGCTTGAGATGCATTTGATCCAGTTGTGTTTTCTCAAGTATGAATGCTCAATGTTGATTTTCCACCAGTTGTGTTTCTCATTGTATAGTGTACCAATATTTGTAACATTGCATTGTAGTATATACTACATTCCATTGTAGTATATATTATATATTGTAGTATATATTTCTTAATCTGAGATCATAGCATCTTGAAGAAAGGCAAAATCATATTCCATTATTTTTATAATGATCTTTGTTTTGCATAATTGCAGGAACATCTGAGTAAGAATAGTAAAAGAAGGTAAGTAAGTGAGGCTACCGTTGGACCCTCCTACATAAGCATCTGCTTTAATTTATGGCTACATTTGTACACAATTTTATCCGTGGTGGTGGTGCTGCGGTAGCGTTGTCGCCTCACAGTAAGACGCTGACCGGTTCGACTCTCAGCTAGAGCGTCTTCTGCATGGAGACATGCGTGAATGGGCGTACCTTCATTGAAGGTTGTGCATTAGGGCTGGCAACTCAGCACGTAAAAATCAACTTCCAATCATTAGCGGACCGGAGTTCCACTGTGGCGACCCCTAACCGGGAAAAGCCGAAAGACACTACTACTACTACATTTGTACACAATTTTCTTATCATTTAATTGGTGGTGGTATGATTATTTGTTTACTCAAGGTGTTTCATGTAGTGGAAGTTGAGAAGATGTATCCCAGGAAAACATATGTCGAGAACTTATAGGAAATGCATATAAACTATATCCAGTATTGGTGTCAGGAGATGTGTAAACCCAGACAGCTGACTTCTGTTGCTTTTGTTTTGTTTTGGTACATCCTGCCAAACAACATGCAGTCTAATTAGCTCTAGTGAGATATTTAAGGAAATCATCCCATGTGATCATTTTGGCTATAGCATGACTTTACTGGATCAAAGCCCCTCTCTTAACTTAAGTGAGCAGTCCATCTGTGAAGAGAGATGCAGTGTGCTAATGTGCCGTATGTTGAAGGATCAAGTTAGTTCCTGTTATACTTTTCATATTAATATATTTGAACCTGTTGTCTGTGATTCACCATTATCATTTTCAGTAAATTTTCATGAATTATTAGATTGTTCCACTGTACTCGTTACTGTAGTGAAATTAGTAATATAATTATTTATTGCGGTGGTGGTGCTGCGGTAGCGTTGTCGCCTCACAGTTAGACGTTGCCCGTTCGATTCTCAGTTAAAGCGTCTACTGTGTGACGACATGCATGAATGGGCGTTCCTTCGTTGAAGGTTGTGCGTTAGGCCCGGCAAGCCAGCATGTAAAACTCTACTGTCAATCATTAGCGGACCGGAGTTCCGCTGTGGCGACCCCTAACCGGGAAAAGCCGAAAGACACACACACATTGTGTTCTGTTTTGGAATCGGTTTATCTAGCGTGCCAGAACAGGTTGTCACATGAGACCCAGACAGAAAAGCTCCAAATAATTTTCAACAGAGTGTACATAAAGAATGCATCATAGACAGAAAACAACAGAAGCAAGAGCCCCTGTAAACTATTGCATGTGCACATTGCTGTAAACGGTGCCAGATTCAGATAAAGGAGTGCTTAGCCATAATGCCTGGTTCCGGATAAATACTACTGAGTTTGTCAAAAAACGATGGTTAACTAGGCTAAACAACTTAATCTGTCCACAGTGGGACCCTTTTGTTTGTCCAGAACAACTCAAAAAGGACAGTGCTGGACCACAGTTGCCATGTCTCATGTCTGGGGCCAATGCATCACACAATGATCTTTAGCAGGCATCTTGTGCGTGGATCATCCGTATAACTTGGCAGAGCTCACCCTGAAACAGCTAAATGGGAACCATCTTGTGAGCTTACTAGCTGAAAGGTGAAGGGAACATTTTGGGTGCAGTTTCAGCCAGGTGGCAGACTTGAGTAGGATGAATTTGTACAACCTAACCCTAGCAACCAAAACTGTTTATAGGGACATGGGATGTCATCTTATAGACAAGGAAGAATCTAGAGGCTGTGAAAATGATACAAACATACTGGCTAGATTTAATTGGACTCACTTTTGCATTAACTATTTGTGCTGGTACCAGGCGTCTCAGTCAGGGTGGTCTTTGTCTTTTTCTGGAATTTACTGCTTGTCAGAAATATTGTGTGGATGTGAAGACACTCACTAATTCCCATAAGGTTGTTCCTACTTCCTGTAACTGAAAGTAACTGTAAACTGTCTACCACTGACTTTGAACACCATTTAGCAGATTCAAAAGACTCAAAGGCAAAATGTATTGACATGAGCTCACTGTCTGTGGACAGCACACTTTCAGAGTTCTCATTTGCGGTGTGAAAAGGCTCACAGGAGTATACACAGAGCACTCTCAGAAGAAAGCAGAGATGGACTGACTATGCTTCAGAGCTGATTTTTCCAAAGAAAGAATCACTTTTACTTGAAGAATCTTCAAAGAGGTGCCCAAAATGAAGTAACACTGGGAATATTCACTAAACAATGTTTTTAGACAAATCCCATTTTATGACTTTGATAAAGAAGTCCTGATTCTTTACTTCCTGTTGGATCAAAATTTTAACTGTAAGCAACCTCCCCATGCATATTTGCTTAGATAAATAGAAAGGTTCCTCAGGTAATAAAAAAGTTCCAGTTTCCAGTAATGTAATATAGCTTTTGACTGAAAGTATTAATCTAGGAGTCATAAGCTCTGCTAATATGTGACTGTGTGTGTGTGTGTGTGTGTGTGTGTGTGTGTGTGTGTGTGTGTGTGTGTGTGTGTGTGTGTGTGTGTGTGTGTGAACATGCACTTGTGTAGACAGTTTCTTATTCCAAAATTCTGCTGCATTTCTGCACATACCTTTCAACTTTCCATGATTTTGCTTCATATTTATGACATGTCCCTTATTTTTTTATTTTCTGTTAAATGAGGATTACAGTTAAGTCACTAATGCCAAACATTAGAATTTCATACTTATTATTTCATTGAAAATGCATGTTAATGTTTATTTTGAGTAATATTTAGACATTGTCCCTGATTTTAGGCCTTTTTTATCCTCCCATTGTTTTTGGCTTTGTCCCTAAGTCTTAAACAAAGAAGTTGAGGGCTCTATTATTGAGGAACTTTTCCATTTTACTTTTTTTCCCCCTTCATTTTACTAAAGGAAAAAAAAGATTCCAGATTTTGTACAGCTTTCAGATTTCTCCCTTATTTTTAGAGCTTAAGGCTTCATTGAAATATCCCAAAGACATATAGCTTCAGTTAAATGTAGATGATTTCCAAATACACTACTCTGTCCCCTCTCTTAAGAGACTGTCTGCAGTTGTATTAGTTGTGCCTCTCCTATGTTGGATTATCATGTTGTAGGATGATTATAATTAAAAAGCTCCATATGAAAAGTATTCTGTTTTGCCGACTGACTGTTATTAACACTATAAGGAACTATGATCTATGACTTGAAATTTTCTACCATGCAAGCAAGGTTGAAATATTTGTAGAGCTCAACCTATTCCCAAACATTCCTTATTTATAGCCACATAGGGTTCCTCCCTTGATTGAACTCCCTGACTGAGATACACTGCTGGGTACTTCCCTCCCTTTGAAGAAACCTCACTAAGTACAGCCCCCAGACTGTGGTTTGAAGCACCTGCCTGCACAAAAAGAAAAGAATAAAGAAAAAAAAAACTTATGAATGTAATCAGAACTGACTTGCAGGGGGGGGGGGGGCAGGGATTTCATTCAAGGCCCCCTAACATTTTTGGACTATCTGCTTGCAAACTAGTATTCAACTAACTATATCATGTCTAGTACTGATGGTAAGGTCTGTAAGAGACCTGACTGTTATGCTATAGTGAGGAGCAAGGTTCCTGTAGCACCCCATGTTCCAAGCATTACCATTGCTACCTTTTGGTAATAGGGCAGGCCAAGACTGAATAGTCTGAACTTAGACAGGATCTAAATGGATTTTGCCACCACCCACCCAGTGACCAAGATAGGACACTTCCACTATTCTCACCTCCTATTTTCTTTGGTTTGATATTTTTAGTCTGCTCAGCACCTCACTGAGAAGCTGGGGTGTCTTCTACATAAGCAAGAGTATACAGTCTACCAGTGTATGGAAAGTAGCTTGAGTGTTTGTCATCTCAAAGGGCATTTTGTTACATGACTACAACCCAAAAGGGGTAATAAAAGCAGACCTCTCCTTATAGTAGTGAAATATTTAGCTCCACCCACCATCAGCTCTAGGCATGTGCTAAGGATCTGACTCTGTGTGGCTGGTTAGGTTCCTGTAGTCTGCACAGAACCTGGCAACCCTGTTCTTCTTCAGCACCACCACTGCAAATGATGCCAAGGGGCTGTTGGTTTCCTGCATTCCTTCTAGTTTCAACATCTTCTGTAGTTCCCTGGACATGACTTATTCGATTCACTCAGGCACTCTGTAAGGAGCCTGTTTGATTGGCTACCGCAAGCTGGGTGCTGTCATCAATTCCCCTAGTGATGTGGACATCTTCCAAGAGGATCTCAGCCAAACAAACGACTAGTGTCAGAAACATGGCCTCAAACTGAATGCCAAAAAAATGCATCATCATCCCCTTTGGGGAGAGTGACATCCCCACAAATTATCATATTAATAATAAGGTCCTAAGCACCCAATCTGTTGTGAGGGACTTGGGCACCCAGGTTGATAGCAAACTGACATTTGACCAACATATTTCCTCCATTGTACGGAAAGCCTTTTACATGGTCCACTTTATTAGTAAGGGTATCTCATCCAGGGACAAGGTGGTCATAAAATCCCTGTATTCTTCCCTTATAAGACCCATTATTGAGTACAGTTCCCCTTTCGGCATATACCTCACAAAGCACATGCAGCAGCTGGAGAGACCACAGAGGTTCCTCACCAGGAAAATCCAGGGGCATAAACATCTACCCTACACAGAAAGGCTAAAGGACCTGTCCCTCTATTCAGTGTCATATAGACTCCTCAGATGTGTCCCCTGTCTGGCATGCAAAGCAATTTCAGACCCCGCCTTGATGGGACTGCTGCATATCTGCAAGTCAAGTGCCACTCGAGTAACCTGTATGTGTGACCTCAACCTGATCTGTGACATCAATAGGACTTGTTGGCGGGACAGATTTGTATCCCAGAGACTCCCTGTTGTGTGGAATAGACTCCCTCTCCATGTCAAGCAGAGTACCTCATTAACCCTTTTTTAAGTGCAGCCTGGATAACTGGATGGGGAACAGAAAATACACCCCTGGGATTTCACCTGTGTCCCTGCTGGACAGTGGCATCGGGTGCTGACTTATTGGAACATGGGCTAAATTCTTGGCTAGGCTTGTAAGGGCCTCAAGACCAGTAGCATAGTAACTTCTTATGATTCCTATGATCCTATGATTCTACTGGGTGCCTCTGTCCACCTAGTGCTCCAGCAGTTAGGTGCACCCTTTCTAGATAGTTAACATATCTCCGTACTCTGGTAGTACAGCTACTATTTCGTGAACCTTGGTAGGGGGGTAGCTTCTTTAAAAGCATCATTTCATCCACTGAGGCATCAGACTGAGACTCCCTTGAGTTAAGATCCCCTCAGATTTCTCCCACTACAAATTCTGAATAACCTTGCCTGTCTCTCATGCCAGTCTTCATCATGTTAACATGGTAGAGTTTTTGGTTTGCTTCCTGCTTCACAACTCTTTTTGATAATTTATATCACTTGCATGACTTCCCCTGCTACCTGAAGCTTATTTTTTGAACAGGAATTACCTGTAACACCTTTATATCCAGCTGTGCATTCTGGGGCTGCAGCTGCCCAGTCAGGAGACATTTTTTTTTGATATTGTGCTTGTAGTATGGGGTCTTGTGTAAACCCCTCAAGTTTCCTAAGCATATTCCTGAAATTTAGGATATACACTACAACAGCTACATTGTGGGCATGACATTTACCTTCCCATTTGTCACAGATTAAATCAAGGAGTCCTGTCTCCCTGTGACGATAAAGCAGATCATGTGGCACAAAATTGGGGCATCTCTCTCTGTGCACAAGAGGTATTTGTCCCACTCCCTAAATGCTGTCAGCAGGGTTTTAAAACTAGTGTTAAACATTTGTATGAGAATATTTGTTTGTTAATAACAAGGATAGTATTTTACGTTTTTTTCCATGCAGTGTTTCCACAGGCATTTCAGCAGATCTGACATAATGTTAATACCTCAGTCCATATTTTCTTGACAAAACCTACCCTGCAGAACATTTTTGACAGAGCATTGCCACAGTCACTGTCTCAGTAGAGGACAGAGACACTGCCTAGGGGTACCTAGTAACACTGTCTTCCATAACATCCCTTACCGAATATTGTATACATAAAGCAGCAGAAAGTATTCTAAGAAGTAAACCACATGAGAATGGAGAACGGAGATTTTGTTGACAGGCATGACTGCAGTTAGGGGTAGAGGGAAATGGCAGACGAGACCTGGAATTGTTTGGAGAAAACTGGCATAGGAAACTGATAGAGTCTTTTCTACAAAATAGTATTCTAGGGCCTTTCTGCATTTAGTTAAACATTTGTTGTATTTTAATAATATATTTTTGCAGTATATTCTTTATAGCCTCCAGCAACTGTAAAAATAGTTGACATTTGTCAGGTCAGTATAATCAGCATTTTTTGGAATGATGTTCATAACTACAACCTTCAGTATTTATTATATACTTATTGTTGCATATTACTGTGATAGTCTTTTTGGAATGATGTTCATAACTACAACCTTCAGTATTTATTATATACTTATTGTTGCATATTACTGTGATAGTCTTTTTGGAATGATGTTCATAACTACAGACTTCAGTATTTATTATATACTTATTGTTGCATATTACTGTGACAGTCTTTTCTACAAGATACTTTTGTAAAGCATTTCTGCAGTTAGTTAAAATTGTTGCTCTGTCTAAAACTTAGCACAGAGGAAGGTAAATCAAAAAGAACATGTGCATTTATGTACAGTCTTAAATACGTGTGTGTGGGAGGGGGCATGAGGTTTGAAAACAGCCCAGGGCCTACAGGACACTTAATTCACCAATGACCACTGGTTCTACCACACCTCACAGGCACAGACCTCCCACCAATACAATGACGGACAGACAGACATGCATGCGTGTGCACACACACACACACACACACACACACACACACACACACACACACACACAGACACACACACACACACACACACACACACACACACACAAAGCATACAGAGACACACACACACACACACACAAATGCACTCACACTCACACATACGTGTGCACAGATGCACACACACATACACACACACACACACACACACACACATACGTGTGCAAAGATGCACACACATTTACACACACACACACACATACGTGTGCAAAGATGCACACACATTTACACACACACACACACACACACACACACACACACACACACACACACACACACACACACACACACACACACACACACACACACACACACACACAAACACACACCTGACACTGATACCTGACACTTTGAAGTCTTGTATTCTCCTAATTAGCCTTAGGGTGCTGTTCGGTCCTGGCGGTGGAGTAAATAGGGTTTTTAGATAAGCTTTCTTTTTGTCCTGTTCAGAATTGTTAAACCACGCTGATGATATCCTAGCAAAGTACTAATTGCGTGCAGGACAGCTGCTCAACCTGGTTTCCCAGTATTAAGGAGGACTTGCCCTGCGTGCTGAAAACAACTATTCTTCTCAACACACTGCGGTTTCCCCTAACTAAGGAACTGAACCTTTCCTCCCCTCTGCTACAGTCCCCAAGGGAATTTAATTATAAGCAAACTGCTCAACCTGGTTTCCCAGTATTAAGGAGGACTTGCCCTGCGTGCTGAAAACAACTATTCTCCTCAACACACTGCGGTTTCCCCTAAGTAAGGAACTGAACCTTTCCTCCCTTCTGCTACAGTCCCCAAGGGAATTTAATTATAAGTAAACTGCTCAACCTGGTTTCCCAGTATTAAGGAGGACTTGCCCTGCATGCTGAAAACAACTATTCTCCTCAACACACTGCGGTTTCCCTTAACTAAGGAACTGAACCTTTCCTCCCCTCTACTACAGTCCCCAAGGGAATTTAATTATAAGTAAAGTACGTACTTTAAACCAAAGTCTTAAGACAATTAGTGTGAGATATCCTAGGTTGTAAGTTTACTTTCACCAGCCAGGACAGCCGGCAGCCTTTACTATCTGCACCCATACCTGTCACCCCTTCCCCCTTCTTAGACTACAAGTATTTTTTTACTGTTCTTCCTCTTCAATCCTCTATAACATACTTACTGCCCTGCACTCTTTTCTCAGTGTATATATTGCTTCTGCTATACAGCTTTTGTCCACTAGAGGGCAATAGTTTCCTTTAGACCACCATTCTGACTCCAATTTTAAGTAATTTACAGGCCCTTGGATTCTAATATTCTGGAAGAGCTAATACTCCCACTCTATTCTTTCTTTATTCTAATATTCTTCACTGCCAACCCTCTCTGCATATTCTATTATCAAGGCATTGTGTCACCTTACCCTCTGCTGCTTTACTTACCTTTGCTTACTGCTCCTCTGATTGTTTTCCTAGGGTGAACTCCTCTGTGGCTCATCCCGCTCCGTTGGCTCACTCCGCTCCCTACCCTGCCCCCAAATTCCACCCGCCCCAGTGGTCCTAAACTTATACTCTAACTGCCACACCCCTATGCATTAGGACCAACCTCTAACTCCTCCCCTTAAAGTGCTATTACCTCTATTATATTCTCACTTTACCCCTATCTCCTCCCCTTAAAGAACCATCACTCATTTACCTTTATCCATTACCCTACCACTCTATCCACAAATATCCCTACATTTAACCACCTTAACCTAAACAAATGGCTCAAGGATCCTGTAAACCCTTACCTTTATTACTACTCCTAATTATACTTATCATTCCCTATGTACTTACTCTCTATGAACACCATAGATTCCTAGGACTGCATACCCACATCACACACACCTCTGTCCTTACCCCTAGCTCCACTCATAGTGTTAGCAACCTCCCCAGCTCAGCTAAGTACTCAGCAGCCATATTTCATAGACTCCATCACATCTCTCAATTTAACCCACTAGCTAGAAAAAATAAGAACCTAATTTTTAAACTTCTACAACTCATCCTAAAAGTTCAGGTCCACTCCCTGTTAGATGGTGATATACACCCTAACCCAGGTCCTACCACTATCACAGCTACACAGCCTGATACACCAACAAATTCAATCACACAGACACTTACCAAGCCCCCCAACTCTCTCCTGATAGCTCATCTTAATATTCGTAGCATCAATAACAAAATAGCTCACCTGCATGCCCTTATTAGTGTTTATTCCTTTGACATCCTCTGTCTGTCTGAAACATGGCTTAATCCATCAATACAAGACAGTGCAGTTCTACCCCCTGGCTATAATATCATAAGGCGTGACCGTAACACTAAAAAAGGAGGCGAACGTTATAAGAATGGATTACAAGTTACCTTGTTAGACTCCAAACCTCCACTTTGCAACAATGCAGAAATTCTTCTAACTAAGGTTCAGCTTAACAAAAGCAAAGCCATATATCTATCATGTGTGTATCTTCCCCCAGGCAATAACATCAACACATTAGAGGCTATTGTCAGCTGGCTCTCAAGTAACTACCCCAAGAAACCATTATACTTGGAGATTTTAACATTAACTGGAACTCCTGTATATCTGAGCAGCCTTCTACTCATATCAACTTATATGGTTTTACCCAAACTATAACATCACCAACCCGCACCAATAAAACTAACAACAAAACTAGTACCCTTGACTGGATACTCACTAATACCCCCCAACTAAGCTATAAAACAGGCACCCACCCTGAGGACATAAGTGGTCAGTTGCTTACCTATTTAATCAGAACAAAAACTGTCATCCTAAACTCTACCATCTGTAGAACTATTCGCACTACCAAAAATGTTAACCCTGCTCAATTTCAAGCTGAACTAGTCACCTGTGACTGGTCACCCCTGAAATACCTCCCAATAGATAATGCCGTGAAATACTTTAACTCTAAATTTCTAACTATTTTAGACAGCCATGCCCCATTACACAAAGTTAGAATTAGAACCAAACTAGCACCATGGCTCACCAAAACGACCAAACAAAAAATCCTCCAAAGAAATAAACAATGGGCCAAATGGCGCTCAACAAAAAGCTCCTCAGACCACCTGCAATTCAGACAGCTAAGAAATGAAACAAAAAAAGCCATATTAGCCGATAAAAGAAACTACTACTACCAACTACAACAAACCAACCAAAATAATCCCCAAAAATTCTGGCGAGGTATCAATAACCTCCTACACCCTGGATGCTCAAGTACTCCCTCTCCCTCTGGCTCTGATCACAACAATCCCATCCAAATAGCTGACTCATTTAATACTTTTTCACTGAAACCATACAATCCCTAGCCAACCAGCTATCCCCTAGCATCCCAGGCTCTGCCACAACCTTTACCAATAATTCTCATCAATTTCATTTTCAGCCAGTGCCCACTTCACTTATCTGTAACCTCATACAGAAACTTAAACCCACTACTCTCTCTGCTGATAGATTACCTGCAGAATACCTGCAAAAGCTGCTAAAGTCATAGCCTACCCCATATCCATCCTCATTAACAGAACTATTTCTGAAGGATCTATTCCCCTAATCTGGAAAGTCTCTCACATAATTCCCTGCATAAGGCGGTAACTCCAAAGAGTTGTCCAATTATAGGCCCATAGCTATTCTATCTCCTTTGGCAAAATAATGGAGAAATGTATACACATACAACTGTTAACCTACCTACTCGATCACAATTTATTAGCACCCTGTCAACATGGCTTTAGACCATTTCATTGCACCACCTCTGCTCTTATCCTTCACTAACCATATTAACAGTAATCGTAATATTGATACTCTATCCTCAGCTGTTTTATTGACCTGTCCAAAGCATTTGACATGGTGAATCACCACCTCCTTATAGACACACTCAAAACCTGTCATTGGACAACCATACTATACAGTGGTTCCAATCATACCTACATAACAGGCAACAGGCTGTACTATGGGAAAATACTTTATCTTCCCACGTCCCAGTCACTCTAGGGGTCTCAAGGATCTATATTAGGCCCATTACTCTTCTCCATCTTTACAAATGACCTTCATTCTGTAATTCCTCAAGCTGACTGTATCCAATACGCTGACGACTCCACACTCATATGCTGCTGCTTCTCAATCAGAACTTCAGTCACTAACCCAAATGACCTTTAGTACAGTTGAAAACTGGCTCCTACAAAGACGTCTTATCCTTAACCCCAAAAAAACAAAAATGTTACTATTTACCCCCACCCGCAGAACCTCCCCACTTAACTTTGCTATTACTTCAAATGATAGAACTATAATATCTCCTGAACCAACCACCAAACTACTTGGGGTACTAATAGATAACAACTTGTCCTTTGAACCTCACATTAATAACACCATAAAAATAGTAAACAAGAAACCAGGTTCCCTCTATAGAATAAAACCCTTTCTTACATCTCCAGCCAGGGTTACTATTGCTCGTACCCACCTCATCTCTACCTTGCTCTATGCCTCCCCTATCTATACCAAAATATGTAGAAGTAATCTGAGTAAACTTACATCCTCCTACAACAATATTGCCAGATTTGCAGCTGGGTCCTCCTATAGAACTCATCACTGTATCAATCTGAATCAGTTAGGATGGTTAGAGCTGCCAAATTTAATACTTTTCAATCAATTAATTATAGCCCATAAGATCCTGTATTTACCTCAAAATACACCCATACTTACATCCCTAGTCATCCCTATAATAACCTCAAGACCTTACGCTCAGCTAATAACCTACTTGTACAAATATCAAAATCCAACAACTTAGCTGGTGACACCTTGTTCTCCAATACAGTAGGTAAAGCCTGGAACATCCTCCCAAGCCAACTAACCTCAATATCCTCTGTCAGCTTATTTAAAAGCAAGCTTAAACCCTACCTCAAATCACACTGGCTATGCCCTGTGTTAATCCAGACTAAGTACCTAACTATTAACTAGACTCCCACAATTCCTAGCCTCCCATGATCATGATCTTGTGTTGTCTCACTAATTTTAGTGAGCTTAACCTTCCTTAGGATTTTTCTCATGTAAATAAGTATATACTGTGGAATGATCAAACACCTTCATATAGTATCACAACCTATGTGTTAAATAACACTAGAAATCCATCCTTGTTTGCTGTTCTTCTATACTCTATCTATTGATAGCTAGTGTTTTTCTTTCTTAGGTTTTTGTGAGACCTTAGTATCTCTTATCATAAATTACTAGGTGTATCTAATTTTGTAATATGTTATAAAGATTTGTACTACACCATTTCTAATACAAATGTATTAGTCTTATTCATCTATTCTTAGATAAATTTTTCCTTTTTCCTACTGAAATATAAAATATATAATCTTAGGCTTGTACTATAATTGTTAAAACTTATGTACCAAATTATACTGTTATTGTCTTTGTCTTGACCTTTTATGTTGTTGTAATTTGTGGAGCTTTTCTCCCCGGGCCTCCACTGAAAATGGACATATATCCAGCTGGACTAGCCTGGTCAACAAATGTAAAATAAAAATAAAATAAATTGTAATTGATTAATTAATGTTTAGGTCATGTGATTTTAATTGTTTTTTAGATACTATTTAACCTATCTTTTGCATGTGTTTTGTAAGTTCTGATGAAGTTTTGTATAAAGAGTTTGGAACAAAAGAGCTTAACTTTTTATATTAAAGTTCTTTTTCTGGATTTTAATTGGCTGACCATTTTTTATTTTACAATTTGTGCTGTACTGCAATGGGTATTGTGTGTTTATCAGTTGTTTTTATACCTGTCGCCAGTTCATGGTTTGTGTAGTATTATGTCGTCCCCTGGAGCAAGTACAGCAGTGACTCCTGGAAGCTTCAACTTGGCGAATAGGAGAGCCGTGGGAGATGTGACACTAGTATTGCAACAGGTCAGCCAGCAGTATAATTAATTACTACATTCAACGAGGAGCCTTGAATTCTATGAACAGTTTTTGTTTGCCCTTAACTCGGACCACACTTTTTCTCCTATTTCATCTTTCAAGTTCAAAGAATGGAATTAACACTGATATGACCACAATGGCATCAAACTACCAACAATCTCAGTCTTTAACTGAAAAGTTATTTTTGAAAAATTACTTTTGAAATTCAAAAAGTTGCAATTGGAGAACTCCTATTTAGTTAAAAATATTGACATGCAGTGTGCTCCTAAGGGTTTGAGATTGTGGTGCATCCCTAATGGTGCTGTGGATAAA
The DNA here is from genome assembly GCF_019279795.1 of Protopterus annectens. Taxonomy (NCBI): domain Eukaryota; kingdom Metazoa; phylum Chordata; order Ceratodontiformes; family Protopteridae; genus Protopterus; species Protopterus annectens. The sequence goes on along the minus strand of NC_056732.1, from coordinate 1,261,908,820 downwards.
CCCAATATGCTTAAGGGACTTCATGCATTATTTGACAATGCAGGAATTTGTATAATGAAAATTATGGTTAAATTTAATTTGGTAGATTGCAATTAGACTCGTTGAATAAATCCATATGTGACTCTTGTTTAAGCAATATGAAACCAACTACGTAAATGCTTTCAAGACTGTGGATTCTACCTGTAATACTATTTTGCAAAGGAAAATCTTAAAATTTAGAAGGGATACAGAGGACTGTGCAAAAGGTATGGCATATCCCCAATCACCAGGTAGTTATGGAAACCATGGAGCTTTGACCAGTCAGAATGACACAGATGAACATAATTGATCTGCATCACATGAAGCTTCAAATAGAAGCCAAACAATGTGAAGCAGCAGGATCAGAATCAACTTTACCAGAGCCAAGGAGCAAGGAAGAAGAATTATTACAACCAGAATTAATGGTTAGTGTTGATTCAGGTGATTGTATTAAGTGTATGGACTTCAAAATTGTATTTAATGATCACAGAGACTTTAAGGTTTATAACTGTTCATCCAAAAACATTACTTCAATACATGTGAATGCTCTTTCTAAGGGTCTCACTTTTGTCCTGTGAGAAGAGCCAGTGTGTCTAACATTTTAATTGACTTAAAATTGTTTATTAGAAAGCTAAACATAGGACTTTGGTTTAATGGTAATGATAAAACAATGTGAATTCCTGCAATAGAATTTCCTGCACGTAGGGAGTTGCACGGCTGTAGAATAAGTAAATCACAAAGAAAAAACGCCAGCAACTGTAGTGAACTGTAAAGTAGTTTAATAATAAACTACCAAAGCACCATGGAACCTCCCCACTTAACTTTACTATTACTTCAAATGATAGAACTATAATATCTCCTGAACCAACCACCAAACTACTTGGGGTACTAATAGATAACAACTTGTCCTTTGAACCTCACATTAATAACACCATAAAAATAGTAAACAAGAAACCAGGTTCCCTCTATAGAATAAAACCCTTTCTTACATCTCCAGCCAGGGTTACTATTGCTCGTACCCACCTCATCTCTACCTTGCTCTATGCCTCCCCTATCTATACCAAAATATGTAGAAGTAATCTGAGTAAACTTACATCCTCCTACAACAATATTGCCAGATTTGCAGCTGGGTCCTCCTATAGAACTCATCACTGTATCAATCTGAATCAGTTAGGATGGTTAGAGCTGCCAAATTTAATACTTTTCAATCAATTAATTATAGCCCATAAGATCCTGTATTTACCTCAAAATACACCCATACTTACATCCCTAGTCATCCCCTATAATAACCTCAAGACCTTACGCTCAGCTAATAACCTACTTGTACAAATATCAAAATCCAACAACTTAGCTGGTGACACCTTGTTCTCCAATACAGTAGGTAAAGCCTGGAACATCCTCCCAAGCCAACTAACCTCAATATCCTCTGTCAGCTTATTTAAAAGCAAGCTTAAACCCTACCTCAAATCACACTGGCTATGCCCCTGTGTTAATCCAGACTAAGTACCTAACTATTAACTAGACTCCCACAATTCCTAGCCTCCCATGATCATGATCTTGTGTTGTCTCACTAATTTTAGTGAGCTTAACCTTCCTTAGGATTTTTCTCATGTAAATAAGTATATACTGTGGAATGATCAAACACCTTCATATAGTATCACAACCTATGTGTTAAATAACACTAGAAATCCATCCTTGTTTGCTGTTCTTCTATACTCTATCTATTGATAGCTAGTGTTTTTCTTTCTTAGGTTTTTGTGAGACCTTAGTATCTCTTATCATAAATTACTAGGTGTATCTAATTTTGTAATATGTTATAAAGATTTGTACTACACCATTTCTAATACAAATGTATTAGTCTTATTCATCTATTCTTAGATAAATTTTTCCTTTTTCCTACTGAAATATAAAATATATAATCTTAGGCTTGTACTATAATTGTTAAAACTTATGTACCAAATTATACTGTTATTGTCTTTGTCTTGACCTTTTATGTTGTTGTAATTTGTGGAGCTTTTCTCCCCGGACCATCACTGAAAATGGACATATATCCAGCTGGAATAGCCTGGTCAACAAATGTAAAATAAAAATAAAATAAATTGTAATTGATTAATTAATGTTTAGGTCGTGATTTTAATTGTTTTTTAGATACTATTTAACCTATCTTTTGCATGTGTTTTGTAAGTTCTGATGAAGTTTTGTATAAAGAGTTTGGAACAAAAGAGCTTAACTTTTTATATTAAAGTTCTTTTTCTGGATTTTAATTGGCTGACCATTTTTTATTTTACAATTTGTGCTGTACTGCAATGGGTATTGTGTGTTTATCAGTTGTTTTTATACCTGTCGCCAGTTCATGGTTTGTGTAGTATTATGTCGTCCCCTGGAGCAAGTACAGCAGTGACTCCTGGAAGCTTCAACTTGGCGAATAGGAGAGCCGTGGGAGATGTGGCACTAGTATTGCAACAGGTCAGCCAGCAGTATAATTAATTACTACATTCAACGCAGGGAGCCTTGAATTCTATGAACAGTTTTTGTTTGCCCTTAACTCGACCACACTTTTTCTCCTATTTCATCTTTCAAGTTCAAAGAATGGAATTAACACTGATATGACCACAATGGCATCAAACTACCAACAATCTCAGTCTTTAACTGAAAAGTTATTTTTGAAAATTACTTTGAAATTCAAAAGTTGCAATTGGAGAACTCCTATTTAGTTAAAAATATTGACATGCAGTGTGCTCCTAAGGGTTTGAGATTGTGGTGCATCCCTAATGGTGCTGTGGATAAACCCAATATGCTTAAGGGACTTCATGCATTATTTGACAATGCAGGAATTTGTATAATGAAAATTATGGTTAAATTTAATTTGGTAGATTGCAATTAGACTGGAATAAATCCATATGTGACTCTTGTTTAAGCAATATGAAACCAACTACGTAAATGCTTTCAAGACTGTGGATTCTACCTGTAATACTATTTTGCAAAGGAAAATCTTAAAATTTAGAAGGGATACAGAGGACTGTGCAAAAGGTATGGCATATCCCCAATCACCAGGTAGTTATGGAAACCATGGAGCTTTGACCAGTCAGAATGACACAGATGAACATAATTGATCTGCATCACATGAAGCTTCAAATAGAAGCCAAACAATGTGAAGCAGCAGGATCAGAATCAACTTTACCAGAGCCAAGGAGCAAGGAAGAAGAATTATTACAACCAGAATTAATGGTTAGTGTTGATTCAGGTGATTGTATTAAGTGTATGGACTTCAAAATTGTATTTAATGATCACAGAGACTTTAAGGTTTATAACTGTTCATCCAAAACATTACTTCAATACATGTGAATGCTCTTTCTAAGGGTCTCACTTTTGTCCTGTGAGAAGAGCCAGTGTGTCTAACATTTTAATTGACTTAAAATTGTTTATTAGAAAGCTAAACATAGGACTTTGGTTTAATGGTAATGATAAAACAATGTGAATTCCTGCAATAGAATTTCCTGCACGTAGGGAGTGCGGCTGTAGAATAAGTAAATCACAAAGAAAAAACGCCAGCAACTGTAGTGAACTGTAAAGTAGTTTAATAATAAACTACCAAAGCACCATGGAACCTCCCACTTAACTTTACTATTACTTCAAATGATAGAACTATAATATCTCCTGAACCAACCACCAAACTACTTGGGGTACTAATAGATAACAACTTGTCCTTTGAACCTCACATTAATAACACCATAAAAATAGTAAACAAGAAACCAGGTTCCCTCTATAGAATAAAACCCTTTCTTACATCTCCAGCCAGGGTTACTATTGCTCGTACCCACCTCATCTCTACCTTGCTCTATGCCTCCCTATCTATACCAAAATATGTAGAAGTAATCTGAGTAAACTTACATCCTCCTACAACAATATTGCCAGATTTGCAGCTGGGTCCTCCTATAGAACTCATCACTGTATCAATCTGAATCAGTTAGGATGGTTAGAGCTGCCAAATTTAATACTTTTCAATCAATTAATTATAGCCCATAAGATCCTGTATTTACCTCAAAATACACCCATACTTACATCCCTAGTCATCCCCTATAATAACCTCAAGACCTTACGCTCAGCTAATAACCTACTTGTACAAATATCAAAATCCAACAACTTAGCTGGTGACACCTTGTTCTCCAATACAGTAGGTAAAGCCTGGAACATCCTCCCAAGCCAACTAACCTCAATATCCTCTGTCAGCTTATTTAAAAGCAAGCTTAAACCCTACCTCAAATCACACTGGCTATGCCCCTGTGTTAATCCAGACTAAGTACCTAACTATTAACTAGACTCCCACAATTCCTAGCCTCCCATGATCATGATCTTGTGTTGTCTCACTAATTTTAGTGAGCTTAACCTTCCTTAGGATTTTTTCTCATGTAAATAAGTATATACTGTGGAATGATCAAACACCTTCATATAGTATCACAACCTATGTGTTAAATAACACTAGAAATCCATCCTTGTTTGCTGTTCTTCTATACTCTATCTATTGATAGCTAGTGTTTTTCTTTCTTAGGTTTTTGTGAGACCTTAGTATCTCTTATCATAAATTACTAGGTGTATCTAATTTTGTAATATGTTATAAAGATTTGTACTACACCATTTCTAATACAAATGTATTAGTCTTATTCATCTATTCTTAGATAAATTTTCCTTTTTCCTACTGAAATATAAAATATATAATCTTAGGCTTGTACTATAATTGTTAAAACTTATGTACCAAATTATACTGTTATTGTCTTTGTCTTGACCTTTTATGTTGTTGTAATTTGTGGAGCTTTTCTCCCCGGGCCTCCACTGAAAATGGACATATATCCAGCTGGAATAGCCTGGTCAACAAATGTAAAATAAAAATAAAATAAATTGTAATTGATTAATTAATGTTTAGGTCGTGATTTTAATTGTTTTTTAGATACTATTTAACCTATCTTTTGCATGTGTTTTGTAAGTTCTGATGAAGTTTTGTATAAAGAGTTTGGAACAAAAGAGCTTAACTTTTTATATTAAAGTTCTTTTTCTGGATTTTAATTGGCTGACCATTTTTTATTTTACAATTTGTGCTGTACTGCAATGGGTATTGTGTGTTTATCAGTTGTTATTATACCTGTCGCCAGTTCATGGTTTGTGTAGTATTATGTCGTCCCCTGGAGCAAGTACAGCAGTGACTCCTGGAAGCTTCAACTTGGCGAATAGGAGAGCCGTGGGAGATGTGGCACTAGTATTGCAACAGGTCAGCCAGCAGTATAATTAATTACTACATTCAACGCAGGGAGCCTTGAATTCTATGAACAGTTTTTGTTTGCCCTTAACTCGGACCACACTTTTTCTCCTATTTCATCTTTCAAGTTCAAAGAATGGAATTAACACTGATATGACCACAATGGCATCAAACTACCAACAATCTCAGTCTTTAACTGAAAAGTTATTTTTGAAAAATTACTTTTGAAATTCAAAAAGTTGCAATTGGAGAACTCCTATTTAGTTAAAAATATTGACATGCAGTGTGCTCCTAAGGGTTTGAGATTGTGGTGCATCCCTAATGGTGCTGTGGATAAACCCAATATGCTTAAGGGACTTCATGCATTATTTGACAATGCAGGAATTTGTATAATGAAAATTATGGTTAAATTTAATTTGGTAGATTGCAAGTAGACTCATGAATAAATCCATATGTGACTCTTGTTTAAGCAATATGAAACCAACTACGTAAATGCTTTCAAGACTGTGGATTCTACCTGTAATACTATTTTGCAAAGGAAAATCTTAAAATTTAGAAGGGATACAGAGGACTGTGCAAAAGGTATGGCATATCCCCAATCACCAGGTAGTTATGGAAACCATGGAGCTTTGACCAGTCAGAATGACACAGATGAACATAATTGATCTGCATCACATGAAGCTTCAAATAGAAGCCAAACAATGTGAAGCAGCAGGATCAGAATCAACTTTACCAGAGCCAAGGAGCAAGGAAGAAGAATTATTACAACCAGAATTAATGGTTAGTGTTGATTCAGGTGATTGTATTAAGTGTATGGACTTCAAAATTGTATTTAATGATCACAGAGACTTTAAGGTTTATAACTGTTCATCCAAAAACATTACTTCAATACATGTGAATGCTCTTTCTAAGGGTCTCACTTTTGTCCTGTGAGAAGAGCCAGTGTGTCTAACATTTTAATTGACTTAAAATTGTTTATTAGAAAGCTAAACATAGGACTTTGGTTTAATGGTAATGATAAAACAATGTGAATTCCTGCAATAGAATTTGGAGTTGCGGCTGTAGAATAAGTAAATCACAAAGAAAAGCCAGCAACTGTAGTGAACTGTAAAGTAGTTTAATAATAAACTACCAAAGCACCATGGAACCTCCCACTTAACTTTACTATTATTTCAAATGATAGAACTATAATATCTCCTGAACCAACCACCAAACTACTTGGGGTACTAATAGATAACAACTTGTCCTTTGAACCTCACATTAATAACACCATAAAAATAGTAAACAAGAAACCAGGTTCCCTCTATAGAATAAAACCCTTTCTTACATCTCCAGCCAGGGTTACTATTGCTCGTACCCACCTCATCTCTACCTTGCTCTATGCCTCCCCTATCTATACCAAAATATGTAGAAGTAATCTGAGTAAACTTACATCCTCCTACAACAATATTGCCAGATTTGCAGCTGGGTCCTCCTATAGAACTCATCACTGTATCAATCTGAATCAGTTAGGATGGTTAGAGCTGCCAAATTTAATACTTTTCAATCAATTAATTATAGCCCATAAGATCCTGTATTTACCTCAAAATACACCCATACTTACATCCCTAGTCATCCCCTATAATAACCTCAAGACCTTACGCTCAGCTAATAACCTACTTGTACAAATATCAAAATCCAACAACTTAGCTGGTGACACCTTGTTCTCCAATACAGTAGGTAAAGCCTGGAACATCCTCCCAAGCCAACTAACCTCAATATCCTCTGTCAGCTTATTTAAAAGCAAGCTTAAACCCTACCTCAAATCACACTGGCTATGCCCCTGTGTTAATCCAGACTAAGTACCTAACTATTAACTAGACTCCCACAATTCCTAGCCTCCCATGATCATGATCTTGTGTTGTCTCACTAATTTTAGTGAGCTTAACCTTCCTTAGGATTTTTTCTCATGTAAATAAGTATATACTGTGGAATGATCAAACACCTTCATATAGTATCACAACCTATGTGTTAAATAACACTAGAAATCCATCCTTGTTTGCTGTTCTTCTATACTCTATCTATTGATAGCTAGTGTTTTTCTTTCTTAGGTTTTTGTGAGACCTTAGTATCTCTTATCATAAATTACTAGGTGTATCTAATTTTGTAATATGTTATAAAGATTTGTACTACACCATTTCTAATACAAATGTATTAGTCTTATTCATCTATTCTTAGATAATTTTATTCCTTTTCCCTACTGAAATATAAAATATATAATCTTAGGCTTGTACTATAATTGTTAAAACTTATGTACCAAATTATACTGTTATTGTCTTTGTCTTGACCTTTTATGTTGTTGTAATTTGTGGAGCTTTTCTCCCGGGCCTCCACTGAAAATGGACATATATCCAGCTGGACTAGCCTGGTCAACAAATGTAAAATAAAAATAAAATAAATTGTAATTGATTAATTAATGTTTAGGTCATGTGATTTTAATTGTTTTTTAGATACTATTTAACCTATCTTTTGCATGTGTTTTGTAAGTTCTGATGAAGTTTTGTATAAAGAGTTTGGAACAAAAGAGCTTAACTTTTTATATTAAAGTTCTTTTTCTGGATTTTAATTGGCTGACCATTTTTTATTTTACAATTTGTGCTGTACTGCAATGGGTATTGTGTGTTTATCAGTTGTTTTTATACCTGTCGCCAGTTCATGGTTTGTGTAGTATTATGTCGTCCCCTGGAGCAAGTACAGCAGTGACTCCTGGAAGCTTCAACTTGGCGAATAGGAGAGCCGTGGGAGATGTGACACTAGTATTGCAACAGGTCAGCCAGCAGTATAATTAATTACTACATTCAACGCAGGGAGCCTTGAATTCTATGAACAGTTTTTGTTTGCCCTTAACTCGGACCACACTTTTTCTCCTATTTCATCTTTCAAGTTCAAAGAATGGAATTAACACTGATATGACCACAATGGCATCAAACTACCAACAATCTCAGTCTTTAACTGAAAAGTTATTTTTGAAAAATTACTTTTGAAATTCAAAAAGTTGCAATTGGAGAACTCCTATTTAGTTAAAAATATTGACATGCAGTGTGCTCCTAAGGGTTTGAGATTGTGGTGCATCCCTAATGGTGCTGTGGATAAACCCAATATGCTTAAGGGACTTCATGCATTATTTGACAATGCAGGAATTTGTATAATGAAAATCATGGTTAAATTTAATTTGGTAGAGTTAGAACAGCTTTCCCTGCAATTAGACTCGTTGAATAAATCCATATGTGACTCTTGTTTAAGCAATATGAAACCAACTATGTAAATGCTTTCAAGACTGTGGATTCTACCTGTAATACTATTTTGCAAAGGAAAATCTTAAAATTTAGAAGGGATACAGAGGACTGTGCAAAAGGTATGGCATATCCCCAATCACCAGGTAGTTATGGAAACCATGGAGCTTTGACCAGTCAGAATGACACAGATGAACATAATTGATCTGCATCACATGAAGCTTCAAATAGAAGCCAAACAATGTGAAGCAGCAGGATCAGAATCAACTTTACCAGAGCCAAGGAGCAAGGAAGAAGAATTATTACAACCAGAATTAATGGTTAGTGTTGATTCAGGTGATTGTATTAAGTGTATGGACTTCAAAATTGTATTTAATGATCACAGAGACTTTAAGGTTTATAACTGTTCATCCAAAAACATTACTTCAATACATGTGAATGCTCTTTCTAAGGGTCTCACTTTTGTCCTGTGAGAAGAGCCAGTGTGTCTAACATTTTAATTGACTTAAAATTGTTTATTAGAAAGCTAAACATAGGACTTTGGTTTAATGGTAATGATAAAACAATACCAGTAAAAGATTTATCTAGACTGAGTTTCATTAATCCTCCTTTGCAGCATAATCTAGTAAATTTTGAAACTGTGAATTCGAGGTACATCAGATATTCGAACAACCTTGTAAAAAGAGATACTACCATTTGTCACATAGTGAAGTTGCTTTATTACATGATCTTACAGATGATTCAAATGTAAAGGTTATGAAGATGGATAAGGGAGGGGGGTTGGTGGTAATGGACTATGTGGATTATTCTAATTCTGTGAATAGAATTTTGTTGGAAGACACATATGAAAGTGTCTCAAGGAATGTAATAAATATTGACTATGCTAGAATTGATTTATTATTTGAAGATATGCTTCTGCAAGGGCAGATTTCCAAGGATGAATATACATTAATGTCTAATGATATACCAGTGATTACAAGTATTTTTGGCATTCCTAAGTTACGCAAAGACATTGCACACCCCGCCTTCCGACCGGTTGTTGATGCTGCTCGAGCAAAGATATTTTTGGTAGCAAACTTTTTGGATATAAACTTTAAATAAGGTCTGAGCAGAATAGTCCATACTTGTAAGAATTCATGGCATTTCTTAGAGATGTTAAATAATGCTGTTTTTCAACCCGACAGTATTTTTGTAAATGTTGATATTCACAGTCTTCTGTTATCCCACATGACACCGACCTGAATTGGTTTGAACAACAACTATTTAAACATCTTGATTTGGGATCAGATAAAATCAATGCTGTGGTGGTTCTAATGGAAGTTGTTTTGAAAAACAATTTCTTGTTTTTTGAGGGCTAGTATTTTAGGCAAACAGCATGGTTAGCTATGAATGCAGCATGCGCCCCCATGTTTGCAAATTATGTCAAATCGGAATGGGAGGATTTGTTTATTTTTAATAGTAATTTTGCCCAATGTTGATCTGTATATACTAGATTTCTGGATGTTGTCTTTTTGTTATGGAATGATACACAGGAAAAACGTCAGGAATTTTTGGCATACATAAATAACACTGTGCATTTTTCAAAACATTCATATTCCCTTGATTTTAAGAAGGTTTCATTTTTGGATGTTGAGATTAGGAAGGATTTGACATGTAACAGATTTATTTCCAATATTTATCGAAAACCTATGTTTCCCAAGTCTTATCTGCATTTTTCAAGCTGGCACCCCCATATACCAGAAACAAATCACTAGTCAAGGGCCAGTTAGTGTGGTTGGGCAGGATGATAACTGATTTGGAAATTTTTCATTTGGAATGTGACAAACTAATGACTATGTTTGGTACAATAGGATCTACTTTATTTCTACATATTCTTTGGACAGTAGTGCTATAGCAGAATGTATTAAGAAAAACTGGAACTTACTCCTTTTAGACCCAATATTGATTAAAAAACTTGGTGAGAAACCTTTTTTACCTATAGGAAGGACCTTTCTATTTATTGGAACATGATAAGAAAAGGAAACTGTTGCTTGAAAAATCTGTTGTTCACAATGCAGATAGTATCATTAGTGGGAATAGTCTTAGTGCTAGGAGATATACATACTTAATTTTTGGAGTTATAACTGTGAAACGAAAAATGTTGTTTATTTGGCCGTGTTTGTTTTACCCAGCTTTTTATGTGGGTAAAACTTCAAGACAATTCAAAGATCGTATATATGAACACATTTTAGATAGAAAAAAGCAAGATCACCAGTGCTCTCTGCAAACATATCATGTTATTCAATACCTATAAGTTTGTTTTATTTCAGTAATAGATCAAGTTAAGAAGGATCCTCATGGTAGAATTGCAGATGTACATGTAAATTTATGTGAATTTCAGTGGCAGTTGAGTTTAAATGCAACAGCATACCCAGGATTGAATGAAACTAGGTTTTTTAAATTCTGTTTTACAATTAAAATGCTTTGAAGTCTTGTAATTGATTAATTAATGTTTTAGGTCATGTGATTTTAATTGTTTTTTAGATACTGTTTATCCTATCTTTAGCATGTGTTTTGTGAGCTCTGAAGAAGTTCCGTATAAATAGTTTGGAACAATAGAGCTTAATTTTTTATATTAAAGTTTTGTTTGTGGATTTTAATTGTCTGAATGTGTTTTTCTTATTTTTTTTATTTTACAACTTGTGCTTGACTGCAACGGGTATTGCATGTTTCTTAGTTGTTTTTATACCTGTTGCCGGTTCTTGGTTTGTTACCTGACAGTAGTCATCTACCCCCATACACACACACACACACACACACGCACACACACACACACACACACACACACACACACACACACACACACACACACACACACATAAATACGTGCACTCACAAGAATCATTCAGCACAGTCCTAGATCAACGTATACATAGTCCTCCTTTATACACACACAGACAGACACAGAGTCAGACACACACACATACACACGCGCCCGTGAGAATTTTGTCATCTCACAATAAAATTCTTTCCTCAAGGCAGTCACTGCAGATTGATGTTTTCTTTCCTCTACAGAATGTGGCATTTGCCCAGAGATATAATGCAGATCTCCAAGTACACATGAAATGTATTAAATATCACATGCTAACAGCACACCTCACCTACTCCTATTCAGTATTATAAAACAATACAGACAAAAATGCCACTTCAGCGAAGAATGAAAAAATGCACCACAGCAAAGTATTAACAAGTAGTACAAGGAAGTATTAACCAGGCAAAAGAAAAGTCACTGTCATTTCCTAATCAGCTTTGCAGTACTATGGCTCAAAAAGTCAAATTGCAAGATTGTATTAGTATCGTATTAGTATAAGTTTGAGTCTAAAAATGTACAGTCTTAACCAGCACTTAAAAATGTAAACACTAGGTTGTGTATGTTTCGTACATGTTATATTGAAAAAAAATTTCTGTCGCAAGCATCACAAGCAGCTATCAGAAAACAATAAGATAAATCTGCAGTTGAGCCTGAAACTTGAAAATAAAAATGTATTTATTTACTTATTTATTTCCATTAATGACTGGGAAAGTCTGACTGGGAAAAATAAACCCTTTTCAGCAGAGACTTGGGTCAAAAAGCTCCACACAAAAATTATACAATGTCATACATGAATACAAAGAATAAACGTCACATAGGATAACATTTGCAGTACAGAGGCGTCAATTTAAATAAAAACTTTTGTACAATTAACTTAAAATCTTACAATATTATGATAAAGCTACAGTGACATAAGTTGGATAAATATAAGTAAAATTACAATACATTAGTATATATTTATGAGTAATAGAATTGGGTACTTAGATTTAATATCAAAGATCAACTTGAAATGAAAATAAAGTACCACAGACAGACAAAGTTAAATGATGGTTAAATGAGAGAGCGGTATATCTCTTGATTAGTACATATATAACATATCAACAGTGAGAAATGATATTCAAGATACTTGTATTTTGAAACAGTGCAGAAGTTAGGAGGACGAAAATTGTGTATGGGTGTGTGCGTGTGTGGGTATATGGTAGCATTAAGATGCATTCAAATAGCAAGCATTAGTTTTTGTTGCTTAAAGTTAAGGTATTAGATTGGGGTTGAGCAAGAACACAGCCAGGAGTTATTTAGGAATTCTTTATACTGATTTTTAAAACTCTTAGTGTTTTTGTTTTGCTTTAAGTGTAGTGGTAGGGAGTTCCAAAGTTTACAGTCATAGCAGGAGTAAATTGAGTCATCAGCAGTATTAGATTTGGTGGTGAATCAAAGTGATTCATTTTGGGAGTCCAGTTTCCTGACTTGAAAATATTTTATGGTGTTTTGCAGCTCTGGTTGGTTTTCTGGTTTATATATTAGGCTTTTGGGCAGTAAGTAGTTGTAAGTAGGTAAAATATTGTGGGAGCTCTTGTCGGTATAGCTGTTTTATGGCTATACAGTAGTGACTTTTTCTAGGCAGTTTGGTGGAAAATTTATCTATTTTGTTGTAACATCTGTCTTTTTCTTTTTTGGGACCTATGAAGGTTAGTCAGGATGGCCGAGGTATAAATGAGAGATGAAAGTCACTTGATACACAGTTTTTTCTAGTGTTGTCAGTGCAATAGTGCTTAACTCTGCATAATAAACCAAGTCTCTGGGATTTTTTTAACTGTTTGGAGAATGCGTAGATCAAATTGTAGGTGTTCATGTATTGTGATTTCCAGTAGCTTTGATTAATGTACTATTTATATTCTGGTGTTATGCTTGGTGAATATTTTGAAATAATTTTTTTTGGTCTGGGAAATGTTTAGGGTGGAGAGCATTAGTTTTTTTTTTTTTTGGATTTAGAAGAAGGTGAGATTTTCTTAGCCATGTTTTTTTTGGATGAGAAGAAGTCCTGAGTAAGAGGTCTTTATGTTTTGAGAGGGTTGAGCACAGCAGCTTAGGGTGATGACATGTGCAAACTGTTAAGGAGATATGCTTATCCACCCAATACTACAAGAAATGGGCTACCTTAGTTTTATATATTTATTTATTTATTTAACATTTGTTTACCGGGAAAGCCCGACTAGGACCAAAAATATTTTCAGCGGAAGCCCAGGGAGGAACACTCCAGATACATGTTTTTTGTGCACCACACAAGCAGCCGAAAGAAAAAGAAGAAGAAAGTAGAAGAAGTGATGTATTTCCATGCATTAAACTAGTTTATTATTTAATTCTAATTTACAAATAACTGTGCAATGCTGTTTTATCTAGCTTCTCTCAGAACTTGAGCAAAATGTTGTGTTTCCCCCTAAACACAAAAATTTCTCATGTCAGTGCTTCTAATGTTTTTTTCTCGTAGGCTGAGACATTTAAATCTGTCTGATTCAATAGTTCTTCACAGGAAGAAAAATCTTTGCTCCCTTAATGCTATCTTACATAAACATGTTTTAAAAATAAACTGCAGTATTCAATGGAACTCTGTTTTTCCAAATATATGCAAAATACATTTACAAAATCAGTGTCAATGGCATGACAGGTAACACATTCTCCTTTGGTGTAGAAGGCTGTGGGTTCTATTCCCCCACCAAGTAGATTGATTGCTGACACTGCAGTGGACTCCTGAGTGTGCCATCCTTAGGATGAGACATTAAACCGAGGCCCCATCTGCCTGCTTTGGTGGAAGTAAAAGATCTGTAAAACCTATTTTAAGAGTTGTGGAAGTTCCTTGGCCAAATTATCCCCAGTAGTATAAATAATACCTTGAGTCTCTCCTGAAAATAGGCTACTATTATAGTAGGACTAACCCAGTCAACAAAAGATAAATAAGTAAGTGCAGTCTTGCTTTTTTAATTGTTTTTATTTTTACAAAAGCCTACTGAAGTGTGTTGGTTTGTAGGCATCAGTTTTATGATAGCAAGAATGTAAAAAACAAAAAACTTGCATAAACTGGGCTGTGATCAACAACTTTGGGAGGAGCAGAATTATCCACTGGTGTTCCCTGACAGAGTTGCAGTAAAAAGCAATCTCAGCTGCTGTCTAATTCTCATACGCAGAGACTGATTAGCCGAGTCCAAGTCTGTTTTATAATTCTAGGCCATCATTTTAAAAGTTCTGACAGATGTTATACATTTTAGTTGTTTAAATCTTTAAACATTAGAATTTTATTTATTTATGTATTTGTTTATTTATTTATTTGATTATTTTGTTTTGTATAATAAATGTGTGACCTCAGGAGATAACTTATAGCCAAGGACCATGTAATAGTAGGAATTCCAAAGGCCTGGTATCACTTCAGTAGGTTTCAGCATGTAATACACATAAATGAACTAAATTTGGCTCTGTCACATAAACAAATCTTCACAGTTACAATTTTCAATAAAAACAGAAGCTGTTCTGCCTTAATAAACTTAGAAATTGTTGCAGTCAGCACATCATGTACCGAAAATGACTTAACAGTTCTGAATGTGACAACATTCCTTTAAGAAGACATACATTTTTCTACTATTAGTATTCTAACAACTGAAGCATTTTTTTTTAAAACAACACAAGCAGCCTGTGGGAAAATATATACAAAGTGAATATTACCCCACCCCACCCCTCCCCAGTTCATAATGAGTATCTTTGGAGCACCAGTTTTTCTAAATTATACTGGAAATTCATTAACAGAGCAGGTATGCTACGAGTGTCCAAGTTATTCAGTAATAATTCTTAGAGCCTTTTTGGACACAGTATGGTATCTCCAGGCATACATCAGATGTTACTGTCATAAATTTACTTTTAGAAAAAAACAAAACAAAAAAAAAAAACATTCCTAGAAGAGTGGCCAAGTCCCAGGTGTGCACTTATTAACGTCTCATAGCCAGGGACTTGGGTGTCTTGTAGCTTGCATGACTGTCCACACATGCTCAAATTTAAATAAATGTTCAGGTGAGATGCTGCAACTATCAAGAGAGCAAAGCTGACACATTTTGTCCAGGCGCAGTAGGAGCGTTTGAGTAAGGTAAGCCCAACAGTAGTGGAGAGGGAGAGAGGAGAGGAGATGAGGGAGCACAGGTGAGTGTTTCAGGCAGAGACAGAGAGTAGGATTTATGTTTAGGAAGGGGTAGCCATAGGTGTAGGGAGTGGGAATAGAGTTTTAGTGCTAGGGATCAATCAGAGACTTTAGGTTTACAGAGTGGGAAGGGAGTTTTAGATTTAGGAAGGTGTGGGGGGAAGAGATTTTAGGGTTAGGTGGGAGTGGAGTTTTAGGGTGTGGGAGCAATCAGGACTTTAGGGTAGGTGTTTTAGGGCCAGAGCTAGGGTTCTTGTAGGGCTATGCAGTTAAGTAGGGTCTGGTGGTGGAAGGGCTAGGTAATTAACTAAGATTGGCTAGTGGGAGTTAGGGCACTTACCAGTTAGATTTAGTGGCACTGGGCAAGTTTATTGTGAGCTACTAGCAAGCAAGTAATTGTAGTATATTTTTATAAGATAATTAAATGTATCCAACAGTATTTAAATATTAACCAAGGAATCCTAAAATAACTATAATACTGCCTTAGAAATTTTTCTTTCAGTAAGTACAACTGCTTACTTGTTCATAGGTAGGTACATAGGTAGGTACTAGGCTATCGGCCCTGGGACCTATTCAAGCCATTGTGTTACAACTTCAGTAAAATGACAACTCAAAAGTTAGGTGTGAAATCATAGCATTCTGCATTTAGTTCTTGGCTGAGAAAGTGCATTTACTGAGAACTTTTTTTGTTTCCTCATTAAGCAGACATATTTTTGTGAGCCAATGTAGGTACAGAAATGGCTGTTTTTTTCTTGTAATTGTCCTGCTGTGATGCCACAGCTGGAATTCACATATCTTTGAAAATCAAGAACAACTCATGCAGATGAAATGAAACACAGATGTATCTCTCTCTCTCTCTCTCTCTATATATATATATATATATATATATATATATGTGTATGTGTGTGTGTGTGTATACACATACAGAACATTTTGTTTCACCAGATCACATAACAGCAGGTAGCTTTTAATCTCAAAATTCATATAATATTTTTTTCCCTGTGGCAGAAATATTAATTGGTTACTTTCTGAAAATAAGTGCATTCCAAGAAGGCAAAATAAATATGTTGAAAGTACAGTGCTTCCACATTTTACATGGTTGCCTCAGTCCATTACATTTCCTATTTTTTACTGTTATTCATTTCTCCTGGCTTTAAGTATACCCATGTGCTTCCATTGTATTGTATACTCTGCAGATGACCAGTGTATGAATGTCCAGGAGACACTGTGCATCTGTTAGCTGTCAGGGCTTTTTTGCCATGCAAGGAACCTTTTCTACCACCACAGGTTTCTGATGCACTCTTCACCTACATTTTCAAAGTTCAGTTGTCCTCAGAGCTACCTCCTTTACAGAATTTCATAGACTTGCATTCTTTAACGTATAATCCGGACAGCAAAAATACACAGAAAAGTCAACACTAGTCACATATAAGATAATTTTGACCCCTCTGTCACTTTCCTAGAATCCATTAGTTTGCAATCCGGAGCTTTTAGCACTTCCATACAAGTTACCTTATTGTTCAATGCATTCTCAAAAGCTCCATAGACTCATGTGTGTTTGTGTGTGTGTGTGTGTGTGTGTGTGTGTGTGTGTGTGTGTGTGTGTGTGTGTGTGTGTGTGTGTGTGTGTTTGAATGTGGACGCATGTGAGTGCATGTGTAATTGTCCCTGAGTACCCACCCTTTGAATATTTAAATTAATTAATCTCTATTGATTTTTTATGTCCATTTTTTTGAATGATGTTACCAGTTTGGATTTCTGCCATGCCTGCCCTCCCTTCTTTTCCTCAGGATGCACACACAAATCTCCCGTTACTCCTACTGTGAAGCTTCTTTTACAGTCTCTGGACCATTTCGTTTCCTGCTCTTATTTCATTAGGCTTGCAGAGATGGTCTTCACAGAGCATTTCACAGCACTGAAGGTGAGTGGTGTTATTTAAATAAATTAACTGCTAGTACTAATGTGCAGTGGCTTTGACAAGGTTGTAAGCTAGAAACCAAATGTCAGCTTCTTTAAATTGAATGACTAGCTGACAGACATCTTAAATAAATGAAGAACAGTGACATTCACATGGAAATTATCTCTTTAATAAGTGCAACTTAGTTCTGAAAATGGATTAAACTACAGTTGCAGATACATTAAGCCTTAGTGCTTGAAAGGACTAAGAGAGAAAAGGAATAATAAATATTTTCAGTGACATTGATTTTCCAGTTAGAAACTTAAAAAACTAGTATATTCTTACATAGTTTCTGACCTAGGCATAACCAGAAGAACATTTTTTAATCTGACCTTAATCTGCACACATTGTTTGATTCAGTGTAAAATATTTTTAAATTGTGAAAGAATGCATTGTATTGTCCATCCTGTGCTGTACTAAGTGAGTGCTGCAGGGTCTACTTTCAGATTTTATCATTTTATTTTTTATCTGTAAGTTGGAAGCTATTCGGTAACAAGTGTATTTATGCAAGTTTCAGGATGGAAAAACTGCCTTTGGGAATCCAGTATAGATAATCGGCAGTAAATGACTTGCAACCAGATTATACACGTTTCTTTTTTCATTAGATGAAATGGTTTTAGTCTTAGTGTTTCATCATATAAAAGAAGAAATTACGAGTGAAAAGGTATCGTCTGTGCTTTACAAGGGTGGGAGATTGGCCTAATGGTTAAGGTGTTTACCTTACAGACACAAGGTGCAGGGTTTGATTCTCACATGGGGTAACTGGCTAGGCTGGGCTTGGCCTGAATATGATAGTATAGGCTAGTAGCCTATGAACCTGGTTGAAAATGGATGCAATGTACCTAGACCATAGAGTAAACGGGGCTTGTCTCAGATGGGATAGACAGAACGACAACTGAAATTAACAAAAGTAACAGGATACTAAAGGATGTTAGGAGAATGTGCCCTAGGGACATTTTTGTTTCCATTTTTTTGAGAAGTATAAAAGAAGAGAAAATGTAAGCAAAGCATTCCATAATGAAACTGTTATGGAAATTATGTAATACGTTGCAAAGAAATTTAAAATCATGAAAAAAAGATGCGACATACTAGAAATGTTTAAGTGTTTCAAAATCAAGGGTGAATATTTTATTAAATTCATTACTCTTGAAAGATTTGTTTTAGACTCTAAATTGACTGTAGGTGTGCATACTAAGTGAGAGGGTGTGTGTAGGTGTCCTATGGTACATTGGGGCCCTGTTCTGGATGTATTTCTTTGTCTTTCACCCACTGAATGCTAAAATAGGCTCCATCTCCCCCATAACCCTACACTGGATTAAGCAGGTAACTGGAAAAAGAATGAATGAGCTGTGGTTCCTACTCATAGTGTAGAAGAATAACACCAACGTGCCACTTGATGTATGAAAAAAACAAAAAACACCAACTCCACGGCTGAAACTAAGGAACACAGCAAACGGATAGTGTAACTCCACTTTAACGCTCCGCAACAATTTTTTAATACAGCTGGCATTGAGTTTCTGAAACTACTTCTTGAATGGAATTGTAGCATTATGAAGGACATAAAAGGGGAAATTACTACTACTGAGTGTACTATTGAAACTAAATGTCAGTTCAAGTTTTGTGAAAGAGGCGAGCATGCTATTCTACTGAATGATGAAAGACTGTTGGTTGAATGGAAAAATAAAAAATTGGAACGTGATATAGCTGCATATAATATGGGCACTGCCTACTTCACTTTTTTCAAACAAGAAAAAAAGGTATTACAATGGGGCGGCCAGTAAGAAAACAATGTTTCAACCAGTCCACGTTAAACAAAATCAATGGAGAACTTCCTTTAATTTGGCAGAAGGTGTGCCCCGAGTAATGAAAGGTTTGGCAACAATGAATGACTGTGAAATCAGTAGTGTTTCTGAGTGTGAGGGCATTACTGGTGATGACAAATATTCCCAAGGAATAACATCTAATTCAGCCACTAATAAAGGTGACATTCCAACTGGTGCAAGACAGAAAGCTTTTTTACGCTCCGAGAAGGAACAGAGAGTCCCCAAGCAACAAAAGATGACGCGAAAGAAAGCTAGACTGATGTCAGAATCATCTACTGACAATGATTAACCAACAGTAGGTTGAATGATGACATTTTAAACTTGTCTACTTTTGAATTAAATGTTATGCATATTAAAGTATTGAAGTTGGGACTAAGTTTTATTCCCAGCAAATGGGCAAATGTCATTGACACCTTTTTGGATTTTAAAAAAATTACGAGAAAGCTAAATGTAAAGTACATTTTAAAAGATGTCAAAGAAAGTAATTGCATGTTTTTTAAACCTTATTGCTACATACAATAATCTAAATTCAGATATGAGAGTGACTATGAAAGAATTGGTAGATAATAATGACATTAGAATAATGAAAAGTGACAAAGTGGGAATGTTAGTAGTAATGAGCCAAAGTGATTACATTAACAAAATGGAAGCCGTGCTCAACAATGAATGTGAATATAGAAAAGTTGGTTTTAGTGACATAAGCAAGTTTCAAATATGTTTCTAACTTTCTTTATGACAATTGATGTGTGGCAACTTATATTCTGCTATGTATAATTTTTGTGATGTGGAATATCCGAAAGTGTGGGTGATGTTTGGCATTCCCAAGACTGATAAAAGCCTAATCAACCCATCCCCCCCCTTCAGGCCTATTATTTCCGCTCCTAATTATGCCACTAATGGTATTTCCATGATGGTTGATGCAGTGTTAAATCCGCTTGTTGTTAACATGAATTCCTTTTTGAAAGATTCTTGGGACTTCTTGAACAGTATTAGAGAGATCAGTGAAGCACAGCTATTTGACTCAAACCAACATATTATTTTTACCATCAATGTTTCTTTGTATACTTCTATACCCCATGATAAGGGCATTGATTTTGTCAGGGTATATTTATATCAATACAGTGAATGCACAACACAGGAGTTAATTTTAATGTGATGTCCTAGAAGTGCTACTTGAAAACATTTTTTTTTTGTTTTCAACAAAAAATACTAAAAACAAATAAAGGGGTGGCTATGGGTTCCCAGTAACCCCCGCCTTTGCTAATGTAGTGATGGGGTGGTGGGAACGCACTATTCTGGAACCTTTGAAAAATTAATGTAATATTATATATTACAAGAAATTTATAGATGACTTGGTTTTTATATTAAGTGGGGGACACAGATAAGTCAATTTGTTTTGCCATAAGTTAAATGAAGTTTCTGACTTCTGATTTTCTGGATGGCAAACTAACATGGAATGAAGTAAGTAGAAAATTTCACAGTAAGATTCTTCCTAAAAAGGCATTTAAAAATAATTATGTGCATGCGACTAGTCAACATCCTAAACAACATACCTAAAGGGCAGTTCATCAGAGCTAGTAGGATGACTAGTGATGATCAATAATTGGAAGATGAATTTGAATATATTATACAGTTATTTCAAGATAGGGGATACCAAGAAGTTTTTTGAGAGAATTAGCAAAAAGTATTTGGGATCAACGTAAGACTAGATATTCCCCCATTTTGATTAAGGGCTTAATGCCTAGTACAAAAAAGTCTAGTAACAAAGATGATTCTGTATGTTTTAGTATGGGCATGAATGTGGACAATATGAGTATACGCAACATAATAGAACATAACTGGAAAGTTATTGAAGTTAATCACGATCTATCAGTAGCTATAGGGGGCAAACCCAAGTTTGTATACAGGAATGATTACAATTTTAAAGGGTTATTTGAAAAAGGTCGGGACAGAAATACAAATGTCATCAGTTCATCTACTAGTGATAAACCAAGGGGTATGTACAAGTGTTTTGACTGCACTATGTGTAGGTACATCCTAGAGGGATCGTATATTCAGTTACCACACATCCCTTACACTACAGGAGTTCTAGGCAATTTTTTTTGTAAATCCAGAGGGGTGGTTGACATCGCAGTATGCGATAAATGCCAAGCTTTCTATGTTGGAATGACCACCAGGAGTTTAAATGCAAGGATGAAAGAACATATATATAACATAAAAAAGAAATACAAAAACCAAGCACTTTATAAACATAGCTCTGAATGTTTAGGTTTCAGAAAATTTTTGTTCTCTATTTTAGAACATTGTACTAATGACATTCGGGGGGGGGGGGATTTTAAAAAATTATATAGTGCAAAGGGAAGCTAAATGGCAGATTAAGCTGCAGGAAGACCAGAGGCCTGGTTTGAATGATGCCATCAATATCAAGTGTTTTTTAAAAGATCGTAAATTACAAATTAGAAAATTATAGTGATTTTATGAGTTTGTTTATTATTATATATTTTTTATATACATACATACTAAATATTTTTGTATCAAGTTTTGTTTTATATAGCTTTTAGACTAGTTATAACATTGGAATTGAATAATTGTCTTTGTCTTTCGGCTTTTCCCAGTTAGGGGTTGCCACAGCGGTACTCCGGTCCGCTAATGATTGGCAGTTGGTTTTTATGGTGTCAAGTTGCCAGCCCGACGCCCAACCTTCAACGAAGGCACGCCCATTCAACATATGTCTTTCGAACGCCCACTCGACCACGAGGAGGACATGCAGACTCCACACAGAAAGCACTCCCAACCCAAGCCGAGAATCGAACGGGAAAACCTCTTGCTGTGAGGCAACAACACTACCTCTGCACCACCGCAGAAGTAATTGGAATTGAATAATTAATTGGTATCAGTTAAAGAGTAGGCATATATTGTGTTTTATTTTTTCACTGTCGTGTGGTTCTGAAGAAGTCATCTGACGAAAGCTTTAATTAAAGTGGAGTTACGCTATCCGTTTGCTGTATTCCTTTGTTTCAGCCTTGGATTTGGTGTTTTTTTGTTTCCTACTCATAGTCATTGAGGGTCTGTTAATGAAGGTGTCTTGCTATTCCTGCCTTTTTAGAAGCAGATATGAGTTTTAACCCGATGATGCTCCAGTCTCCCCCTGAAAAGTCACATTTTTTGGCTGGTAAGTTTATATGGTTAAAAAGTACAAAAAATATATTAAAAAAAACATTTTTAATAAAGAATGCTTTTTATTGAGTTGCTCTAAAAAGTAAAAAAATAAGGAAGAAGAGAGAAAATTTTGCAAAAGAAACAAAGACAAGCTGATTTGAGACAAGCATATGAGGTTGGTTTTGTTGATTCCTGCTACTTCTTCTGGTACCTCATTACCACAATTAGCAAAACCAACCTTGAATACTTTTCTGAAATCAGTTTGTCTGTGTTTCTTTTGCAAAATTTTCACTCTTCTTCCTTATTTTTTTACTTTTTATAGTGACTCAGTATAAAGCATTCTTTACTAAAAAAAAACTTTTTTATATATTTTTGTTTTTACTTTTAGTCTTTAAGTAAAATATTGTCTGTAGTGTGTAGGGAGAAGTGAGAGAGAGTGTGTGTGTGTGTGTGTGTGTGTGTGTGTGTGTGTGTGTGTGTGTGTGTGTGTGTGTGTGTGTAGGAAGTGATGTAGGTTTTTAAGGCTGCTTGTAGTACACATGCACCCAGGTCCGTACCTTTGTGTTCCTGTCACGTCTTTCTGATTGTGTCCCTCGTCAGTGAGCAGCTCAGCATTTTTTCCATCTTGTTTTATTGTGTCTCTAGGACTCGTGCACGCGTGCGCGTGTGTGTGTGTGAGTGTATCTGTGTGTGTGTGTGTGTGTGTGTGTATGTAAAAAATGATGTAGGGAGATGCAAGAGAAGAGTGTGTGTATGTGTGTGTGTGTGTGTGTGTGTGTGTGTGTGTGTGTGTGTGTGTGTGTGTGTGTGTGTGTTTCTGGAGTAAATGATGTAGGGAGATGTGAGAGAGTGTGTGTGTGTGTGTGTGTGTGTGTGTGTGTGTGTCTGGAGGAAATGATGTAGGGAGATGTGACAGAGAGTGTGTGTGTGTGTGTGTGTGTGTGTGTGTGTGTGTGTGTGTGTGTGTGTGTGTGTGCGTGTGTGTGTTTGTGTGCAGGAAATTATGTAAGTTTTCGTTTAAGGCCATTTGTAGTACAGTGCATCCTACTGAAATCTGTGTTTTTGAAGCAAATCATTAAGGACTGTAGCCACTAAATAATGATTGGAATTTGAGTTGTACTTCATATCCTTCCAGAAAAGCATGATAATGCATAACCTGTTATTCTAGCAAGTTTCTAAGAGTAAATTTTATTTTTGGAACTCCCCTCCCATACCATCACATCCCATCATTTTCGGTTTAGTCCACATTTTTTGAGAGGTATGTTCAGAAGTTTTGCACCAAGCGATAGAGGGGTAGAACATTACTTTCTATTTACATGACATTGCTAGTCATGACCCAAGTGAAAACAATAGATTACAGAGGTGAAGAAAAAACAATATCTGGATGCCAAACTGCAGACAAGATCTCCCATTAACAACACTGACCATACCTCTGAAGTGTACCTTATTACGAGGAATGTACCTCATTTGGCGTCTTGAAAAGGTCATGTTCCTCAAAGTTCCACATTGAAACGGTCTGGCACACATTTTGTGGTAGGAATTTTTTTAACTAATATCCATCGAAAATAGAAATAAATCATATTAATTCATTAAAATATCTTTTTTATAAGTAAAATCTGCATATTTTAACCATCCCATGACCCTCCTAGTTAACGTTGTCAGTAAACCATTAGTATGTGTTCCACATTTTGCCCATTTGTTCCACATTATGAAGGCTGGTGTTCCTCATTTTGGGTATGGAAGGTTGAGAGCTATGACACTGACTCCTGGTGGGGATCCAAACACCCCCAATGGACCATTCTTACGTAATAAAGCCCTCTTAAGTTAAGGTTTTTGCAGGAAGGTCTAAATGTATCATCCCACCCCTCTCATTTTTTCTAGAGTCCACTGGGACATTCGGTCCTTCCAATGGGATTATTCCTCCTGGTGATACATTGTTTCACCACAAACTGAGACTACACTTCACGAAATGCTGTGTGTTGCTGCATTAGTATGCAAGCCTAGTGATGTTGTTTTGCTGCTAGAATTGTATTCAATCACTTGTACTGTTTTTGTGGATTGTATTTGTATTAGTTTTATTGTGAGTGAGTTTTTTAAATATAGCATCAAGCTTGTAGGTGACAGAACCATGACTGACGAGCAAGAAATCATGTGCAAATTGGAAAACATCAAGGAAATTACCTGAGAGACCAAAAGCTGCTTTGGTATGACCAGATTATTTTTTTTTTCTCTCAGCAAGGATAGCAGAGGTTTGGCTGTTGTCATGATATTGCAGACTTACATGTTAAGGCTCAAGTATGGCTTGACATGAACTGTTTTTAATTATACATTGCTGTGTTCTGCGATATTCTGGGACAAAGGGGAGGCAGTGTGTGTGAGTGTGTGTGTGTGTGTGTGTGTGTGTGTGTGTGTGTGTGTGTGTGTGTGTGTGTGTGTGTGTGTGTGTGTGTGTGTGTGTGTGTGTGTGTGTGTGTGTGTATATATACGTGTGCGCATGTGTGTGTAGTGTAGGAAATGATGTAGGGAGATGCAAGAGTGCGTGTGTATGTGCATGTGTGTGTCTGTGTGCGCATGTCTGTAGGTCTCAGTGGATCTGTTTTGTGTGTGTGTGTGTGTGTGTGTGTGTGTGTGTGTGTGTGTGTGTGTGTGTGTGTAGGAAATGATGTAGGGAGATGCAAGAGTGAGTGTGTATGTGCATGTGTGTGTCTCTGTGTGCATGTCTGTAGATCTCAGTGGATCTGGTGTGTGCACGCGCGCATATGTGTGTGTGTATATGTGTTTTAATAATGTCAGAGGGACACTATTTAACTTACAGAGTAAAATATTGTCTCTCTGTCATTATTAGAATGCTTTTTATTGAAAATGGCTTAGCAAGACAGTGGAAAAAACACCATGCTTTGCATAACTTGAATATATTATGGTGTTCATTGTTGTGTCTTCGGCACTTTTATGGGGTTATTAAAAATCCCTTTTGTTTTTATTTTTTTCCCAGACTTTTATGAATGGCAGTATAATCCCCTTAGGAAATATGCAAAAACATTTTATTTTTATTTTGTTTGCTATACTTGTCTAATGTTGGTGACATTAATATGTGTTGCAGAGGTTTTGTCAATTTGCTTTTGATTGTTTATGTTGGCATGAATGTTTGGTACCTCTATGCATGTACTCTATATGCAGTAGTTCGCCCATGTTGTTATGTTTGATCCCACTTATGCTCTGCTTTGGGTAAATTGGTCATTTGCTGCAGAGGGCAGAACCTCAGACTTTTTGGTCATGGTAGAAAGCTGCTGCTGTAACTGACTTTGTACTACACAGTGGTACAACTCCTCCAGCAGGGATAGTAGGATCTCTGGATAGGGGCCAGGTGTCCAGGGCAGGAGCAGGTCCAAGCAACTCTGAAATGGGGTATAATGCTGTATATGCAGGGTACAGCTTGTCCGTGTGAACCTGCTAATGGTGTACTGTCATGCTGCTTATGTTGGCTTTACTGAGTGTCATCACAGTAAGTCTAGGATGTTAGTCTGAACTGAAGGAGGAGCTTACATTTCCTGCATGTCTTTGCAAACAATGCATGTGATATTTGTCAATGGTCACTATGTCTTTTAGTGTTTGACTGCGGTAATTTGGTTTATACTTGAGGCTAACTGGTAGTGGGTGGGTTTGGTGCAATGGTTGAGGTCTTTACCTCATAGACACAAAGTACAGGGTTTGGTGCTGACCTCTGACTGTTGGCTAGGCTTATAAAGGCCCTTCCGAGCAGTTAGCCTAGTATTCATCTATGAATCTCTATGAATCTAGTCTCTATGATCTTGGTGTCAGATTCTTCTTTATGAGCCATTTGTAATATAGGGGTCACCTGGATCACATTGCAGGACTTCGGTGTCTTCCAGATTGCTGCACAGTCCATTTTATATTACAAGATGGACAGCTTATTTCTTTGTAGCTATTCTAAGAGAAAAAGCTATGACTTTAAGTCATAATTTTTTTTTTCAACGCTGATGTCAACCTCCCTGGGAAGGGTCAGAGATGTTTCAGGCCTGATCCAAGTTAATCAGATAATGTATACATGCAACATAGATGTTTGGTCACATTGTAATGTGGGAACAGACTACATCCAGTATGTTGTGTTTGCTTTCCATACTAACAGTATAGTGTACCTCACCAAATATTGATGATTTACAGTATCTAATACTGTGTCTGGATATTGAAACTTTCAATACATTTTTTATGTTTAGGGGATCCAAGTGGACATTTCTATGGTTTAAGGGTTATTTGCAGTGTCTCCTCCTCTTCTGTGTGGCCTGGGTATGCTGAGTAGATAACCAGCAGTACATTTCATGATCTCATAGTTTTTTGGGGAAAGAAGAGGAGGGCTTTTGCCAAAAATTATTGCCCAGACTTGATACTTTTATAAATTATTATGTACTGTAATGCAACATACTGTGGCTTGTGCATATAGCAACCTCACTGGACATAGGTCTGGCTTGTTTCACAACAGGGTCAAACAAGATAAAATGTGTACATCTGTAAAAACCAGTGCAGTATTTGTCATTTGTATTTCTGCTGATCATGTGGCATGTTCTGTGGCTCATGTCTGCATGTCTTCAGTCATGATTGATGCTTTCTATTGAGTTTGGGTGCTATAACTGTGTTCATAATTTGTCATTGCAAGCATTCAACTGACTACAAAAATAATTTCCAAGTCACTTCCTGTAACAACACTAACATATAACTAGTAAGTCAAACAAAGCTTCTAGGAGTCAATTTTGATGAAAGCTTAGAATCTGATCATCACATAAAACAAGCATTAAAAAACACCCACCAAAAGCTAGGTGAGCTTTATAGAGTCAAACAATATCTCACAGGTAATGCCAGAAAAAGTATTGCTTAATCCCTTGTCATCCCTACACTACATTAGCTGCTCCTGTCATGATTAACTTATAGTCCAGTCAAATCACTCTTGAAATAGTGCTGTAATAAATTTGACACCAGTCATCATTATAGGACAGATCACTGTCTAGACTTAAAAAGCTTCAGTGGTTAGAACAAAAGCATGATGTTACACTTTCCCAGCTAGTCACTTTTCATAAACTCATGTATTATTCAGGCAAATTATTTTTATGACTTTATGATTTTATGACTAACAAGAAAGTTTCTGTTGAGGAGATTAGACTAGTAGAGGTGTTATTGGAAATAATTCTAGAAAACAACTTCTTTTTGTTTAACAACGAGTACTACCTACAACAAATTGTTGTTGCCATAGGTTCACCATGTGGTGCCAGCTTTTCCAGCTTAGTGATGACACAATGATAACACCAATTCATCCTGGGTAATGAAGCTGTTTATGAGAACATCTTTTTCTATACACGCTTCTTGGACGACATTTGTATAACACTAAAACTCGCTATATTTTTATCTGTGGCTGCATAACTGTCTGGGTTTTTGTTTTCTAATGTTCTTCCAATTGGCTCAGTATCTGCATATACTAAGTAGTGGTTCAGGACATTGTCCTGCATGTGGTAGCTATTTGCTCAGTGTGTTTTTTATAATCTTTATAATATATATTTACCATCTCAAAAGTGCTTACTCCTCTCTGTACTCTTCTTTTCTAGACCTAACACCACTCTTAAGTATTCAACTGCAGTACCACCTTTAACATTTCTATAAGAAAAGTGCAGTCCTGGTGTGAACTGTCTGCAAACAGCTACAGTTAACTTTGAGTATGTGTCTACCTGTTTGAGCCAATCTTCATTTTCCCCTGGAGAGTACTGTGCTTTGGCTGTAAGCAGCCCCCACCCCCACACCACACACATCTTCCACTTTCTCTTATTCCCTTCTGTTAGCAAATAGTATCCATAACTGATCAATACTGTGTGTTTGTTGATTTAAACTATGACCACAGTAGCCTACTGATACAAGGTTATCCTGGTTTTCCACCTGAGAAATTAAGACAAGACTTACAGTTTCAGAGCAGTCCTTGGTCAATTGTGATTGTTTCTTAACACATACTTGTCTTGCTTTGTGATTGTTTCCAGCCCTCATACAAGAACCTAACAGGGTCTCTACCCGCTTTGCTCCCCACCCTGCCCCTATTCCCTCCCACCCCCAGTGGTCCCACCTTTATTGCACTCAAACCCCTCCCATCTTTCCAATAGCCAACCACAGCGCTAACCCAACACTACCTCCTCCATATTCCCTCTACTATCACACCTCCTCAACTGACATGTACAAGCATACCTTTCCTTTGCTCACTGCATGCACTCTCCTTGCTTATCTTACATCCTACCAAAGCTCCATCATTCCCCCACTCAACCACTACCACTGTACTACTACTCACACCACCACCCATGTCTCACCCATACTCAGCTCCCTCCCACCAGCACAAGAACCATCCCTATGCACCCCCACATATTCTACCAACTATATTACTCAAATGTAAAGCATCCCTACAACTTAACATAGTAACCCTCCCACCATACCTATTACCCACAGAGAACAATCCTAAAATTTCCCTTATAAACAAACACATTCAAAAACTGAGAAAACTAATAATCTCATGCATATCAAAACTAGCCCTAAGTGGAGACATCCACCCCAACCCTGGCCCTACCATCTCCAACCCCAATCCTCATAATCAGACTAGAAACCACAACTTCTCCCATATTACAGCCAATAGAAAGCCAAGTGACTTCCTTCTACTAAGCCTAAATATTAGAAGTATATCCAACAAAGTCCATGAACTCCATGCCACCATAGACTTATACTCCCCAGATATAGTCGTCCTGACAGAAACCTGGCTAAAACCTCACATTACCAGTGAGCAAATACTCCCTACAGGTTACGGCATACTAAGAGTAGACCTGCTAAACAAAAAAGGAGGTGGTGTAGCTATAATATTTAAACAGCATCTAAACATCCAGATCTTAAAATCATCAGCTCCACAAATAGGCAATGAAGAAATAATATATACCAACCTCAAAATTAACCAAAACAAAACCATCAACATAATTGGATGCTACTTCCCACCTGGCCAAAACATCCCTCCACTAGAAAACCTCCTCAGCTGGTCTACCCACCATCTCCCCCAAGAAACTATCATCTTAGGTGATTTCAATATTGACTGGCAATACTGTTCTGGCAACAATCCAACCCATCATGTACACCTTCATGGCTTCACCCAACTAGTCCAGTCACTAACAAGGATAAATAAAAACTCCAGCAAGCACACTACCCTGGATTGGATACTAGTCAGTAAGAACCCCCAGTCATATATAACAGGCTGCTTATCAGATAGCCTCAGTGATCACTCCCCAACATTCCTACTCAAAAAATACCTGTACCAAGCTAAACCTGTCATCTATCATCAAATACGTAAAAAATAAACTTTAACCCACTCACATTCATCTCATCCCTCAAAGAATGTAACTGGCATGCTCTAAAGTACCTCAGTCTAGATGACGCAGTTGAATTTTTTAATACTACCTTCCTGAACATCCTTAATTACCATGCCCCCATAAGATTTTCCAGAACCAAAGCACAACCCTCCCCATGGCTACAGAAAACCACTAAGTCAGAAATGAAAAACAGGGATAAAGCCTGGGAGCACTGGCGCAAAACCAAAACCCCCGCAGCTAGACAGAAATTCCTAGAACTACGCAATAGAGTCAAAAAGCTAATAAAACGGGACAAATTCCAATACTACCAGTCTGCCCTAGACTCCTCACAACACAGCCCCAAACAATTCTGGTCCTCCATAAACTCCATCCTCCACCCAGGTAAAGTCAGTACCCCTCCTCCTAACATCCCTCACTCCCCAGAAAATATTGCTACCTCATTCAACACACACTTCACCCAAACCATACTATCACTAGCTAAACAACGCAACCCTCCCTCCAACCCACACCTTCAACTAGTAATCTCCCCACTGCCTTCTCTTTTCTCCTGTACCTACCTCCAACATAAAAAACTCTTAACTAAACTTAAACCCACCAAATTAACAGCAGACAACCTCCCAAGTGAATACCTACAAATCGCAGCTGATGCTCTGGCCTACCCAGTATCCATCTTGATTAACCGATCTCTGTCAGAAAGTTACGTTCCCACATTGTGGAAAGTCTCACATATAATTCCCTCCACAAAGGCGGACCCTCTGCAGAACTAACCAATTATCGCCCCATAGCTATTCTCTCTCCACTCTCCAAAATACTAGAGAGATGCATACACTCTGAGGTCTCACACTACCTCCTTACTAACAACCTCCTTTCCAGTACTCAGCATGGTTTCCGACCAAACCATAGCACCACCACTGCCTTACTCTCCTTTACTAACACTATCCTTCAGCATAAAAACAATGGCTATCTCTCCTCTGCTACTTTCTTAGACCTATCTAAAGCATTTGACATGGTCCCACACAAACAACTTATCTCTGTCCTCAATAACCTATCCTTCTCACAATCAGTCACCAACTGGTTTCAGAGTTACCTGTCTGACCGCCAACAATCCGTTGTATGGCAGAATGACATATCTCCCCAACTACCTGTCTCCATAGGGGTTCCCCAAGGATCCATCATTGGACCCCTACTTTTCTCTGTTTACACCAATAATCTAGCCTCTGCCACCAAACATGGCACACTCATCCAATACGCAGATGACTCGACCATCATCTTTTCAGACCAGTCCCTACCCAAACTGCAAAAAGTCACACAGGAAGCCTTTTCCTCTGTTGAAACAGGGTTATCCGATGCTCAATTAATACTCAACCCAAACAAAACTAAACTACTCATCTTCCAACCCACCAAACATACTCAAAACAACTCTCACTTTAACATCACAGCAAAAGACAACACCACTATATACCCAACTGAACACATCAAATTGCTAGGAGTGGAAATAGACAATAAACTAAAATTTGACATTCACATATCCATGACCATAAAAAGTCCACAAAAACTAGGAGCATTATACAGAAATAAACAATTTCTCACCAAAGCAGCAAAGATTTCAATAGCAAATTCCCACCTTATCTCCACCCTACTTTATGCCTCTCCAGTATATACCAACCTAAGGCAATGTGATCTAAACAAGCTAGAGACCTGCTACAACAAAATTGCCAAATTCGCCACAGGGGCATCCTACCATAGTCACCACTGTCTCTCACTTGCTGAACTGGGCTGGCTTGAACTCCCTCACCTCCTTCAGTGGTATCAACTCTCACTCGCCCACAAACTAGTAAACCATCCACTAAATGTCCCATCCCTCCAGAATCTACTCCAACCCTATCGCACCACCAGACCACTAAGATCCATCAACAAAAATCACTTGCAGATCACTAAAGCCAATAACTCTGCTGGTGAAGCACTATTCTCTTGCGCCATAGCCAAATTATGGAACTCACTCCCACCCACAATTACCTCCGTACCATCATGCACCAACTTCAAAACTTTATTAAAAGTGCACCTAAAACATGCTGGCTATGCCCTTGCAACTCCCACTCTAATATCATCCACCCCATTCAACTACTACCTTTCTTTCACCTCCACTAACTACCTTGATGATAGCAAGCTCAGATGCTCATAAGCCTAGTACTTATTATACAGCAGGAACTTCTCATTGTTACATTTGTTAATGCCTGTTATGTACTTCACAGATAAAGATTCTAGTTGTCTACTGATGTACTATGTTCTTCACACTGTTTAAAACTAAACTAAAACACTATCTAACCAATCACTGGCTATGCTCATGCAACAACCCAAGCTGATCTTTCCAACTCCTCACACAAACCGCATCCTTACACTCCTCTCAGGTAGATTTTTTTCTTTTCAGTGTTCATGCTGTCTCTTATCTATCGACTATACTCCTATCTACATTCCATTACTAACTTTCTTGTCACTTATCTATCAACTATACTCTTCTCTACATACTATTGAAAACTTTTAAACAAACTCCTTAATCTCTGCTGTATCATACTACCCATTCCAGTATTTCTGTATCAGCTATATCTCCTATTACCTTACTTTCTCATTTTCCGTTTTAATGTCTTAAGTATTTTTTGTGCTTGAAATACCCCAAGTAATGTGGAATATGCTTATTGTGCTTGTAATAACTTGTATATTGTGTTTATATTTTTTACCATGTATTAGATAGCGGCCTCCACTGAAAATGGACATGTATCCAGTTGGACTAGCCCGGTTAACAAATGTAAAATAAATAAAATAAAATAAAATCTGTAAATATGTTGTAAGTAATTTATATGTTAAATTGTTAATCGCTATGTAATCCAATGTAACTACTGTCTGTTTATTTTACTGTGGAGCTTTTCTCCCCGGGCCTCCGCTGAAAATGGACCCACGTCCAGTCGGACACTCCCGGTCAACAAATTTAAATAAATAAATAAATAAATAAATGAAAGGGGATAGCCAGAATGCCTGTGATATGGTGAATTATTTTAATAATACTACCAGGTTTTTGAAATTTACTAGTTCATTAATGAGGACAAAATTAACTATTTGGATATTGAACTAAGGTAGGACAGTGTGAATCAAAAATACACATCTTGTATATATAGGAAAGAGATGTAATGTAATACTTTCTTGCATTTCTCCAGCTCACACCCCCTGCATCAAAATAAATCTGTCCTCAAGGGTCAATTGGTGTGAGCTGCCAGAATGACAAGTGACGAAAGTAGATTCTTAGAAGAGTGTACAATGTTACAACATATGTTTGCACACAGGGGGTATCGGGAAGCCTTCCTAACTGAGGTAATCACAGAAGTTCAATCAGAACGTGAACTAGGGGTCTTCACACCCATTTTACATCATGATGTTGGGCATGTTTACAATGTCAGTGTAGTT
Organism: Protopterus annectens; assembly: GCF_019279795.1. Classification (NCBI taxonomy): domain Eukaryota; kingdom Metazoa; phylum Chordata; order Ceratodontiformes; family Protopteridae; genus Protopterus; species Protopterus annectens. Next base: position 1,261,875,459 of record NC_056732.1, on the reverse strand, counting down.
GTACCTCCAATGTCTATGGAAACATCTCTGAATGTGGAAGGAAGTAGGGATGGTTGCAATACTAAACCTCAATTTTCTCTAAGTTTTACAACTACTTATACAATAGAAGCAATCGAAGTAAGGCAAATTTTATGGAATAACTGGGCCTTACTGCAAACAGATAAACTGGTACTACAGAAACTGGGACCCACACCTGTGATCACCTACAGAAAGGGAAGAAACTTAAAAGGTCTAATTGAAGGTGGGATGACTAGCATGAGCAGAAGTACAGGAATGTACAAATGTGAATCGTGTAACCAATGTAAGCTTATGGAAACGGGGCAAGTGTTTAAAATTGGTGCCCTTAAATTTAACACCAAACACAGACTTAACTGCAATTCTAGGTCTGTGATATATGTAGCCCAATGCCAAACCTGCCCAGCCTTTTACATAGGCAAGACAGACCGTAAGCTGAGAGAACATGTGTATGAGCATGTATATAACATCAGTAGGAACAAATAGGAAAATGCTCTAGCTCATCACTGTATCAAATGTCCATTGCACAAATTTAAATTTAGGGCTATTGATCATGTTGCCACTGACATTTGAGGTGGTCCTACCTCTCTCTTGTTGGAGAAACTTGAATTAATGTGGCAGTTAAGAGTAAATGCTTCATGCCCTCCAGGTTTGAACGAGGTTTGTTCCCTAGCATGTGTCTTAAAATTGAAAAGTCTGGAGAGGAGACAACTGTATTTGTAGTGTATTCTGGTTCTTGTTTTTAATAATAATTTTATTCAATTTGCCCATGTTAATTTGTGGATTAACTCTAATGATGTTACTTGTTGCTACTATCGTGACATATAACTTACTTTTAACTAATTTATATAGATATATATATATATATATATATATATATATATATATACACACATTTTTTGTATATGTATTGTTTATTTTTATTTATATATGTCGTATGCTTTTACATTTTGCATACATTGCCACATATTCATAGACAGTATAAATGATGCATGTAGAGCTGAGTTCTACCTAGGTTATTAGCTTTTTTGTGTGAATGTATGATTACAGTGTCTTTTTAAAAGTTTTTAAAGTTAATTGGTTTTAACCACATGCTTAATTAAGTTTAATTAGTAGTGATTTATAAGAGTGTATCCTTATTTGTCTTGTATCCGAAGAAGTTTGGCCAAGGTGCTAAACGAAAAGCGCTTTATCTTATTTGGTCCTCAGTGCTATTGTTATACGATAGTAAAGTGGACTTCTGGTCAATTGAGAAGACTTCTGTTTTTCAGAGTTTGTGTTTGTGTCTTCAGTAATGTTATCCAGGCAAATACTTTACTATGAAAAATACGCAACAACTTTATAATCTAAGTTGACAACTGTGACCCACTGGCAAAATATTAGCGGTTACAAAAGCTAACAACTCAGCTGATGACTGTTCATACTCCTCTTTCCTGGACAATGTTTGGAGCACTGCTCCTGTCACTAGAAGAAACACAGTACACACCCACTCTTTTAAGGCCTAAACAAGAGAATACCTGAAAGATACCTGGCTCTGTAAATATACAACTGCTGGATGATAAATGTCCTGTCCTGTACTTTCTGTTTTCTTTCCAAGCACTGTCCCATAAGCCATTGGGCACAAAGCTCCTCCTCCTTGTCCTCTTCTTGTTCTTCCTTCTACCTTTCCTAAAACATTCTGCCTCACCTCTTAATACTAACCCTCCATTTTCTTCCTTTTCACTGCTTCTGCCGTGTTCATTTCCAAATATGTTTCATAGCTCTTTACATGATGGTGGTATTAATTAATGATACTCTGTTTAAATGTTGTATATTTGTTGATTACTTGTATACCTCTGTTTACTATGTTCTTTATGCAGTGTTTTTTTTTTCCGGAGCATGTCTCGCCAGAAAAAGTTTCATAGCTCATTACATGATGCTGTTATTAATGATACTTGCTTAAATTTTGTATATTTGTTGATTACTAATTTTTCCCCATGCCTCCTGTGAAATGGGGTAGCTTCTGCCCAGTCAGACTGCCCCCGTCAACAAATGCAATAAATAAAGAATTAATTCATGCTGTCGTGATCTTAACATTGTGAGAAATTGTACATTAGAAGGATTTATGGTTTTGGGTAGAATGGAACGTAAAGCAAAGTCCATACATATTCAACAGTATTTCCCTGCATTGTTTTTATAACTGTCTTTGATTGCATTCTGGTATGTATCACCAAATTCAGATAGCAGCCACCAAAGGTAAGTACCAGGACAGTATTAGACAGGTCAGTCCCATGTTGAAGATGTGCACCACAGGAAAGTAGTATTTGTACATTTTTGATTGCTTTTAATTTGCATTGTGTGCTGTTTACATATGCGACATGACATAGAACACAAAGGGATAGAGACTGTAATTATTTTCTGACAACTTATAAATGTTTTAAGCAAGTTAATATTTGCAGTAATAACTTGACATTTATGCAAATCACTGGGTCCTGTAGTATACCAAATTCATGCATATATAATAGCAGAGGAAATTAACAGTGCTACATTAAACACACATTGGGAGAAAACTAAATTAACACTTCACTTTTATTGCATTATTAAAAACAGCTAGTGTTTTGGCAAAAGCCTCCTTGGTTAAAAAATTGGGTCTGGAAAATCCAGATATCAATATCATTATGGAAAGTACTCCAGCAGAAAAATTATACAAAGAGAGAGAAAAATAGAGGATACTGAACACTTGGAGAAAATACCAGCTTATGCAAACAAATAAATAGGTGAATGAGTATCTTAACTGCAGGGAACAATAAAAACATCAAACTGACTAAACATTTGTCAACAAATATCTAGAATTTATTAAAGTTATTAACAGGGGTAAACCACTGATACAAATGGTCCAACATCAGTCTCAGATCAGAAGTTCAAAACCCAAACAGCACAAGACGTCGCAAGAAACAACTTTGTACACAGAATGATATGTGAATTAAGACCAGAAAGTTGCATAACAAGGTGAATAGTACATATCATATTTTCAAAACCATGTAGTGATTCACTTGTTGAGGACTAATAAGGAGGTGATAGGTCTATAGTGTTATGGAAGAGCAAGAGAGGAAATGAGCATTGGGCCAAGAGAGGGTTAGAAAAGGTAAATGGCTTGTTGAGAACAAAAAGCATTTGCATTTAGCTTAAGATGTGAGATAAGCTTTTAGCTGTGAATGGAAATTTGATAAAAAGACTTGCCTTTACAATAGGAGGACAAGGTTTCTGCAGTTTTGGGCAAAGGATGGAGAAGGAATGGTCAGTGCAATGAAGTTGTATTTTGAGTAGTAGGCCTGAGTGGTTAAAGCTTCTAACATTATATATATATATCACTGTTGGTATGACTAGTTTAGATGTTGGGAGAGGTCTCCTCCTTGAAGTTTATACTGCTGAGAGCTGAGAAGGATTGTTAGCCATTTGACTTATTCTAAAGTTTTAAAGTAATGTTTATGTCTAGAGGAGACAGTGATGAAGTACCATATAGAATTATAGTGGAGGCATGTCTCCTTGAATTAGCTGAAGACCATATTGCAGTTAATCCAACACAATGCTTTTGCCAGTAGAATTACTGCTAGGTCTTGAAAGAAATGGGTAGATTTTATTAACCCAAATAGGGGTGAATTCATTGTTTTTGCATGTGTTGTTATGATAAAAGTGGAAGTTAAGTGAGGTGTCCAACCAAATTCCAAAGTATTTGAATGAGTTGTCATTTTCATTGTGACTATATAGATGATTGAAGATGTAGAGAGAATTGGAGAATTCATACACTGTAATTTTCTTTTCATTAATACAATGTAACAGGCAGCTAACCCTTTGCAACATTTTGTGAATGAAAGTACTGTTGATTTTACAGCGGACATCAGTGTCTGAACATAACAGTCAGATGTTAGTCTTTGCTTTCTTCACATACAGACTGCCTTTTAAGCATGTAAATAGCCACTGTCAGAAGACTGCAGCTGCATAAATGTGTTCTGAGAATATTTGCATGTACAGCCAATGAGTGGTCAGCATCTAGTCAAACCCACTGCTTGTGCATGGCACAGCTGTCCTCTTTACCCCTACCCTTACTACAGCTCTTATGGGAGCAAGCAAGATAAAGCAGTCAGTGGACAACTTTTCTCTCAGGGATGGTTTGGGGGTGGTCTTTGCCACACTGCTGACATTTACAAAGCTTGGGGTTGTCAATGATGCAAGGACCACATGAACCCAGAGTCAACTCATGTGAGTATGTTAGGTGGTACCAACTATGACAATGTGTCATTGGCACAATGGTGCAATTGTCTACATGGCAGGGATAGTTTGAAGAGGAAGCCAGAGACCAGTTTATGGTGGAAATGTCCTCCTCATCAGAGTAACGTGACCCATGAAACTCTTAATGTGGACAAGTTAGGTCTACTCAGGTTGTGGAAAACTGACTAAGAGGGACTCCCAAAATATGTACCAGATGTGAGGCAAGACGACTAAATAATCCAGAATCAGAGCCATCATGGGCAAGTAAACTTCCCAAAAATAATTAAAAAAGGTACTTTACTTGTAACTGCCTCATTATCAAGTTGCTGCTGCTTCACACATCATTGTTTGGATCATCAGGAAGCACTACATTATGAAGTAATCATTTAATCTATTTCCTGAAATTGCTGTGAGGGTTGGAACTTTGAATGTTGGCAGTGTGACTGTTATAGGAAGAGAGCTAGCTGATATGATGTACAGAAGGAAGGTTGGTATATTGTGTATGCAAGAGACCAGATGGAAGGAGAGCGAGGCTAGGTGTATCGGAGTTGGGTTCAAATTGATTTATCATGGTGTGGATGGGAGGAGAAATGGCGTAGGGGTTATCCTGAAGGAACAGTATGCTAAGAGAGTTTTGGAGGTGAAAAGAGTGTCGGATAGAGTGATGTTTATGAAGCTGGAAATTGATGGTGTAATGATGAATGTTGTTAGTGCATATGCTCCACAAGTTGGGTGTGCGATGGATGAGAAAGAAAGATTTTGGAGTGAGTTGGATGAAGTGGTGATGACTGTACCTAAGGGTGAGAGACTGGTGATTGGAGCAGATTTCAATGGGCATGTTGGTGAAGGGAACAGAGGGGATGAGGAAGTGATGGGTAGGTATGGTGTTAAGCAAAGGAATGCAGAAGGTCAGTTGGTAGTGGATTTTGCGAAAAGGATGGACATGGCTGTGGTGAATACGTATTTTAACAAGAGGGAGGAGCATAGTGTGACATACAAGAGTGGAGGAAGATGCACACAGGTGGATTATATCTTATGTAGTAGGGCCAGTCTGAAGGAGATTGGAGACTGTAAAGTGGTGGAGTGTAGTTAGGCAGCATAGGATGGTGGTTTGTAGGATGACATTGGTGATCAATAAGAGGAGGAGGAGTGTAAGGGCAGCACCAAGGATCAAATGGTGGAAATTGAAAAAGGGTAATTGTGAGGTGGAGTTCAGGGAAGAGTTAAGACAGGCACTGGGTGGCAGTGAAGAGTTACCGAATAGCTGGGTAACTACAGCAGAGCTAGTAAGGGAGATGGCTAGAAAGGTGCTTGGTGTGACATCTGGAAAGAGGAAGGAGGACAAGGAGACCTGGTGGTGGAATGAAGAAGTACAGGAGAGTATACAGAGAAAGAGGTTGGCGAAGAATAAGTGGGATTGTCAGAGAGATGAAGAAAGCAGACAGGAGTATAAGGAGATGAGGTGCATGGCAAAGAGAGAGGTGGTGAAGGCTAAGGATAAGGCATATGAAGAGTTGCATGAAAGGCTGGACACTAAGGAGGTAGAAAAGGACCTGTATCGATTGGCTAAATAGAGGGACCGAGCTAGTAAAGATGTGCAGCAGGTAAGGGTGATAAAGGATAATGACGGAAACGTACTCACAAGCGAGGAGAGTGTGTTGAGCAGATGAAAACAGTACTTTGAGGGGCTGATGAATGAAGAGAATGAGAGGGAGAGAAGGTTGAATGATGTGAGGATAGTGAATCATGAAGGGAAGTAAATTGGCAAGGAGGAAGTAAGGATAGCTATGAAGAGGAGAAGAATGGAAAGGCTGTTGGTCCAGATGACATACCTGTGGAAGCATGGAGGTGTTTAGGTGAAATGGCAGTGGAGTTTTTAACTAGATTGTTTAATGAAATCTTGGAAAGTGAGAGGATGCCTGAGGAATGGAGAAAAAGTGTTATGGTACCGATTTTTAAGAATAAGGGTGATGTGCAGAGCTGTAGTAACTACAGAGGGATTAAATTGATCAGTCACAGCATGAAGTTATGGGAAAGAGTAGCTGAAGCTAGGTTATGAAGGGAGGTGATGATTAGTGATCAGCAGTATGGTTTCATGCCAGGAAAGAGCACTACAGATGCGATGTTTGCTCTGAGAGTGTTGATGGAGAAGTACAGAGAAGGTCAGAAGGAGTTGCATTGTGTCTTTGTGGACTTAGAGAAAGCATATGACAGGGTGCCTACAGAGGAGTTGTGGTATTGTATGAGGAAGTCAGAAGTGGCAGAGAAGTATGTAAGAGTGGTACAGGATATGTACGACGGTAGTGTGACAGCGGTCAGGTCTGCAGTGGGAGTGATGGATGCGTTTAAGGTGGAGGTGAGATTACATCAAGGATCAGCTCTGAGCCCTTTCTTATTTGCAATGGTGATGGACAGGTTGACAGACGAGAACAGACAGGAGTCCCGGTGGACTATGATGTGTGCAGATGACATTGTGATCTGTAGTGAGAGTAGGGAACAGGTGGAGGAGACCTTGGAGAGGTGGAGATATGCTCTAGAGAGACAAGGAATGAAGGTCAGCAGGTCTAAGACAGAATATATGTGTGTGAATGAGAGGGAGGATAGAGGAATGGTAAGGATGCAGGGAGTAGAGGTGGCGAAGGTGGATGAGTTTAAATACTTGGGATCAACAGTTCAGAGTAATGTTGAGTGTAGAAGAGAGGTGAAGAAGAGAGTACAGGCAGGGTGGAGTGGGTGGAGATGTGTCAGGAGTGATTTGTGACAGATGAGCACCAGTAAGAGTGAAAGGGAAGGTCTACAAGAGGGTAGTGAGACCAGCTATGTTATATGGGTTGGAGACAGTGGCATTGACAAAAAGGCAGGAGTCAGAGCTGGATGTGGCAGAGTTAAAGATGTTAAGATTTGCACTGGGTGTGATGAGGGTGGACAGGATTAGGAATAAGTATATTAGAGGGTCAGCCCAGGTTGGAAGGTTTGGAGACAAAGCCAAAGAGGCAAGATTATGTTGGTTTGGACATGTGCTGAGGAGAGTTGCAGAGCATATTGGGAAAAAGATGCTAAGGATGAAGCTGCCAGGTAGCAGGAAAAGAGGAAGGCCCAAGATAAGCTTTATAGATGTGGTGAGAGAGGACATGCAGGTGGTTAGTGTGACAGAGCAAGATGCAGAGGACAGGAAGAAATGGAAACAGATAATCTGCTGTGGTGACCCCTAGCGGGAGTAGCCGAAAGAAGAAGGCTGTGCCCATTTTACAAATAGCTCAAACTAGAACTACAAAAACAAAATTACTACAACTTAACATGATACACAGTCTGGAATAAAATAAAAGATTTTAACATGATACACAGTCTGGAATAAAATAAAACATTTATACTACACAACTGAACACTAAAATATACTGTGACTACTCCCTTCTTATGTCAACAAACAATGTGTATTTCAGTTGTCAGTTACTGAGTATTGCATATTTTATTAATTTATTTTTGTATAATATTATACATACCTTTTACAGTTTTCTTTTCTGTACAGTCTTTTGCAAGGAACCTACAGTCACTTGTGTGACATTGTAGGTTTTCTGTCTGAAGCAGGTATACTGTCCCTGCACTTACCAAAGGTTATCAAATGATACAGGAAGTTAGGACCCCTCATAATGCAAGTATTTTGTGTACCCAGTGGTACCAGAGGTAGGGCCTATCGCCTAAAAGAGAAATCCTGTTGAATTTTATTACATAATGCAGAGCAGCTAGCCTGTTAGAGGCTCTTTCTTAAATATTACAATGTCATTCCTGTTGGGAGTGGTCTGCATTTTATGTGCTTATGGGTTTATTTATTTAACTGTGTATAGCCACAAGGCACAAGTAATTCTTTACAATGGCAGGCCAGGAGTATTATCTAGTTAAGTGACTTGCTCACAGTCAGAGAGAGTCTGAGAATTTGCTCCAAATCATCAGTCCTCTGTGATAAACTGCCAATATTCCTTCAGTCTTACAAAGTATTACACTTTATGTACTGGTGTTTCATTTCATACCATTAGAATATACAGCTGTAGAGGACCTCAAAACTTTTCATCTTTCATAAATTATTTTGAACACGTTCACCACCATATGAAAATGTTATTTACACTTTCTTCTTTCTGAGCAAATAGCCAGATATGTTCAGTGTATAATGTCAAATCAATGCTGTAAGCAGAAAAGCAATCACATTATAGCATTATGAAAGTCTCATGGAAGAACTGTTTGTGAGAAACACTTTTCAATTACCTATGCTTGCCAAAGCTGAACTTGTTGATAACATATATTGCAGTTCTGTTTCACTGGCTTAGTTACAGTTAAATTGAGCATGATGTCATTATTTAAAAAATGGATTATTTCTTGTTACTGCGAATGAAAATATGTCTGCTGTTTTATGAGTAATGATCAAGAAATATTTAGATGAATGGCAATACATTTAATTAGATTTCAAACCATTAATGATTACATTAATATAGCATTTTAAGAAGGTGAGAGAAAACAAACTATAAGTTTGGGAAAAGAGTGTAAATGAGAGAAATAAGTCATGGGACCACCCTAATTCCAATGTCATAAAGAAAGATTTTGTGACAATAGTGAATATCTGTCTTTTGAACCGTCTGCCAAGTAATCTATTTTGTAAGCATTTGCTTGAATGTGATGCTTCCTTCTTCTTTCATGAAATTCTCAGATATCAGGGTTCTCTGCTGGGACCTCTTCTGTTTGGCAACTACTTTTCTGAAGTAAAAGCCAGTACCTAAGGGGTATGGCTGACTACGTTTTCAGATGACTACAAGCAAGGAGCTGTCACTGAATCCCCACATGACTTAGCCATCCTGCAGAAAAGTTTGTCTCAAATAATTAACTGGTGCCAAGTTCATGAAATGAAACTAAATGTCAAAAAATGCATTATTGTATCCTTTGAAAAGTCATCCCAGGGCACTACTACATTAACAATGCGTCCTTATGAGTTGACCCAGTTATCTGGGATTTGGGACAATGACCTAACTTTTGGCCAACATGTGTCTGTTGTAAGATAATCCGTCTATATTGCTCAGCATATAAACAAAGGGATTGTGTCTACATCTAGGGATGTCATTGTTCCCCCTTTACTCAGTCCTTATTAAGCCAGTCACTGAACATAATGCCCCCTTTGGCATATATCTGTCTATACACATGCAACAACTGGAACACACACAGTTATACCTTGCCAAAAGGATACAAGTCCTAAACAATACATCCTACATTGACTGACTTAAAGCCCTGTCACTTTACTTGGTATCCCGCAGACTGGTAAGGGGTGACCTGTGTCTAGCGTACAAGGCATCCTTCAACCCATTACTGATGGACTTACTTCCATCAGCAAGTGAAATGGCATCATAAATACTCAGTGTAGGGATCTAAGCCTCTTCTGCAGCACCAACAGAGCGGTTTGGAGGGACAGGTATATCCATAGCCGGCTTTAGGCACCAGTGGACCCTGCATTCACTGGGGGCTCCCTATTCATGGGGGCCCCCAACCACAGCAAGTTGTCTTACCTTGACATTTTGTAACATGTCTATCAAACCAACAAAAACTAGTACAGCAGTTTTGTGTACTTAATATACCAGATGGGTAATAACTTGTATTTATATCCCCTTTAAAATTCAAAAATATCTTCCGGTTATAGTAACAGTGTTTTGTCAAGCAACAGGCTTCACAATTCCATTAAATATTTTACCCCTGACATAAGTACCCCTAGCTTAGTTAAACTCTGCTAGTGGACATGCACTCCACTAAAATTAAGAGCATTGCCAACTTTAGGTACTTGCAATACTTGTGGCTGCAAGGGGGCCCCCTTAATCATCCTTGACTGTGCCCCACAAAAGTTGTTGGTTGGGGAAAAATGGGGAGAAAATGTATTAATTTCCTGATCATGCTTTTAATGTGAACAGGTTTGTAAAATGACCCTGTTAGGATAAAGCTGATAATGAACATAAGCAAGGTAAACACTAGAGAGATCAGCAGTCCAGAGTGACTGAGATCAGTGCAAACAATGGATTTTAAGAAAAGCTGATGCTTCTGATCTTCAGGGATGGTTTTTCTCTTTCAGGAAATTTTAGAAACACTGACAGAACACCAGCTACTAAAACTTGCAACTTCTTTGCAGAAGAAATCAGTGCAAATTCTGTAATAGCAGAATAAAGGCTTAAAATCATGAACAAGTTCTAATTATTCTATAATTAAATTAAAAGGTTAGTAGTATAACAACTTTTGCATCAGCTTTCATGTTTTGGACATTAGCTATAAAAATCTGTCTGGATTTATTGACCGTCTGTAATCCTGAATGATTTACAAGCGTACCAGTACCAGTGTTATAGCAGTCACTGATCATGCTGTGCTAGTTACTAGTGTTATGGCAGTCACTGATCATGCTCTGCAAGTACCAGTGTTATGGCAGTCACTGATCATGTTGTACCAATACCAATGTTATGGCAGTCACTGATCATGCTGTGCCAGTACCAGTGTTATGGCAGTCACTGATCATATTGCACCAGTACCAGTGTTATGGCAGTCACTGATCATGCAGTGCCAGTACCAGTGTTATGGCAGTCACTGATCATGCTGTGCCAGTACCAGTGTTATGGCAGTCACTGATCATGTTGTACCAGTACCAGTGTTATGGCAGTCACTGATCATGCTGTGCCAGTACCAGTGTTATGGCAGTCACTGATCATGCTGTACCAGTACCAGTGTTATGGCAGTCACTGATCATGCTGTGCTAGTACCAGTGTTATGGCAGTCACTGATCATGCTGTGCCAGTACCAGTGTTACGGCAGTCGCTGATCATACTATGCCAGTACCAGTGTTACGGCAGTCGCTGATCATGCTATGCCAGTACCAGTGTTACGGCAGTTGCCGATCATGCTGTGCCATTACCAGTGTTATGGCAGTCGCTGATCATGCTGTGCCAGTACCAGTGTTACGGCAGTCGCTGATCATGCTGTGCCAGTACCAGTGTTACGGCAGTCGCTGATCATGCTATGCCAGTACCAGTGTTACGGCAGTCTCCGATCATGCTGTGCCATTACCAGTGTTATGGCAGTCGCTGATCATGCTGTGCCAGTACCAGTGTTATGGCAGTCGCTGATCATGCTATGCCAGTACCAGTGTTACGGCAGTCGCCGATCATGCTGTGCCATTACCAGTGTTATGGCAGTCGCTGATCATGCTGTGCCAGTACCAGTGTTACGGCAGTCACTGATCATGTTGCACCAGTACCAGTGTTACGGCAGTCACTGATCATTGTGTGCCAGTACCAGTGTTACGGCAGTCACTGATCATGTTGCACCAGTACCAGTGTTATCGTAGTCACTGATCATGCTGTGCCAGTACCAGTGTTATGGCAGTCACTGATCATGCTGTGCCAGTACCAGTGTTATGGCAGTCACTGATCATGTTGTACCAGTACCAGTGTTATGGCAGTCACTGATCATGCTGTACCAATACCAGTATTATGGCAGTCACTGATCATGCTGTGCCAGTACCAGTGTTATGGCAGTCACTGATCATGCTGTACCAGTACCAGTATTATGGCAGTCACTGATCATGCTGTGCCAGTACCAGTGTTATGGCAATTACTGATCGTGTTATACCAGAACCAGTTTTATGGAAATCACTGATCATGCTGTGCCAGTACCAATGTTATGGCAGTCACTTATCATGCTGTGCCATACCAGTGTTATGGCAATCACTGATCATGCTTTGCCAGTACCAGTACCAATGTTGCACAATGTATTGCTATTTGCTGAAATAAGTGCAAAACTGGTATTGCTATGGCGTATGCTCATATATGTGTGTGTTTGTGTGTGTGTGTGTGTGTGTGTGTGTGTGTGGGGGGGGTGTTTATTACTTCTTTAATTGTTATCACAGTCAAAATTTAGATGCGTGCACATGTTTGTGTTTGTGCTGAGGACAGTGGGTCATTGTTTCTTTTATTTTTCTCACAGACTTCAGAGGTGTACAAAGAAGGTTACTATAGTTTGTGTAGGGGCAGTGTGCTGTTTATGAGCAACAAAGTAGAATACATTACTGTAATTATTTTTTTCACTTTCCTCACAATCACACTTCAGATATGTATGCAGGTAGCTGTCTTTGACAGTTTGGGTTGAGGAATGAGGAGACATCTAAGTATATGTATGTTAGCAGTCATTTGAAATACATGACTGTAGAAATTTTAAACTCTGCTTTTCCCCTCAGTCGAACACCAGAGGGATGCATAGGCAGTCTTTTTGGGGGTTAGGGAGGCAGGCAGTTCTATGATAAGACCTGTGCATCCAGACTACTGGCTTGTTAGTTTATTCTGAGTTACTGTTTTGTCATCTTTGAACATTAAGCCTTTGGTACAAAAAAAATAAGACTGAAATTATTTTCTCACTAGTGATTTTGTTTAGGCCACCATTGGGTTGGGAAAATACTCTAAATGTATTTCAGAACATGCATAACCCAATGCTTCTGGGGGCTCTGGCTTAACTGAGTTATTTACTAAATGGTTATTACTGTGCTTACTTGGTCAGGAAAGGTGTGTTGAAAGGATGCAAGGAAAACTAAAGCTGAACAGCAGCAATCTCTGTCCTTTTTGTTTCTGTTCAAGCCATCACTGGATGAAAAGACTGTGTAAACAGAAAAAAGAAAACTTCAAAATGCACTTCAGAGTATGTAGGAAGTCATGGCTGCTCAAAAAAGTTGAAGAGTAAAGCAAAATGTGAGAAAAGGAAGAAAAATGTAATGTGCATTGTATAGGGAGCCCAAGATAGGGGGAAACAGGGGAAGACGTGTGTGTGTGTGTGTGTTGGGGGTGGTTGAAACAGTAGGCCCATGGCACAATTTCTTAAAGTCCAGACCTGTATATACAGTTGCTGCAATGTATCGTTGGTGCATCTAAACGCCAGTAACTTTAAATGTTCATTTGTGAGATAAGTCAACATTGTGTGCTACACGGGCCTGTTGTAATATAAGAGTATTGTAGCTACAGGTCAGTCTGTGTGTACTACTCTTAAAAGTTTGCAGCATGAAGTAAAAGTTTGCTTAGGATGGTTATTAGTGACAGGGTGATGCATAGATTGAAAGTGCCTAGGGGGCCCCCAACTTGACATCTGTTGGGGGCCTCAAAAATGCTAACACCGGCCCTGGGTATATCTTGCACAGGACACCTCTGCTATGGAATAGACTCCCCATCCACATAAAACAAAGTTCATCCTTGTCCATTTTCAAGCACAACTTTCATCTGTGAGTGGGAAATAGAAAATGTACCCCAGGACTGCTTCCTGTACTACTAAGGCATGGAAACAGCTTCAGAATGCTTTATCACGTGCAATGGTCCCTTCAAATTATCTATGGTATGATCCCAGTTATTCTCATTAGGGGTAATATGTAATTATCAACCATGGGATGGGTAAGGCCAATTTGTAAACAAATGGGATAGGTAATTTCAAGTACAAAATGAGAAACTGGCTAGGCTTAAAATTGTCCGCAATGGCAGCTAGCCAAGTATGTACCTGTGAACCTATCAGTAGGAATGATCTTTGTGATTTGGATCCTCCATTTTCCAATGTTCCCATTTAGACTTTTTTTCAATTAATTTAATTATGTATTAACTTGGCAAGTGAACTGAAACTTTTTGATCATTATTAACCAAAACCCAGGCTACAGGGCAAGTGCAACATGTATGGCCAAATTAGACTTTTGAACTAGTAGAAGCAGACTGATAATGTAAAACTTTTCAAGATGAATCAGAGACAAAAACATAGGGAAACAATTCAGTGTCTGAGTATAACAGTTTTCTAGGTGGTTGTAGTGAAGTTGTGGAAATGTTTCTAACAGACTATCAAAGTGTTTACCAGATGCGAGTCCAGGAGGCCAGATAATCTGGTATGAAAGGCACCAAAGGCAAGCGAACCATGTTCACCACTGTATCAAAATGTATTTCCATTCATTAGGAGTGCACAGTAGCTTGCATGACTTCATTTGCAGGTGGTTGTTGTGAGATTCTAACTGAGATTTACATTACTTTTAGATCATAATCTCTTCTACCACTATACTATATGTCTTGTGTTAACCAGTTGCACAGCACGTTATCTTATTCCATGACTTTGGTAGCCAAGTATCTGAGCTACAGATACAGTAACATGTCGTATTAACCCTACAAATTTAAAATAAAACATTTAGTAGATTTGGTTTGTTTCTTATCTTCACCCCTTTCATCACTTTACTTGTAAATCCATCTTCTAGTCAGTTACTTTATACTTTAAAACTATGAAATACAAAATGTCTTTTCAGCTGTCTTTACATTAACCCTGAGTATCTGCTGTTATTAGATAACCAAAGTCTGCCCTTGTGCATTGTCCATTAAGGAATCTACCTTTCTTAAAGAAGGGCATTTGATATTCAGTGTGATGTCAGTATAAGGTAGATTGGAGTTTGCTGCAAAGGCTTCACCCATACTGGATTGCTAGCACACTGTGCAGTCTGTGTCTGTAGGTCCTTCTGTTGCCAGAAGAATAAATAACCATTGTCACTTATAATCAGCATATCAGTTCATTTAACTAAAATAAGTGGATTTTATTGGCATTTTTTGAGGACAAATGAGATTAGACTCTCTAGAAACATACCCAAGGAAAGGCCAACACATGTCTGAAAAGCATTTAAAATTCTGAGCCTTTTTATATTTTCTTGCATGAGACAAAAGGAAAATATACATAAAAAAAACAAATTTTTGTTAATCACTAGGAAATAATCTGAGCTGGATCTAATTAGATGACAGTGGGTTGCCATAGCTGATAGAAGACAGAGTAGTCAGCTGACCGAAGGAGTTTTACTTTATTCCGTGTTTTACTCTGTCAAGCTTGCATTATAACAGTTTGTGTGGTGGTGACACATGCCACATGCGTTTGTCTCTGTTGAAGTAGAGCTGTACATAGCCTTGCTGCACCATGGCTTCCCCCGAGTTTGTTCTTCTCCATTGTAATGGTTCACTTGGGTATTTAATCTCTCTGTGCTAGGCAAATCAACCCCTCCCCCCCACACACACATTATGTTGGTGATGATGGGTCTCATGTAAGACGTGGGAGTGCTTGGAAGCTACCATTTCTTCTGCGTGAGGCAGGGTTAATTTTGCTACATTATGGTCCCACTCTCCATCATGATGGCATCATATAACAGGATGAGACTAGTTGTAAGGCATGGTTACTGGGAACAGTGCCGCCTTGGGCTCAAGGATGGTATGTCCCCAGAGCCACCCACTTGCTCAGCTTGGCTTGCCAGTCTCTTGCCTGACCTTCACCAGAACCAGATAATTGGACTAGCCTTGCCCTTAAATTATCCAACAACCTCCCCCCTTGTAAGTATGAGCAGGCTCGGCCTCATCACTCCTTCCTGCCCCCTTGCCAGCTGCAGCAGGTCCCAGAGCCACTAAGTGTACTTGGGTTGCATGAGTTGTAGTCAGTGCTTTATTTCTATATGCCAGCGAAGCTAGCTGTGGTGCTGCCAAGCCCACCATTTTAGGTATTTATGGAACACTTGAGATTTTATCTGTAGTTTTGCTTAGAAAATAAGGAGAATTTAGACTTCCTCTGTCAGAGTATGTGAAAGGTATGTGAGAAATGAGAGTAAGTGAGAAATCGTGCTGAACAAAATGAGGTTTCTCAGCACTTCCTCATAGTTTATCTGGTGCATTTTCAGAAATGTATTGCTTCTGCTTTTTGGATTACTTTGCCTCTGTCCATTTTTTTGAAATCTCTCTTCCTCTTTTCAGTGTTTAATCTGCTGTTGTATATGAGCATCTTTATCATGCTTCCACTTTGATTTTGCATTTCTGAAAAGTATAAAGCAGTGTCCTCACAACTTTATTGTATCTTTCCAGTGAACTATTTTCATCTCCAGATGGGAGATGAGCAAATGCTTTAAAAATTGCCAATGCCCTCAACAAATTTGTTGCAGAGCATTTCCTCATTTGGAAATCTTCCATGAAAAAGCTGTTTGTCTTTTTTTCTGTATAGTGTATTGATTTCTGAGAGTAAGTGTCCTAAACTTATGTTATTATGGCTATGATTCATAAAGATGCTCTGAGTGGCTTCATAGAGACTGCTCAGCTTTATGGCAACATGTGGTAGAGAATAGAGTAATAACATATCTAAAGCTGAGTGGGTAGAACTTCT